>NC_087162.1:22092947-22222947 GCF_035594125.1 Scylla paramamosain | reverse complement strand
GTAAGGAACATATGGAAAACGGTATATCCTCCGGGCTAAATCATGCAGGCATCACAAAGAATGGGACAGTGACTCACTCGGTCGTTCACTTTGTCACGTATTCCTGACGAGTTCACTGTCTCGGGTTGTTCATCCATCTGAACCTCCGTTGCGGTTTGTTAATTCATAATTTCCGATTAGTGGCATTCTGCTTGGGACTAAAGCAGCAAGCACCACGCCAAGCTACGACAGCAATGGTTCCTTTTCGGCCTCATTAGTGCAGTGTTACATTAACTCAGCATACGTCTTCTGCTCAGGTCTCACGTCACCTACATTTGGACGACTTCTTGCCAAATTACACCTTTTTATTATCCACAAGTATGGCCTTCTGAACAATCTTAAGATCTTTCACCCGCACCTAAAAATATTGAACATAGTACTTCTATGCTGGTTAACCTCAGCCTGAGAAGAGCGTTTTATCAGGGAAAGAAAGAAAACCCGCAACATAATATATGTATTGTTGCCTTGTTGCTTGAAACCCACAAGTTTAAGTCCCTTACATTGGAATGCGAGACAGTTATACATAATGAATAATTTTAAACCTATATGTGCATTATGAAGGTGTAGACTATTGCCACCCATTTAATTAGCGAATGAATAAATGAATGAATTATCGAATACAAAGCGCCGCAACATCAGTGTCACATTGCACTGCTTGGTTTGAGCGAGGTGTCAAAAATTAAGCCATAGTATTATGCATAAAAAAAAAAAAATCTGGCATCAGTGGTAGGGTGAGTGCGGGACACTTGCTCACTCATGGCTAACCTTCAAGGTACAGTAATTATAGAGTGACGTGGCATTTAGGATTGATTTTTACCTTTTTATTCCTTATTGATAGATAAAGGTTTAGTTAATTCATATAGTGACTTATTTGAGCTTCCTTGATCACGAGTAATACTTGTAGATATTATGACTTTAGATAAATAATTCTTTAAATGCTGCATTACGTAAATATTAGTTAAGTAATGCACCATCTACTCTACCTGCCTTAAACACACTTGGCATATGGCAACCTTAATACACTGGTAGGGTTTAGGTGTTAGAAGTGCAATGTAATACATCTATAGCTCGAATCAGTAGACATTTTCGTTTTTACGAAGAAAGAAAAAAAAGTGTTTTCCCATGAATCATGTTTTTCTGTCTTTCCTTTTTCCCATTATGTAGAGGGTTTTAATGTTACTGTATTTACTCTTAGAATGTAACATGTTACATAAGATATTCTGAGATATTATTTATATGCACTTTCTTTTTATCGTACGAAAGAAAAGTAGACAGTATGTTCGTATGAATCGATTTTGTTATATATAGGTAGAATAATTTTACTATACATCATGAATTTTGATACGTGAAATTACACACACACACACACACACATATATATATATATATATATATATATATATATATATATATATATATATATATATATATATATATATATATATATATATATATATATATATATATATATATATATATATATATATAAGTTAAATGGTAACCCCGACATACGAATCCTGTTTTGCTATATGAAGACAGATTCCACAACAGAACACCAATTTTAAACATGGAAAATTACAAATAGCAAAATTATCACACTTTTTCTTTACTTCTATAGGAGGTAAGATGTTTTAGCTTAATAATGTAGTAATGTACCAACAGTCCCAGGTCGTGACGTCACAAGACAACAAGTATGGCGGGGTGTCTCTGCCGCTACACTGTAAATATGTAGACGGCACCTGTGTTCCCTGCGTGCTAATACTTCCCTGGTGTCTCTGCTATGGTCAAGATGAAGAACAGAGTAGCGGGGACGATTATCAGGTCACGGCGCATCGTCAAAGAGGGCATGGTGGTGAGTAGAAAAGTGAGGCTCCCTTCGTGTGTCCGTCTGTCTGTGTGTTTGTCCCTCATCCATCCACCTCATCCTGTTACCTTATACTACCACCACCACCTTTTCCTGCCTCCCTCACACCGTGTTATTTACTTCCACCTCACTAGATAAATTGGCACATGTTATTTTCATGTTTTTTTATTGTATTATGTTCAAATTGCATTTTTTTGGGATGATTAAACGAGCTAATTAAATATTCACATCGCAGTTTTCCCAGTGTTAGTTATTTCCCATACACGTGCATTCATCCACATATGTACCCTGTCACCTTCCTTCCTGCACTTCTTATCCTCTATCACGCTTTACATTTCATCCTCGCATTTAACCTTGTCCCAGCAACGCCCAGCAGCTTGTTTGGGCTTTGTTGTTGGACCTGTCAAATCTTCCATCTGGTTTTGGTATGCATGCTGTCACGGTCGATGGGCGCGTGGTGGATTGGGAAACTGGTCTTAACTGGTTGTGTCATCAGGATTCCATGGAAACATTAGTCATACTCCAAAGTTTACTGACCAGGTGGGATTTTATTCTGGATTGTCAGGTTGTGGATTATCGAATAGGGAGGAATGGTACTGTGAATGTTTATTGAGCCTTGATGATTGGTATTTGATGCTCTAGTCATGGTCTTGAAATATATTTTTGTTCATTGCATTATTATTCCATACATTGTTCATATTTGTGTTTTCATAAGAGTTTTGTAAAGGTTTTTGTGGTCTGCCAGTCTGAAATATTTTGTATGGCTGAATTTCTTTTGCTGTGTAGAATTAATGCATCTAAGCTTCTTGGGAGGAATCTTAGTTTATACAGCTGATTCCTTCGTGCTGTCTGTAGAATTAATGTATCAAAGCCTCTCAGGAGGGATGTAAGCTTATTTTATGTTGATAAAATTTATAGAATTATGCTGCTTGAAAGAAATTACTTGTGAAGAACTTGTCAGGAATAGGGCGGCAAGAAAGAAGGAATGGAATTTGAAGGGTGGAACTATGAGGGGGTCATTTTGCAAGAAGTTTGTTTGACAGGTAGAGGAGCATCTAGCTGGAGATAGTGTGGAGGAACATTTCAAAGGCTTGAAATGAGATCCAAAGTCACAGATTCAGTATTTAGTTTGACAAGAGGGTTGGTGGTGGGATGAGATAGATGATGCTGCCATGGAAGAGAAAGTAAATGTCTTATGAATTGAAAAACAAAAGGGAGTGTTAGAAGTTAAACTTCAAGTAAAAGGTGAATCCATAAAGGTAAGACTGGGTCTCAGAAAAGCTTTGAGAGCAGATCATTTAATAGAGAAATTTGAACTGAGGTTTTCAGGATGACTAGACAGTTGAAAGGTGAACAGGAATGTTTGATGTGAGCTGTTTATGAAGAAAGGGCAGTGGTTGGCTTTGTACATAGTATAACAGCTTAGAAAGACCACTGCAAGAGGGTAATAGGTCCAGGTTGGAGAGGGAAGGTCTTAAGACAACAGAATTAGTTTCTAGACCTTGTTTTTACTAAGAAAGAGGTTCGGGAATGGTTCATATTGTGATTTCTTTGCAGACTAGCAGCACATTCAAGCATAATGAATGCAGTTAAGGAAACTTGAATTACATAGCATCTGTCATTTAATTTTGATTTATTATTCTGCACCTTTATCTGTTGTAGAGAACACTAGCTGTGGTTGCGTATGTGTGTGTGTCATTATTGTGATTGAGTGCAGGAATTGAGAAACTTCTGGTAATTGTTTGAGGAGATTAAACCAGATACTTCAACTTGCTAACTTGGGATATCTTGGTGTTTCAGATACATGAATACTTGCATACCTACAGTATATAGAAATATTTGTTCACTAATGTGTGCCATAAGACCAAAGACAAAGTCTTTTATGTAAATGCGGATGAATTATTATATAAAGAGTATTTTATTGTGTATAAGCCTTATCATTGTGTGAGGTAATGTTAATGGGAGGGTGGTGCTAGATAGAGCTGTGTTGATAGTAGATATTATTGTTTACTTATGGTACAGTGGTTACCATACACAAAGAGGTCATAATTTTCTCTTCAACTGTCTTGAAAGACAGTTGAAGAGGTTTGATGAAGTCAGTTTTGTAATTAATCATATGGAATATAAGCAACCTTGAGCCAGATGTGGCTTCTTAAAATTCTTTAGTGCACATCATCTATTTCTTAAAACTTGGTTGAATTTCATTTAAGAATATCTGTTTGAGAGGAAAAAAAAAAGAAAAAAATATGTGCCATGCTCTAAGTAATGGATTGATGAAATGTATTGTAGAGGCAGCTATACAATCATGGGGAGAGGGATGGATTAGTTAAGTGTGTGACTAGACACTTTTCCCTCCTCTTCTATCATCAATAATTGTTAATCTGCTGTTGCATTAGGATCATGCATCTAATGAATAATAGGAACCAGAAAAACTTACTAGATATGAATACATGAACATATGAGGAAAATAATGATAGTAATAGGTACATGACTGTTCACAGTATGGCACCTTGAACTTGAGGTCAAACAGAAAATTTCCATGTCTTGGTCTTTCTTTACTAGTAGGTACACTGGCTGAATGTAGGCTGGCTAGACCCAGTCATTTGAACTTGTTTGTGTTTGCTTGACTAAATGCAGCATTTGTTTATCTTTATCTGATTGTTATTGGGTACTGTGTACTCCATTTCATCATTACTTGACATGAAAAACTGCTCTAAAGTTTGTTGAGATGAAGGCTTAAGCTTAGATTCATGTTGTCACTGTTAGTGGCTATAGAAACCACTGAGCCTTAATAGAGATTGTTGATTGTTATGTGGGGAAAAATGTAGTATAGGAAGTGTAGATCAGAAAAAAAAATGTTAATTTACCTACATAGTAGCAAGTGTTAAAAACACAGGTTTGTTCTTCACTTTGTTCATAGACCATTGTGTGAAACAGACTGAACTGTTAACAAAACAGGACAGCCATAATTTAACAGTATGCCCACTGAGTGCATGCTGGCCACTTGTTTGTGCTAGTCTGACTACATGCTGTGTCAGGGTGTCTATGCACAGCTGTCACTCAGTCCTTGTTTCTATGGTGCTGTGCATGAGAAACTACTGCTAGGTGATGTGAGCAGAATCTATGTAATAATAAATACATATAAGAAAAATTAATAACAATGCCATATTTGTTATAAAAGGTTGATGTTGCTACCAGTGTCATCAAAACAATAGAGCCAGCCCAAGAAAAATCAATAACAATGCCATATTTGTTATAAAAGGTTGATGTTGCTACCAGTGTCATCAAAACAATAGAGCCAGCCCAAGAAAATATGCTCCGAGAAAGTCTGTCTGGATTAGTGATGGAACTATATTATAGATCACTGAATGGGTTGAGTTCTAACATTCCCAGCAAATGATGGAACCATTTTAGGTTAAGAAATTTCTGCAAGATGAAAAATAGAATAGTTAGCAAAGGAACTTCATATATCGACTAAGTATTAGTATTATTATGAATTAAGAATATCTGCATATATTTTTCACATAAGCTACCTTAATTTGAGGAAGACTCTACTCCTTGACTTCTGGATATTAAAGAACCTTCACCTATAACATATAGTTGACCCGAGGTACAAATTGAGCCAAGCTGTGTCATCTTTTGTGCCATTTAGAGCCTGGTTAAAGCTGAGCAGAGTGAGGAAGAGTGGATGAAATTGTCCACCTTACCACAAGCCACAAGTCTCCATACTGCTGCTGCTGGCAATAAATGTTTTTTGTGCATAAAGTTATTAGTATAATATGTAGCAAGAAAGAAATGTGTGATATTTTTAGATCAACATGATTATGTAATGATAACCTAAGTATGAGGTGGTAGAAGTGCCTCTCATGTCATGGAAAGATTTAAGGTAATACAAAGCCAATTTTTGTGATAGCATCTCCTTTAAATTATCATCTTTCATTATATTAAAAGCTCCTATAAGTATTTATAGTACTCACCATTGTTCATTGTGTGTTCAGGACGAGAACAGTGCTTGTCTTGATAGTGTGAGCAGGTTTTTTTGGCTTCATGTCATGCATGTATGTATGCTGAATCCCACAAGTGTTGACAAATTGTACATGGCATTTCTCCACAGTTTGTATGTATCTAGTTGTGATGACAGTGGCTTGCATGTGCTACTATTGAAAAAGAATCAGGTTGGAGGAGGATCGTCAGTAAACAAGTGATGGTCACAAAGCAAGAGCAATGACATTTTTGGTTTGCTTTATCTTATTTTGGTCTCAGTGCTTTACATAACAAGGCTAGTATGCTTCAAAGAGTTTACCTTATTTAATTGGTCATCTGTGGTTCATATAAAAATTTTCTCTCTCTCTCTCTCTCTCTCTCTCTCTCTCTCTCTCTCTCTCTCTCTCTCTCTCTCTCTCTCTCTCTCTCTCTCTCTCTCTCTCTCTCTCTCTCTCTCTCTCTCTCTCTCTCTCTCTCTCTCTCTCTCTCTCTCTCTCTCTCTCTTCCATATCCTAATTATCTGTGACTCATAAAAATAATGCCTGATGTCTGGTTACCTTGAGTTGCTGGATACATACACGTGCAGTGTGAGGAATCATGTATTTTGGCTTAATATGTGAATAAATATTGTATCTCAGCCTATGATAGGGTTCTGTAGGAGATCAACTATCTCAGAAGAATACATTTGAGGAACATCATAAAAATGGTCATCTCAGTAGTTCCATTGGCAGGGATCTATACTATGGTTATCTTAGGAACAATCAATGCTTACTGGCTGGTTGGCCTGAAACATTCCAGTCTCAGAGCCACATTTTCACACTAGAAACATTCCAGTCCCAGAGCCACATTTTCACACTAGCTGTCATGTCATACCACAACTACCCCACATCCAAACTTCCTGTGGGTAGGACACCAAGCGTTTCTCCATTGCCCACAGCAGGCCTTAATGCTGACCAAACAGCCCAAGGCTCTGGCAAGTTGGAACATTATGGTCACATGTCATTCCTAAAATCCCCAGACTGCACTCAGTGTTCTCTAAAACCAGACTATAGAATAAACCAGAATATAGAAGATAGAATAATAAAAAAATGGCTTATGGCAAGGAAATTATGGATGATGAAGTGTGTGTGTGTGTGTGTGTGTGTGTGTGTGATCTAAAATTCAATGTTGTTTGTGCCTTGCTGTTTCCTGTCTTCTTATTTTTGTGTGTGGACATAAGTAGAGTGAAAACAAAAAAAAGTGGGACAATAATAAAATGTCAAGATAAAATTCAGTGTGTGTGTGTGTGTGTGTGTGTGTGCACGCGTGCGCGCATGAAACATTGCCATTTCTTGTTTAGCTGAATGTTGCCACTTTAGATTTATAGGATGCAGCAGAATGTGTTTGTCATGATGAATGGTTGGTGGCAGATAACTCAGCCTTGTAAGCCTTGCACACTTTGACAGTTGAGTGTTGAGTGAATGTAGCTGGAACAAAATGGCTTTAAACATGGTATTTATACCATGTTTTGTCTTATAGCTCCTCAAGTGAGACAAGATTAAATGTCTTGTCTTGGCTACCCTCCCTGGTATATAGCTAGATACAAAATTATATTTTATTATAAGTTTATGGTAATGACATTTGATATTGAATTTCAAGTATTTTGCTCATTGTTAAAGTGCATGGAACAACTGTTCCATCAATACACACACACACACACACACACCTATATATATATATATATATATATATATATATATATATATATATATATATATATATATATATATATATATATATATATATATATATATATATATATATATATATATATATATATATATATATATTCTTGTGTACTAGGTATATGCAGATGTATCATATACAGTATGTATATGATTATTAACGTCATTTCCTGGCATATATCAGATATAACCATTTAGGTATTTCATGAGTGCTATCTATATATATATATATATATATATATATATATATATATATATATATATATATATATATATATATATATATATATATATATATATATATATATATATATATATATATATATATATATTGTCACGATCGCCTACTTACCTGCGATCGTACGATACCGGTTATCTCTCCAAGAAAGTGGACGTTACACTGATCCCGGAAAGTTTTAAAGGTCTGGATTTTTAAAGGCTTCGAGTGCCTACCCGACCTATCCGAAATCGTCAGAATTATCTCTTACTCCACCTTTACCTTGACCCAGCACACCTGGAATCACCTCTAATACCAGATTGTTGTTGGGGGGGGGTAGAAAACACGATTATTCCATGTTACAAGCACATATATTAACACTAATAATAATTCACAAACAACATGAGGTAGCACACGTTACTACATGACGTTCTCGTCACTTCCCACGTCACCAGAACCCGTTTACACCTCCACCAGTCACAGAAATGTTTCCCCTCAACCGCAGGAATTTACCCGGACGCCATTTCCGCGTCCCCAGACAATAATTCCCGAATTTCACCTCCTCAAACCTCACAAGAGATTTACCTCCTCAAACCTCACAAAATATTACCATTATCACCAAAGATTACCCATAATACCATAACATCGTCCCCAAAATCACCAGTACACCACAACACCAACTTCCAAGGTTAACACCACAACCTCCACTCACAAAATGGCTGCCAGTTTGACCTATGACCCCTCCCAACAGCGTCACTGGCACAACTCAACAACCGAATTTCAGCGGACAAGAGCTCTTGGTACCACAAAAGACTCACTAACCTGATCCTGGATATCAAGGTTATACCGCTACACCACCAATACCTCCACAAGCTCACTCCATCACCAATCCACACCAAAATCCTCCCCTGAGAGACGCCTTCCCTCCACCTTTCCTCACGACCTAAGGCGCTCTGATTCTTCCCCTCCTTGGAATGTGTTGTTGCCCACTCAAGCTCCCCTCGTTTTCAACATATTTCACCTCAATTATACTCCCTTCCTTATACATATAAAGATATAGAGAACTTAAATTATGAAGAGAGTAATACTACATGATATAAAATGGGTAAATAAGCCTTACACTACTTATAACAATAATAAGGATTAATGTCCGAATGGCAGGTAACCGGAACACGGGGACACTAAGAAAACGTGATCCCATTCAAGGTAAACTCGGCCAATAACATGACATCCCCTTCCCAAAAGAGGCGTGAGGCACCTGATTAGGATGCCTCACGACTAGGTGGTGCACGGGACAAGGCATCGGCAATAATATTCTCACTGCCTTTCACATGGTGAATCTCTAAGTTATAGTCCTGTAAGACCAGGCACCACCTCATCAGCCTCTGATTGGAGTTTTTCATTTTATGCAAGAAAATGAGCGGATTGTGGTCGGTGAAGACCTGCACAGGCTGTCCCGTCCCTCTGACGTACACTTCAAAATGACTCAAACTCAGCACTAGGCCCAAAGCCTCTTTCTCAATAGTGCTGTAAGCCCTTTGATATGGTAACAACTTCTTAGAATAATAGCCTATGGGGTGCTCCATTCCCTCATGTTCTTGCATTAACACACCACCCACACCATTCTGACTGGCATCCACGTACAATACAAATGGTTTTTCATAATCAGGCATGCGCAGCACCGGGGCACTGATTAACATTTTCTTAATCTCCACAAAAGCTTCCTCGCAAAGCTTATCCCAACAAAATTTTGACTTCTTATTCAGCAACTTGGTCAGGGGCATGGCAACTGCTCCCACTGGCTTCAGCCGTCCCTTCGGACACTGGAACTTCCTATGCCTGCTACTTCCACATCCAAGGCACTTAACTGCACCTTCATCCCCACTACCCTTCTGGTAATAGGTAATGCTCCTGGGCCTACTCCCATAGGGCGCAGACCTCATGTTGTGGTCGGCTGGCGGGGGCATGGTGTAAGTGTGGGGAAAACTATGGTTGTTAGGGCGGGGCTGGTTTGATCTGTGGACTGATGTCGAGCTCATCTGACTGTCATTCTTATATCTCTGATGACCATCATTTCTGCTGGAGAATGGCTTTCTCCCTTCATGGTGTTCATCTCCGTTCATCCCACGGACCGCACAGTACTTGTCAGCTCTGCGTCCGGCTTCCATCACGTCTTTCACGTCGTGTGATGCGAGCTCACATCTTACACTAAGGGGCATTTGGCTCATAAATTGTTCCATCTGTATAACTCCTTTTACCTCTTCAAGCGTAGTGGCTTCCTCGGCCTTCAGCCACCGGTCCAGTTTAAGGATAACCTCTCGAGCCATCCCGAGATAAGTATCACCTGGGCGTTTTGTCGTCCTGCGGAACCTTTCCCGGTACACATCCGGACATAGAAGGGTTGATCCCAACACCGCTTCCTTTACCACTTCATAATCACGCGCCTCTTGCTCACTCAAATTCACATATACCGCTCGGGCCCTTCCCTCAAATTTAGACTGGACTATTATTGCCCAATCATTTTCATCCCATCCCATCATCTTTGCAGCCTTTTCAAATTGAAAAAAGAAGTTTTCTTCCTCCCCTTCCACAAAGTTAGGCATACTGATGGCCCTTCTCTCTAAATCCCCGTTGCCTTGAGCACCATTTCCTGCCCTGGTCCCGTTCACTTTATTTTTACTTTCTGCTCTAATTTTTTCTATCTCAATCTCCTTTTGCATCTGTATTTGTTCCCTCTTTAACTCCATCTCTTGCTGTTTCTGTTCCTTCTGCATCTGTATTTGAAGTTTCATTAACTCAAATTTTTCACTACTAGAAAGGCCATCTGTTCCACCAAAAGCACCCAGGTTTATCTCACCGACCCCAGCACCTTCCCCTACACTCTCCTCATCATTATCCTCACTTTCACCACCATCATTTTCAAACCAGCTCCTCTCCACAAGAGCATTTTTTAACTCCGCCTGCATTTCCTCCTTTTTCTTGGATTTCAACTCCACTTGAAACCTCTCAGCCACTGAACACAATTCCTCCTTGGTTAGTGTGTACAGATCATGCACACTTCTCGACAGAAGGAACATCTCAACACGTCTAGCGGCCATGATTACAACCACAACACTCCACAAAATATTCACAAAATATTCCTCCAAATATTCACCACAATAAATGCACAGTTTTTAAGAAATATTTCACACAGGTAAATTCCTCCCAACAACAATCACCATGTAACACTCGTTACACCCCACAAATGTTCAAAGATCCCGGACGGGCCCCCATATTCTGTCACGATCGCCTACTTACCTGCGATCGTACGATACCGGTTATCTCTCCAAGAAAGTGGACGTTACACTGATCCCGGAAAGTTTTAAAGGTCTGGATTTTTAAAGGCTTCGAGTGCCTACCCGACCTATCCGAAATCGTCAGAATTATCTCTTACTCCACCTTTACCTTGACCCAGCACACCTGGAATCACCTCTAATACCAGATTGTTGTTGGGGGGGGGTAGAAAACACGATTATTCCATGTTACAAGCACATATATTAACACTAATAATAATTCACAAACAACATGAGGTAGCACACGTTACTACATGACGTTCTCGTCACTTCCCACGTCACCAGAACCCGTTTACACCTCCACCAGTCACAGAAATGTTTCCCCTCAACCGCAGGAATTTACCCGGACGCCATTTCCGCGTCCCCAGACAATAATTCCCGAATTTCACCTCCTCAAACCTCACAAGAGATTTACCTCCTCAAACCTCACAAAATATTACCATTATCACCAAAGATTACCCATAACACCATAACATCGTCCCCAAAATCACCAGTACACCACAACACCAACTTCCAAGGTTAACACCACAACCTCCACTCACAAAATGGCTGCCAGTTTGACCTATGACCCCTCCCAACAGCGTCACCGGCACAACTCAACAACCGAATTTCAGCGGACAAGAGCTCTTGGTACCACAAAAGACTCACTAACCTGATCCTGGATATCAAGGTTATACCGCTACACCACCAATACCTCCACAAGCTCACTCCATCACCAATCCACACCAAAATCCTCCCCTGAGAGACGCCTTCCCTCCACCTTTCCTCACGACCTAAGGCGCTCTGATTCTTCCCCTCCTTGGAATGTGTTGTTGCCCACTCAAGCTCCCCTCGTTTTCAACATATTTCACCTCAATTATACTCCCTTCCTTATACATATAAAGATATAGAGAACTTAAATTATGAAGAGAGTAATACTACATGATATAAAATGGGTAAATAAGCCTTACACTACTTATAACAATAATAAGGATAATGTCCGAATGGCAGGTAACCGGAACACGGGGACACTAAGAAAACGTGATCCCATTCAAGGTAAACTCGGCCAATAACATGACAATATATATATATATATATATATATATATATATATATATATATATATATATATTATATTATATTATATTATATTATATATATATATATATATATATATATATATATATATATATATATATATATATATATATATATATATATATATATATATATATATATATAATTTTTTTTTATTTTTTCTTTATTTTATTTTTTTTCTTTCTTTTTTTTATGTGGGAGGGACACTGACCAAGGACAACAAAAATCCAATAAAAAAAAAATGCCCACTGAAATGCCAGTCCCATAAAAAGGGTCCAAAGCAGTAGTCAAAAATTGAAGGATAGGTGTCTTGAAACCGGTGCCCGGACAACTGAACCAGTGACAACTGAACCAGTGACAATTGGACCAGTGACAATTGGACCAGTGGACAACTGAGCCAGTGGACAACTGAACCAGTGGACAACTGAACCAGTGGACAACTGAACCAGTGAACCACTGAACCAGTGACAACTGAACCAGTGGACAACTAAACCAGTGACAACTGAACCAGTGACAATTGAACCAGTGACAACTGAACCAGTGACAACTGAACCAGTGACAATTGAACCAGTGTCAAAAAATGTTATCTGTTTGCTACGGCATCATGGTCGTCAGTCTGTACCCAGCTTTCACAACATTCACTGTCACTATTCTACAACATGTCTCTTCAGTTTGGGAGCACAGAACGAGGAAAATCACTCCTTTTATATGGTGGACATGAATACGTTGAGAGGAGCAGAGAACCTAACCTAACCTAGGTTAGGTTAGGTTAGGTTAGGTTAGGTTAGGTTAGGTTAGGTTAGGTTAGGTTAGGTTAGGTTTCATTGTCACTTGTCGACTGGTGCAGTTTTTACTGGTTCAATTGCCCACTGGTTCAGTCGACCACAGGTTCAGTTGTCACTGGTTCAATTGCCCACTGGTTCAGTCGTCCACTGGTTCAGTCGTCCACAGGTTCAGTTGTCACTGGTTCAATTGTCCACTGGTTCAGTCGTCCACTTGTTCAGTTGTCACTGGTTCAGTTGTCACTGGTTCAGTTGTCACTGGTTCAGTTGTCCTAGAACCCTTGAAACCTCCCTCTTGAAGGAATTCAAGTCATAGGAAGGTGGAACTACAGAAGCAGGCAGGGAGTTCCAGAGTTTACCAGAGAAAGGGATGAATGATTGAGAATGCTGGTTAACTCTTGTGTTAGAGAGCTGGACAGAATAGTGATGAGAGAAAGAAGAAAGTCTTGTGCAGTGAGGCCGCAGGAGGAGGGGAGGCATGCATTTAGCAAGATCAGAAGAGCAGTTAGCATGAAAATAGTGGTCGAAGACAGCTAGAGATGCAACATTGCGGCGGTGAGAGAGAGGCTGAAGACAGTCAGTTAGAGGAGAGGAGTTGATGAGACAAAAAGCTTTTGATTCCACCCTGTCTAGAAGAGCAGTATGAGTGGAATCCCCCGAGACATGTGAAGCATACTCCATACATGGACGGATAAGGCCCTTGTACTGAGTTAGCAGCTGGGGGGGTGAGAAAAACTGGCGGAGACGTCTCAGAACGCCTAACTTCATAGAAGCTGTTTTAGCTAGAGATGAGATGTGAAGTTTCCAGTTCAGATTATAAGTAAAGGACAGACTGAGGATGTTCAGTGTAGAAGAGGGGGACAGTTGAGTGTCACTGAAGAAGAGGGGATAGTTGTCTGGAAGGTTGTGTTGAGTTGATAGATGGAGGAATTGAGTTTTTGAAGCATTGAACAATACCAAGTTTGCTCTGCCCCAATCAGAAATTTTAGAAAGATCAGAAGTCAAGAGTTCTGTGGCTTCCCTGCATGAAATGTTTACTTCCTGAAGGATTGGACGTCTATGAAAAGACGTGGGAAAGTGCAGGGTGGTATCATCAGCATAGGAGTGGATAGGACAAGAAGTTTGATTTAGAAGATCATTAATGAATAATAAGAAGAGAGTGGGTGACAGGACAGAACCCTGAGGAACACCACTGTTAATAGATTTAGGAGAAGAACAGTGACCGTCTACCACAGCAGCAATAGAACGGTCAGAAAGGAAACTTGAGATGAAGTTACAGAGAGAAGGATAGAAGCCATAGGAGGGTAGTTTGGAAATCAAAGCTTTGTGCCAGACTCTATCAAAAGCTTTTGATATGTCCAAGGCAACAGCAAAAGTTTCACCAAAATCTCTAAAAGAGGATGACCAAGACTCAGTAAGGAAAGCCAGAAGATCACCAGTAGAGCGGCCTTGACGGAACCCATACTGGCGACCAGATAGAAGGTTGTGAAGTGATAGATGTTTAAGAATCTTCCTGTTGAGGATAGATTCAGAAACTTTAGATAGGCAGGAAATTAAAGCAATAGGATGGTAGTTTGAGGGATTAGAATGGTCACCCTTTTTAGGAACAGGCTGAATGTAGGCATTTGCTTCTCGCCTTCTCTGGAATACTCCACCACCACCATTGCACCAGTTCTTATTTTTCTGTGAGGTTTAAATAATCCTGCACTTTTTGAGTCTGGTTTGTTTCATGGATCCAGTGAATTAAGGCAGTTTTTCATCAGGAGTCAAAATAATGTGTTAAGGATAAATAAATACTGCATATTGCATCCATTTTCCATAAGTACTGCACTATAATAATAATCAGTTGCTTTCCGTGCTCTAGAAACCTGCAGTATTCAGATATTTTATTGAGAATCCAAATTAAAGGCCTTATACTATTTATTTACATGATTTTGAAGTGTGAAGATTTTGTAGCAGGTTGTATATTGTATAGGCAGAAACTCAAATATGTACAGAATTTGCTTCCTTTGCTTAAGAAAAAAAAAAAAGATCCATCGTTTGCAAAAAAATCTGTCTTATTGGAGCACTGCACCAGTTCCCCTCTAAAAAGTGAATTGATAATGTGTGTGTATATGCCACTTGTATGGAGAAGGGAAATAATTATGTACTGTTAAATGTGTAGAAGATTATACATAGAGGAGAGAAAAGTATAGAAAGAAGCCAATACATTTTAATACCAGAAGAGAACTAGTAAAGAGAGTGAATTCAGTTTAACCAGTGTAAGATTCAAAAAGCAACACATGCATCATAACTTGGCTAGTATTATTTTTAATTGATCACTTGTCCATCCAATTGAAATGGAATGATCCTGAACTCATTCTTTGCATCCCGAATGCAGTTTAGATTTCCTGGAGGTGCTTGACTTGTGGTTCTTGAGTATGTGTAATCATCGTTGCTTCCTCTTGTAATGATGTAACTTTCTTTCTCTCCCTCTCTGGCATTCTCAAGATAACTGAAACCTTGAGTGGAGTGTGACAAGTCTGTGGTGGTGCAAAGTGGTCAGCCGTAGATAGCTTAACAAGACTTGGGATGATAAGATAAATTAGGTATTGCCATCATATCTCCAGGAGCCTTGTGTGCGTAGATAGTGTATGTATGTGTATGGTTATGAAACACTCCTAGACTGTGCATATATTTTGGTGTATTTAAAAGATATGCGTAAGTAAAATAATTTCTTCTTTCGCACGTTGAACAGTGAAGTGTACTGTGGTACATGTTTCTGTTTTAATTTAATAGCGGAGTACTTTTGGGGATAGGGCAGTGGGGGACTGTGACACACACACACACACACACACACACACACATATGAAAGAAATAATAATAGTTATAATAAAAAGTAATAATAGCAACAATAATGATAAAAAGTAATAATAGCAACAATAATGAATAAATAAAAGTACTATGGGAATGAATAGATAGATGAAGTAAAAATAAATAGAAAATATTAAATTGCTGCTTTAAGAATATCAAATTAATTTATTTAGCTTGTTTTTTATCTTTTATTTATTTATTTTTTTTGATAGTTTCATTCCATCATGTTTACATGTTTATGCAGTATACTTTCAAGATAGCATCAAAGAAAATAAAGAATATGGAAAAAAATTGCAAAATAAAACCAAATATTAAAACACTAGTGGTCTCATCTGATGCTTTCTTTGTGGTTGTGTGGAAAGTTAACTACCATTGCTATAGGAGTTCCCGTCCACCAACCTCCACTAAACTCATCCCTCATGATCTGGTGTTGTGATTGGAGCACTTCATGGGGAGATGAGATGAGGTGGTGAGTTTTACTAGAATGATCTGGAATTGAATGACAGCTGAAGGAGATGAATGGAGAAAACAGAGAGAGGCTTTTTAGCCCTGCAGTGCATTTAGGAATTGAACACTCTAATAATAATGGAGGTGATGATGATGAGCAGGTACAGCTATCGATGTAATATATCAGGTTTTTGAAGCTGTGTGAATGTAGCACGTTTTAAACAGCTGGTGTAGATGAAAGATAAGAGGAGGTTACCAGTGTGTGTTTGCCTAGTTGTATTTACCCAGTTGTAAAGTACAGGATGTGAGCTAAATTCTCGTGGTCCTTTACGCTATACCAATATTTATCCAGTTTTTCCTTCAGTCGGTGCTCACTTGTGGCCTACCCCATGTGTACCGGTGCTCATGGCTTTGTCACTTCAGGTCCCCGTGGTCAGGGAGGTATGGAGAGGTACTCGCCATATGTTGTGTGCTGATATTTGTGTTTGGTGGAGGAGGAGGTATTTCAGTAAGGAAAGTAGTAAAGTGATAGTAGTGGTGTAGTATGGCTAGATAATTAAGTTTTATTTTATTTACTTATTTTACTACTACTACTACTACTACTACTACTACTACTGCAATTATTATTCTGTTTGTGTGAGTTATGCATTATACAACACACACACACACACACACACACACACACACACACACACACACACACACACACACACACACACACACACACACACACACACACACACACACACACACACACACGTCACAGAGAGCGACCTGGTGGCAGTGGCGGGGAAGAGAGACAGGAGGATAGAGGAGGTGCCCATTTCTGTCTATTTGTCTCATCTATTTACATCCTTACTCTGACTTTTGTTGTCTTATTCAGCTCATTCTTTCTGACTTTCTTCCCTTCTTTCTTTGCCTCCTCTTTTTTTCCACATGCTTTAGTCTCTATATATAAACTGACAAGACGTATTTCTTTTATTTAGGAATCGGCATCAGTCTTGTGATATTTTATGCTGTCATGTTATAATTCACATGTTTAGTTCGTTATTTAGTTTCTTGCATTATTTAGCGTTACCGTCATGCACGCTTACGAAACTTTTCCTGCGCGTGTCACATATTACATGGTCGGGAAAGCGTGTGGGGTGTCACGGGGGTGTTGGGTGATCGCGACAGGCGGTGAGGGTAATTGATGCTAAGTGGGGTGGAGAGGGGTGTTGGGGGTGGGGGAGGGGCAGGGGGCGAGGCACGTGGAGCTGTAAACTGGTGTGTTTTGGGAAGGGTGTCTTGGGGTCGTGAGGGAGAGAGAGTGCTGCCGAGTGGGAGGTGGGAGGGGGCGTGGTTGCTGTAAGATTGACAGGGACTTGGGTAAAGATGAGAATAGGGAGCGGTTAGAACTAGTCCTGGATGGGGCTGGGATGTGTGTGTGTGTGTGTGTGTGTGTGTGTGTGTGTGTGTGTGTGCTGGGGGGTGTGAGGGGAGGGAAGGGTGCACACAAGTCAGCTGGTCAGGGCACTAATGCGGGGGTGGTGCGTGGGGGGATGAGGGAAAGGAGGCGGGCACGAGTCCGCTGCAGTGCGGTGGACGTAATATAACAACCCTAAATTACTGGAGTCTCAGCCAATGAAAGTGCAGCAGGGTGGTGGTAAGGATTAGGGAATTTAACGCTTATCTTCCTGCAGTGGCTATAGTATGCATAGACACCGTCACTGTCACTTCATAGGAGATGCGACCGTGCCCCTCAGGCAGGCAACAGGACGTGACAGGCTTCCTGCTTGCCCCAGTAGAAGGAAGAGTAGTGTTGTGGGATCCGCGCTGTTCAGTGCACAAAGTTAAGATTCCCAGAAGAAAATTAAATAAAAGAAAAAGATGTAAAAAACGATCACCAGCAACATAACAGCTGCAAATCCTTGGAGGAACCAGTTATTTGGTGCATAGAACACACCTGCACCCAGTCCTCGAGGACCACCACTCTGCAGCCTCTGATGGGCCTCAGCGGTAAAATTAATTTGGTTAGGTGTCACTCAACCCAGGTGCCTGGGCTGAGTGCCGGTCCGCCCATGATATGGAGTGAGGCTTGTCTTGCTGACCACTGCTGTGGTGGCAGATTTTGACCATGAAGTGCTGGTGACAGGAGATATCTGTGGCACCAGTGGTGGTGGTGATAACGGTAGCAGCAAGGGGTGGCCGTAGTGGTAGCAGGAGGCATGTGTAGCATCAGTTGTGGTGGTGGGGGCGGAGGCGGAGGGCAGCCGTAGCTGTAGCTGTGGGTCGGGGCCCGGAGGGAGCTTGCAGCCAGCCTGGCTCAGTAGGCGTTGGGAGAGGGGAGGGACGGGACGCGGCACTCGCTCGCCAACGCTCGCTGCGGCGCACCTCGGCAGTCACGGTGGCGGCGCCACTGGTGTCGGCCACCACTGAAGTAGCTCAGTGTTTTCAAGCTCCTGTGTTTTTCTCGCGGGCCTGAACCCCGCAGCTACCGTGGTGGTGGCGTGCGTGGACACAGGGCATGCAGCACTGCGCGTTCCTCGGGCATGCTGGGGGGTGATTGACCCCCGCCATGGTGGCAGAGCCCTCTCAAGATGAGGTGGAGCCTCACACCTCCAACGACGACCTACAGAACGACCAGCCACCCCTCGGGGCAGCTGGCGGCACGGACCTGGGCGTGGCCAGCAATGGTCGCCACGGCACATCGGCGTTATCGTCGTCCCCTGAGGCGACCGGCGGTCCAAGGTCCGAGAGTGGCGGTCATCTTGTCGCGCTCGTGGACAGTAGCGAGAAGGGACCCATGGGGATGGAGGAGGGCTGCCCTCCCGGCGGGGCTTCGCTGCCTCAGATGACGGGCGCCGCTTCGTCTCCCCCGCGGCACGTACGCCCGGCCCGCGTCACTCACCCTCACCGCCAAGAAATTTGCTCAACAGTCTGCAGCAGAAGCAGAAGCAGTAGCAGAAGCAGCGTTAGAAGCGACAGAAGCAGTAGCAGTCACATTGACAGCAGGCGGGATGAAAAAGATCAGGGCGAAGTGTCGGAGTATGCTAGTGATGGAGAGGAAGGCGAGGGAAAGGCCTGGGGTGTGGGTGTCCCTCTTCCTGACCTGAGTGAATACGAGCGAGTGTGGGAGGCGGCCCCGGAGGTGATAATAAGGCCGGCGAGCTTAGCCTCCTCTGAGACACTCACCCCAGACTCCCCTAGCCCCAGCCTCTCCTCGGCCCTCCGCCAACCAAGTGCCTTCTCGGAGACTCAGGAGAACCTCCGGCAGGGGGACGACCCGGGAGCGGCAGTGGGCGCGGTGGGAGGGGGTGGGCGGGCATGTGGGTGTGGGGTGCAGGTGGGCGGCTTGGAGGAGGCTAGTGCCCGGTGTCCGGCCTGTCCCCCGCCCGCCCCGGTGTACGTAAGTGAGCAGTTCCCCTCCACTGATCCACTGGAGGAGTGCGTGGACGGCTCCGGCCACACGCTTCATGTGGACTTGAGCACGGGCGCGGTGCAGCTCCACCTGCACCTGAGGGATGCCAATAAGTTGTCCCCCGTCGCCCCAGCTGACCCCGCCAAGTGCCTGGCTGACCCCCTGCTCCCGCCCGCGCCCGCGCCTGCTACTAGCTCCCAGCCGGATCCAGCTCCGCCTCCTGCATCAACCATATCCTTCGTGAGTATTCGTTGTCTTGAGTGTTATTGTTTTGCGCTGGCAGCGGGTGGAACAGCAACCCAGGCAGCTGGCTGGAGCAGTGGCGCCGCCCACTCGGGCTGAGGGTACTGCCGATCTCAGCCCGTTTAAAGCTGCTCTGCTCCTGCGTCTCCTCCTAGCTAAGGAATCGCTGACCCAAGAGGAAAGGATATTCCTTGTTTAAGGCACGCTGTTGGATGTTGCCGCCCAAGAGCAGTAAAAAGGGGAGAAATAAAGCTGGAAGGGTTATGGCCACTAGGTCTTTTTGGCGACTTGTCAAGACGGTGCCATGAAGGCTGGTAGTCTGTGTTGCTGTTATCAACAAAAAAACAATGACTTCTGTGCATGATAGGGGAAGGGGAAGGTGGTGGGGTGAGGGTATGATGAGGGACACAGCACACACCAGCACACCTGACGGGATTCAGGACTGGGCCGGTAAGGCACTCGCGGGAGAGGACTTGTGTTTACTTCGCCGCCAGTGACGTCAGCTGTTATTGAACCTGTGTTTAGTGGGGCGGCGAGGCTCGCCCGCACGCATTCTGCCCCCCTCTTGCTGCCTCCTCTCCTGACGACGATGGTGATGGTACTAACTGGAGTATGGTGTTACTGCTGCTGTTTTCTTCCCCCCTACACTACCCCAGCTCGCCCCCTGCAGGGACAGAAAGGAAGTAGTGGTGGTGTTTGAGGAAGCAGCGGCAAACCAGTGTTATCAGGCGGGGAAAGTCTGCACAGTTACAGTGTACATTATCGTTGCCCGTGCCTCTTTTCTTCCCCCCTCCCCATTCTCTCTCTCTCTCTCTCTCTCTCTCTCTCTCTCTCTCTCTCTCTCTCTCTCTCTCTCTCTCTCTCTCTCTCTCTCTCTCTCTCTCTCTTTCTTTCTTTCTTTCTTTCTTTCTCTCTCTCTCTCTCTCTCTCTCTCTCTCTCTCTCTCTCTCTCTCTCTCTCTCTCTCTCTCTCTCTCTCTCTCTCTCTCTCTCTCTCTCTCTCTCTCTCTCTCTCTCTCTCTCTCTCTCTCTCTCTCTCTCTCTCTCTCTCTCTCTCTCTCTCTCTCTCTCTCTCTCTCTCTCTCTCTCTCTCTTGCGTCACCAGCACCCACCTCTGCCGCCATCACCACCGCCACCCTCGCCGCCACAGCCGCCGCTGCCCCTTCAGGAGTGGTGTGCTGGAGTTTTTGGAGTGGGAGAAGAGGGAAGTAGTGGAGATGTGACCTAGTTTGAGCACAGAAGGGAGGAAGGCGGGAGGGAGGGAAGGCTCTGACAGTAGGCGTCGGGAGAGGAGGAGGAGGAGCAGCAGGAGGACAGTGGTAGGATATTGAGCTGCTCCCCGAAAAGCAACCTTCCCTTCCCTTTTCCAGGAGTCACTGCCGCCACCGCTGCCTCTATTATCCTCCCACGTAATGTGTACCTGCTCGTGTAAAGCTCACCTGTGCTCCTCGGGGACCTGGTGACGTGCTATCAGCGGCCGGGTGATTAAGTGGGTGGTGCCATGGTGATTGGAGTGCAGGCTTGACCTCGCCATTGCCCCCCACACTCCCAACCACGCCTGCTCCTTTTCCTTTTCTTTCCTTTTTTATGTCATCATCATCATCATCATTATCTTTCTTGTTCTTGTTCTTGTTCTTCTTGTTCTTGTTTTTGTCCTGCTATTGTTCTGCTTTTCTTCTTGTTCTTGTTCTCCTCCTCCTCCTCTTCCTCTTCCTCTTCCTCTTCCTCCTCCTCCTCCTCCATTTTCCGCCTTCACAATTGTCACAATCCGTTGATTGCGTTGAAGTTCATCTCATGAACGCATTATCTCTTGCTTCTCTTCTTTCCCCTCCCTTCATGATTGCCACCACTGTAAACGTCACCACCACCACCACCACCACCACTACCACTACCACTACTACCACTACCACCTCAAGCACCACCACCACCGCCGCCACCTCAAGCACCACCACCACCACCACCACCACTCTACCACAACCACCATTTCCACCGCCACCACCTCCTCCTCCTCCACCTTCACTGCCGCCATCTCTTCCACCACCACCACAACCACCATTACCTCCTTCTCCTCCTCCTCCTGCACTACCACCACCTCAGCCACCAGCACCACCATCTCCTCCTCCTCCTCCTCCTCCTCCTCCTTTGCTGTCCTCATAGTCATTCCAGAAATGTCATTAAAGTTCCCAGGACCAGTCCTTTCCGCCTCGCCTTCCTCTCTCGCGCGTTGCCGAAAAATGACGGCCCGAAACTTCACTAGCAGCGGCAGCATATTTTTAGTTAGTATTGTGGTGGTTGGCGGGGCGGGGCGGGCTGGGTGGTGTTGGGGTTGGGTAAGGAGGGGGAAGGGGGCCGGGTGCCGCAAGTTACCTCGCACCTAACACGAAGAGCCCGTGGGACCTGCGGCTTGCGTGAGTGTCATAGGTAAGCCCGGGTCGGGGACCTGAGTGATCGAGGGTTAAGGGAGACAGACAGAGCGACGCGTGTCTAGAACGGCATTGATTTGTACCCGCAATGCAGCCGCGGCGGCAACCGAGGAAAAGGTGCCGAACGTGCTGGTGCTGCCCTCGAAGTGGCTGGTGGTCACGTGGTGTTTCGTCAGGAGAGAGAGAGAGAGAGAGAGAGAGAGAGAGAGAGAGAGAGAGAGAGAGAGAGAGAGAGAGAGAGAGAGAGAGAGAGAGAGAGAGAGAGAGAGAGAGTGTGTGTGTGTGTGTGTGTGTGTGTGTGTGTGTGTGTGTGTGTGTGTGTGTGTGTGTGTGTGTGTGTGTGTGTGTGTGTGTGTGTGTGTGTGTGTGTGTGGAAATCAGTCCTCGCCGCCAGGAGGAACGAGTGTTCTGAGCTTGGGGTAAAAGTGCCGCCTCTGCAGCATCGGTTGAGGGTGACACATAGGGCACAGGTCATGGCCGAGGAGCGCCGCGCGGCACGCACACACACACACACACACACACACACACACACACACACACACACACACACACACACACACACACACACACACACACACACACACACACACACACACACACACACACACCCGACTCATGCTTGCTTATGTCACCCTTGTTGCTGCCCGGCCTAAACACTGGCACGCTTACATCCTGGCACTGGACACACACACACACACACACACACACACGTGCAAAGGTGTGAGGGAACCTTTAAACGACCTGTAAGCCTGTAAGAGTACGTTAGCTTGAAGACTGGTGGTGGTGGGAAAGAGCATTAGGGAGGGGAGGGAGATGGCGAATCCGAGGCTGCTGGTGCCAATCGTTCAATTATTTGCTTCTCCTCCGACCTTGGCATGTACTGGACTTGCCGTTTGGGTGGCCTGCTTCCTCCTCATAGCACCGGGAGCAAGAACAAGAGGAGAATGAGAGGAGGAGGAGGAGGAGGAAGAGGAAGAGGAAGAGGAAGAGGAAGCACACCTCCCCCTCCTCCCACCTTTCAGCCATGCACGCTCGCCTCTAGAGACCATCCAGAGTGCTGCGTCTAGCACGATATGGCTGAGTAACTAAATCTCATCCTTGCTAAGTCACGGCTCCCGATTTCCCTGGAGGGTTTGCACCAGCCTGGCCGTCACTTCCTCCACCTCCTCGGCGCCGCTCAGCAGGGAGGCAGGCGGCCCTACCCTCGTCCTGGTGCCCTTGATAGTCCGTCCTGGACCCAGATCGATATATGCGGAACGTTGCCTGGAAGGAGGGGGATGCCGGGAGGGAGGTGGTGGGAAGCGCGCCCCGGTCCGAGGGAGGTAGGGAGGGGGACGAGTGTAGGGAGGGTCGGGAAGGGACGAGTGGGGGATGGGGGTCAAGGACGAGGACTTCATTGCTAGCACGGAGACTCGTCTTGCGTGAGAGAGAGAGAGAGAGAGAGAGAGAGAGAGAGAGAGAGAGAGAGAGAGAGAGAGAGAGAGAGAGAGAGAGAGAGAGAGAGAGAGTGTTTGATGAGTGACATTGATTCAAGAGGCATACTCGTGACAACCGCAGCTATGCCATTGAGGAACACTAGACAGAGGCAGCCATCTAGCTCACTGTGGCCAAGTGTGTTCATTATTAGTACTCGGCATCACCAAAAGTAAGTGCAGGGTGGTACTGCTGATTCACTTGTGTGCTGACATTGGCATTGAATACTATCCTGTGTGTGTGTGTGTGTGTGTGTGTGTGTGTGTGTGTGTGTGTGTGTGTGTGTGTGTGTGTGTGTGTGTGTGTGTGTGTGTGTGTTTTGCCAGACTGCAGCACGAGGGAGGTGCTGAGGGTTGGGGTTGGGGGATTTGGGGTTTGGGGGGGTCAGGGAAGGTGACAGCAGCAGCAGCAGCAGTCTTTCCCTAAACTGGCTGATTGAGGGAGATTGTGGTGTGTGTGTGTGTGTGTGTGTGTGTGTGTGTGTGTGTGTGTGTGTGTGTGTGTGTGTGTGTGTGTTCATCCTCTCACATATCGACGTTTGTTTACTTATACTTATAAATGCATATTTGTCACTTCTATTTTGCTTATTCACTGTGTGTGTGTGTGTGTGTGTGTGTGTGTGTGTGTGTGTGTGTGTGTGTGTGTGTGTGTGTGTGTGTGTGTGTGTGTGTGTGTGTGTGTGAGTGAGTGAGAGATATCTAATTTATCAGTGTGTTTGTATAGATTTATAGGAGCAAATTTGTCGTCTGTTTGGCTTGCTTAGTGTGTGTGTGTGTGTGTGTGTGTGTGTGTGTGTGTGTGTGTGTGTGTGTGTGTGTGTGTGTGTGTGTGTGTGTGTGTGTGTGTGTGTGCGTGCGTGCGTGCGTGCACGTCTGCGTGGTGCAGGTGCACTAGGGAGAGCTGTTGAGTATTTACCTAAGATTCATGAATGTAAATAAACAACTTTTTATATATTTTCCTCGGGTGTGTGTGTGTGTGTGTGTGTGTGTGGGGGGGGGGGAGGGGGGAGGGTGTATAGCACTAGCAGTGAGTGCACGTGCAAGGAGGAAAGGGTGGAGATGTAAGGTATTTGGCTGAGGTTCACCTGTTGCTTGTGTCGTTCCCCAACACCTTGCCCCTCTTAGTCTCTTTGTAGTACACTTATCGCGAACCCCAAGACACATTCTAGCACACCTTGGAGGGCGAGGCTGGGGAGGAGCACGAGGAGCACACGGGAGAAGGAGTGGCGGAGGCTGAAAGACGTTTTGGTTGCCAGCTCACGTTAGCACAAGCATTAATTTATACAAACACACAAAGAAATATAATACTTTTACGTGTATTGAATGTCTACACGTGTAAGCAGTTAAGACTAGTATAGACAGCGTGAGACTGGGCATATCCAAGGACCTTCAGTGTGGAGGAAACGGAACCTGAGTGTTTTGAGAGAGGGCAAGTTTATCCTACAACACAAGTGCTCGTCTATATAAAGCTGGCGATACGTTGAGTTATTCCTTGATTCTTTACCTCTTAAGTGCTATCTGTGGTCGTTCTTAAAAAAAAAAAAAACTGTTAGCATGGATATTAGAAAAAAAATAGTAACTTTTCTCTCTTCTGGGCTGGAAAACTACTGAAAGAAACCTAAAAAAGTTGTAGGTGAATATGGGAAAAAAAAATCATGCAGCAGTGAAGGGTTACATGAAGCACACCCAACGAAATAATAATAATGAATAAATAAAGTGTCTAAAGAGTTGTTATTGAATACGGAGGAAAAAAAAGTTTTTTTCAGTGAAGGGGTTAAGTGCAAGTACATCCAATATGCTTGTTACTGGGCGTGCAGGGGAATCGAAACACAATCACATTTGCTTAGTAATGCACCTCAGTACACGACTAAAGGTTATTGTTGCCATCCATACATTGAAAGCAGTCACAGGGCACAGGTGATCATTCAGTCTCACCTCAGCTCAGGGACTTCAGTATTCCGTGTTGAAAGCAGCTGAAGGTTATTAATATACATTCAGTACTGGGTGAAGTGTCATCGCTGAGTCCTCTCCCTGCGATACAGAACAATTTACAGCACCAGAAGTAATGCATTAAATCTTTTAAAGTATCTACAAGAAGCTAAGGGATTAAAAAGAATAGTTTACAATTCCTACCCGGTTTGAAGGTTGGAGGTGTCTCAGAGTGGTCAGTAATTAAGGAGATGTACCAAACAGCAGCCAAAAGGGTTAAGACAGTGGAAGCACGTAGATACTGATTATGTCCAAGGTGAAATGAGTTCATGTAAAGATAGCCCAAGTCCTCGTCGCTATCTGTGTTGGAATCAGCCCAAGCACTTGTTTATTACTGAGTCTGATGTGAAGTAGCCACAGTAAGTTCATATAACGACAGCTCAAGTCCTCCCTGCCATCTTTGTTGAAATTAGTCCAAACACTTGAATACCATTGTGTCTGAGGTGAAGGAGCCACAACCAGGAGCCGTGTTGCTGTCTGTTTAGGGGCGGTTGAGGTATATAATATTGATTTAACCTTAGCTGCAGTACATCCAAACTTCTCGTTCCTGCGTGTTAAAGCCAATAAAAAAAAAAAAAACATGTATTTGTTCAGTATTAGATGAATTAATGCTACACAAACCTCTCTCTGTCCTGAAACTAAATTTGCAAGCCTTTCTGTAGTTATTTTTTTTTTTTTAGGAGCGGCATATTGGGCTCTCTCTCTCTCTCTCTCTCTCTCTCTCTCTCTCTCTCTCTCTCTCTCTCTCTCTCTCTCTCTCTCTCTCTCTCTCTCTCTCTCTCTCTCTCTCTCTCTCGTGCCCTTGGTCAGATCTGTTGGCATGTAAAAAATAAACTAAGAATCAAAATAGTGTAAGCATATATAGATATTCACAAGGTCACTGGGAAGAAAATAATGTGTAATGCTCTCGCTGGTGTACATTAAAAATCCCGCATAAGAATAAGCATCAACTCAATCCGAGGTGAAGGGAAGATATAAAAATAAAAAAAAATAAAAAAAAAAAAACAGCAGAGAATCAAAACAGTGTAAGTATACATAGATACTCACAAAGTTACGGGGAAAATCATGAAGTCCAATACCCTCGCTGATGTATATTTAAAACCGCGGAGATGAAGGAGAGATATCAAAGACCACAAGTATAGGACCAAAATCACCGAAGTGTACATAGATATTCACACACACACATACACACACACACACACACACGAGGAAAAAAATAATAATAATAATGTTTCATCTTTGCTGGTGTACATACTAAAAGAAGAAGAAAAGAAAACTGCAGAAGCCGAAGCATTAATTCATCCTGAGGTGGAGGGAAGATATCGACGACCCTCTCTGCTTCAGTGTGCAAAGGAGTGGAAGTGCCAGAGAGAGAGAGAGAAAGAGAGAGCGCTTTTCTTCCTTCCCGGGGTTAATATCCTGGTACCTTAACACTCCAGTCCACACGTGTATTATAAGGTACTTCTATTTCAGGCACGTATCACTCCATATAGGGGGAGAACCAGACCCAACCAGCACCTATTTACGTACTGGCGTCTCGTAATTCATTGACGGTCTCCTGTAGATGGGCACGTCAACTTCCCACGTCAGTCTCCTCGTTAGCTTCCTTCCTCATCCTTACTGGTTGCGGATCAAAGCGCCGTGTCTCCATTTTTCCTGAACCCCTTGGAAAATATTTGAGGAACTAAATTTACCCTCGTGATGAAAGCAGAAAATGTAAAGGCAGTCATAGTGGGAAGTAACACGCGAGAGAGAAAGAGAGAGAAAAAAGAAAAAAACTTGGGCTGTCATATTTCAGATTCTTTTCTTTTTTCTTTTTTCTATTTTTTTTTTTTTTCGGGAGAGACATGCGGTATTTTAATTTACCAGCGCTCGATTGCAGTCACGAAGATGTGTCAATATTCCGCGCGGCACTCAATAACACAAGGCATGGGGTGGGTGGGGAAGTGGAGGAAGAGAAGGAGAAGGAAGAGGAGGAGGAGCAGAAGGAGGAGGCATGACTTGAATTCGTACAGTCAGACCCTCCCACCCACTCGTGTGCTGGGAGTTCCGATGAAGGCAATGGTGAAGGTGACGATGGTGGTGGTGGTGATGGTGGTGGTGGTATCGCCCCCTCAGGGTTACCAGTGATTGTACAGCTGCGGGGAGAGCCAAGGGGAGTACGTGTTTAAAGCCTCTAGGCGGGGTTTTCAGGCTCCCTTACTTGCTCTTTTAGTTTGCAATAAGAGCAATAGGAGATTACGTGATCTTTCCCCCTGTGTGTGTGTGTGTGTGTGTGTGTGTGTGTGTGTGTGTGTGTGTGTGTGTGTGTGTGTGTGTGTGTGTGTGTGTCTTTGTGTTTGTGCGTGAGTGTGTAAGACAGGCGATGCTTGGCTGCAGGTGTATTGCATTCCTTACAGGTAAACACATGTATACCTCGTGAAATGTGCCATAATTGTTTCCACCCTCCCTCCTTTTCTTCCTCTCAGTTTCACCTCCCTTTACGAGTAAAACGCGCTACTTCCTTCCTCGCTCACCCGTCTCTCGGACATTCGGATTTACTCGTATTTTTTTCCTAGGCTGCAAAATTAGATTGTGTCGGTGGGAAGCGAGGCGGACCCGGATACTAGCTAGCTGTTGGTGGTGCTGCAGGTGGCGCTGTAGTAGGTGGATACACTTGGCAGGGTCTGGGTTGCTACGTGGCTCTGTGTGTGTGTGTGTGTGTGTGTGTGTGTGTGTGTGTGTGTGTGTGTGTGTGTGTGTGTGTGTGTGTGTGTGTGTGTAGCCTCCCACGCCTCCCACACCGGCACTTGAAAGATCCGCTGTGTTGTGGGTGACGGTGCCAACTCAGGGCATAGGGACAGAAGGGACTGAAAGTGGCACTCCCCTTCTGCTCTCTATCCATGGTGCCCGGTGCTTTCTACTCCCCTTACACACACACACACACACACACACACAAGGGTGCACACACACGCAAGGCTGGTATAAAGTTCAGTTGACGTTATCCAGGAGGGGATGAGTGGAACCGTGAGAAGGGAAACCCAGCTACTACACAAGCCTGGTTTCTGTCTGTTTTTAATCCTCCTCCTCCTCCTCCTCCTCCTCTAACCGTGACAATCCTCAGAAATCTGGTTCCTGTCGTACATTTTAGATTACACCTTCATGGCTAACTCCTCCTCCTCCTCCTCCTCCTCCTCCTCCTCCTCCTCCTCCTCCTCCTCCTCCTCCTCCTCCTCCTCCATCTCCACTTTCACCGCCACCTCTTCCTCCTCCTCCTCCTCCTCCTCAGCTGGCGCCATGAGAAGGAGGGCAAGAATCGAGGCTGAGTTTGGTGCATGACGTAACCGGTCCCGTCCAGTTACGGTCTCGTGATAGCAAGATGACGTCAGTTTTTAGAGAGGTGTTAATGAGCGGCGGCGGCGAGAGTGGTCATTGTCCTTCTTGCTATCACTGACCAGAGAGAGAGAGAGAGAGAGAGAGAGAGAGAGAGAGAGAGAGAGAGAGATTAGTAACACGAGACTTTCTTACTGTTCTTATCTTCTAAATCTTGGATCTTTGTTTTGAAAAGCGTTGTGGTTCTTACGGTTGCTTTTCTCCCAACATTAATGATACAGAATACTTATCAGACAACTGAAATCATGAAAACACTTTTAATAATCACTGCCACTAGAGTCTGTTCAGGGTATTCGAGATAAGACGCCAGTTTGTTCGAGATTGTGGAACTATTTTAAGGCGCAGGTCAAGGGAAATACATCTGCCATTGATTTGTTATGGTGGAGTTAAGTGTCTGCCACCACCACCACCACTTGTACCTGCAGTGTATTTCTAAGGTACAGTGCCGCGGTGGTGGTGGTGGTGGTGGAGAAGGTAAGAAGGAAGGAAGGAAGGAAGGACTGGAAGGAGTGAAGGTAATGGTAATAGCAACGGAATGGTATGGTATTGATGTGCCTTGTTCCCCCTCCTTTACCTCCCCCCACCCCTTTCCTTTCCCTCTAGCCTCCTGCTCCTGTTATTACTCCTAGTCCTGTCCACCGGCCCTCCCTTCCCCCCCCCCCCCTTGTAAGAAAATTCCGCGCCAAACCAGAATGCACAGAGGGACACGAAACATTCACCTGCAGTATGCCTTGGACGTTGTATGTTGTGCGGCATTTTTTTTTTTTTTTTTTTTTTTTTGTAAGAGGGGTGGGGAGGAGAGGGGAGGGGGAAGCGGATGACTAAGGATAACAACACGCCATGTCCTGACGGTCTTTCTCGCAACACACACACACACACACACACACACACACACACACACACACACACACACACACACACACACACACACACACACACACACACACACACACACACACACACACACACACGACCTTGTCCTTTTCTCCCACGCAACACAGCACGCAAGAGGACGAACGATTCTGTAGCTGATCGTTGAAGCTCCACAGCACACACACACACACACACACACACACACACACACACACACACACACACACACACACACACACACACACACACACACACACACACACACACACACACACACACTACTCATAGCTGTATTGGTCTTTAATTGTTGCTGTTAATGGCGGGGATTGTCTTGTTTTTTATCTTGTCCCTCGTATAGACATGGCTCCTCTTTGTGTTTCAGAGCTCCGGCATCGGGGAGGCGAGTGTGTATCATGCACTGGTGGTCATCTTCCTCGAGTTCTTCGCCTGGGGGCTCCTTACCTCCCCCATGATCACCGTGAGTATTGCAGCGTGTTCACCCATAGCGTACCGTGACACTTGCCTGTAACCCTTTCACTGCATTGGCATTTTTCATACAGGGACTGTCACGTGTAGGCCTGGTGTCTTCTTGCAGCTTCCCTTATTTTCTTGTATTTTTAATTCACAACACTATAAACATCCACACGAAGGAAAATTTATGATAAGAGTAGGTTTTCATTATGTAGCCTGTATAATGTTCAGAGGAAGGAGGCTGTTGAACAAAAGCTATTGTATCAGAGTAGTTTGGGAATAAAGATCCTTGAGTCATTAGCAGTGAATTGGTGCTAAACATGATTTTCTTTGGAACCATTTTCAAAGGCCACGGAGGTTAATCGGTTTCTCAAATTGATATTATCTCGCTGATGATGCAGTCTTTGTTGAACATGAAAAGTTCCTTGATGAATGTCACAATAACTGTCAAACTGTCACTAGAACCATAAAAATCACTTTGAATATCGCAGTGACGCCCGTATTCTTAAACTTTTGATTTATCTTATCTCGACTTCTTTCATCAGGCGCTTTCATGACTGTAGTGACATAATCTAACATGCATTCTGGACTATCAATACGAAAAAAAACATTAGAACCCAAGTACTCATTTCTGTGGTCTCTGAAAATAGTAGTGGCGAGAGAACAAAGCGTTTAAGAATACTGGCCTGACTTCCACACAAAAAGCTGAAGTATTTAAGAGTGAGGACCTGTGTGGCGCTGTGGTTTGTTCAGCATTAGTTAGTGACATAACCTTGCGGCTCCTCACCTCTGTGATCACATTAGGTATGATTTAGTTGGAGAATTGGATAGACGCTTAGGGGGAGATGAATAGATTGGTGTGCAGGTGACGAGCAAGGTGGATTGATCGATTATGATTGGCAAGATTGGAGGAATGAACTGACAAGACTAAGAAAATGGATGGATAAATAAAGGTATACGTTATGAGGATGACAGCTGTGTAGTAGAAGTAGATTAGGATGACAATAGATAAAGGAATAAGATGGGAGATGAATGGATGTAGATGACAACAAAGGAATAATAGTAAATAAACTGGGAAACAACAAAGAGAAGTAAGAGGAGAGGTGGGTACATGTAAATTGTTACCGATAAGAAAATTGTAGATTGAATGGGAAGAACATGGATGTGTAAGTAGGTAAGGAAATAGATCAATATATGCGAGTAAAGAGAGGATAAACGATAAAATTCAAAGGCAAATCGATCATATGGAGGAAAACAGCAATTCAGATTAGGAAGCACAGAATGAAAGACAAAAATATCACCATTGAGTTAAGGGACTGAAGAAGAAGGGGAGAGAGAGAGAGAGAGAGAGAGAGAGAGAGAGAGAGAGAGAGAGAGAGAGAGAGAGAGAGAGAGAGAGGAAAAGGATAGAGTTCGTAGACAGATCCAAACATCGACCCTGATATAACATGGAGGAAATAGCAACTCAAATTAAACACACAATGAAAGACTTGAATATCAACACTGAGTTACGAGACTAAACAGTTTACCTCATGGCTTTTTATTTGAACCTATTCCTGCATCACGGGATTGATTTCTGGATCGAGTGATGGATGAAACTCTCTCTCTCTCTCTCTCTCTCTCTCTCTCTCTCTCTCTCTCTCTCTCTCTCTCTCTCTCTCTCTCTCTCTCTCTCTCTCTCTCTCTCTCTCTCTCTCTCTCGTTATCAAGGGACTGTGAATCATGTAGCTACTCCTTCTGTAGAATCTTATTTACCGTTAAGATTAACTAATAGGTGATTGGGTGATGTCTGAATAGAAAAAAAATTAGGAAAGTTTGATCATAAGAATATAAAAAAATACGGGAAATTTTGAATATGAGAAAATAAGGCAAATTTGAATACAAAAATGTAAGGAAGTAAGGGAACTTCAAACTTGAGAAGGTAAGGGAAATTTGAACATGAAGTAAGGGAGTTTTGGATATTAAAACGTAAGAAAATAAATGGTTTGAATATGAGAAAATAAGGGAAGGTTGAACATAAGAACGAAAGAAAATAAGGAAGGTTGAACATTGTACATAAGAACATAAGGGAAGTTAGAACATTAAACATAAAAAAAAAAATCATAAAATAAGGGAAGCTAAAATAAATAAATAAATAAATAAAAAAAATTAGTCCCTTTTGTGTGTGTAGTGAGAGTACGTGAGGATCCGTGCAGCAGGACCGGATGAGGGTTATGTCGCGCCCCTCCATCAACCGTCACACCCTGATAAGATTGTTAGTGACTGCCTGGCTTAAGGCGAGCATTAACACTGTCTTGCTAATAGTACTAAGCAGCCTTGAGGGGAGGAGTTACCGTTGTTCTGGATGCACTTACCTGTGTGATTTGTTAATGATACAGGGTTACCCAAAATTCTGGACAAATCAGTAATATAACTTGTGTTTTTGTCTGCAGATTGAATATATGTTTGTCAAAAGAGGATCAGATTGACTCGGTATTATTCAGTGGTTGTGACGAATGAACATAAAAGCTGATATTAATAAAAAAAAATATTAATAACAAGACACGTACTACACTTTCCCTATGTACCCAGACTTTTGGGTCACCCTGTACTGTATGATGCTCCTGTGGTATGTAGTAGTCCACGCTTCTTCAGTAGACTTTAAAGGGCCTGAATAATTGCTGCAGTGAAATGTTTAACGTGACAATAGCGTCACGCTCTCAGTCAGTCAGTCATTACCCTAAAACGAAAAATAAATAAATGAAATAAGTAAATACTAAATAAGTAAAACAATAGTAAGTAAATAACTTTGAATCTGGTAGTATAAATAATGGAAGGAAATATGCTTTAAAATACTGCAGTTTTAAAGTCTAGCTGTGAAAAGATTAATTATATATATATATATATATATATATATATATATATATATATATATATATATATATATATATATATATATATATATATATATATATTTTTTTTTAAGTGTAAGTACGTATATGTAAATGAATTTCTCTCTCTCTCTCTCTCTCTCTCTCTCTCTCTCTCTCTCTCTCTCTCTCTCTCTCTCTCTCTCTCTCTCTCTCTCTCTCTCTCTCTCTCTCTCTCTCTCTCTCTCTCTCTCTCTCTCTCTCTCAGGTAATGAAATGCCGCAGCGTGTTGTGTTCCTGTATTGTATTGGTGTTTGTTGTGTTGCAGGTCCTGAACGATACTTTCCCGGACCACACCTTCCTCATGAATGGTCTCATCGTGGGGATCAAGGTGAGTTGCCGCGCCACGCCTCCTGCACCCTTCCTTCCTTCCTTCCTTCCTTTAACTTTCCTTTCGTTTCCTTTCCTTCCCTTCCCTTCCCTTCCCTTCCCTTCCCTTCCCTTCCCTCTCCTTCCCTTGTTTAATATCACCTTTATTTCGCACATTCCCTACCCATTTCTTCCTTTTTTTCCTTCCTGTCTTCCATATTACACTTCTTTCCTATTCTTTTCTATTCCTTTTTTCTCATTATTCCTTCCTCTATATCATCGCACTTCATATCTTCTTACATCCTTCCTCCCTTTTATAATATCAATTTTCTTCATCTTCTACATCCGTCTATCCTTCCTTCTTTCCTTCTCTCTCTGTTTTTTCCCTCGTCTTATCTATCTTTTTCATTCCTTCCATTTTTAACATTTTTTTCTTCTCATATTCTGTATCCTTCGTTTCTCTCCTGCTATGATTCTCTCTCTCTCTCTCTCTCTCTCTCTCTCTCTCTCTCTCTCTCTCTCTCTCTCTCTCTCTCTCTCTCTCTCTCTCTCTCTCTCTCTCTCTCTCTCTCTCTCTCTCTCTCTCTCTCTCTCTCTCTCTCTCTCTCTCTCTAATACCACATCTTTCCCGACAACCTTTACTTAAGTTTCTTTCCCTTCTTAAACATCACACAATTTTTTCCTGCATTCCTTACTTTTTCCTGTTTCCTCCCTTCATTTTTTTTCGTTCGCTTTTCTTTTTCTTTTCTTCCTTTTTTGGCATCTCGCGTTTCCTGATTGTAATTCTCTCTCTCTCTCTCTCTCTCTCTCTCTCTCTCTCTCTCTCTCTCTCTCTCTCTCTCTCTCTCTCTCTCTCTCTCTCTCTCTCTCTCTCTGTCACATCCTTTATCACCATTTCTAACTCGCTCCTTCCCCTTACTAAGTTTTCGACATAATAAATCCTTTATTCCCATTTTCCCCACAATTTTTCCCATTTTTCATCCTCCATGCCTTCGTGTCTACCCTTTTCAACTCTCCCCTTCATACGTCCCTCCTCTCCATTTCTTTCTCCCTACATTCCCTTCCTACCCTCACTTTTTTTTGTTTGTTTTGTTTGTCTTTGCACACTCGTCCTTTCCAACCAGCCATCCCCCTTATGGCACGGGCATTCCCTTCTCTATACCCGGAGGAAGTACGTATGCCTTGTGTATTTGTGTTTCGCCTGGTGTGTATGTGTGTTAGTGTGTGTTAGTGTGAGTTTCTGGCCTCGTGCGCTTAATAGTCTTACCCCCTTACCCTCTGTTCCCCCCTTTACCACCACTTTCCTCCCTCCCCTGCTCTCCCGCCACAGCCATCCCAGGGGAAGCCCAGCAGAAGGTAAAGGAATACAGCTTACACTGTGTTGCTGGCCCATTTTGATCGCTCGAGAATAGCAGCTTTAATGGGCAGAGGTGGTGGTGAAGGTGAGGGAAACGCTGCCCCGCCCCCTTCCTCTGTCCTCCCCAACTTCCCATCCCTCCCTCCCCGGCGGCGCAGTGTTGACGTAAGAGGGAGGGGAGAAAGAAAGGAAGGGAGGGGAAAGGGGAGTTGCTCGGGATGTGAAAATGGAGGAGAGAAGGAAAGGGGAGAGGAGGAATGTTTGGGGTGTAAAAAGGATGGAGATGAATGAAGGGAAAGATGAGTGGTCGTGACGCAATAAAGAGAAGGGAAGAGGAGGAAGGAAAAGGGGAGTGGTCGTGACGCAATAAAGAGGAGGGAAGGGAAGGAAAGGAAAAGTGAAGTGGTTAGGAGAAGAAGGGAGGTGCGAGGGAAGGACAAGGGGCTGTGGTTGAGACGTAAGAAAGAGGAGAGAAGGAAACTGGGAATGGGCGAGAACGTAGAAAGGGAGAGGAAAAAAGTGACAAAGATGTTATAAAGAAAGGGAAAAGAGAAGAATACGGGAGTGAGAGAGACATAAGAAAGAGGAGGAGAGTTAGGGAATTGAGAAGATGGTAAAGGAAAAGAAGGAAGGTAAGAACGAAATAAAGGAGGAGCCAAGTAAATTGAGGTAACGAGGAATGGAGTGGGCTGGGGTTATCAGGTCGCGGCGCTCGGGGATTACCACATCACTGTAGGAAAGCCATGATGGAGTGATGTGGGGGCGATGAGTTAGTCAGCAAGATGTTCGTCGTGGCCTCATCCATGTGCAGCGGATTGGTGAGTGAGCGATGGCGGTGATAAGGCGGGATTAGACTCCACTCGGCGGCAGGGGTTAGTGAAGGGAGGGATGAGCGCCAGGGAGAGGCAAAGCAAGGTGCACTGTATCCACGCTAGGTGTGTAGAACTAATGCGATACGTGATGGTGGTGGTAGTGGCGTGGCCATTACTATTAGTATTATTCGAGTTATTCAAGCAAGGTGCAACATAAGATGTGAATGTACATTATAATGATGATACCAATAGAAGCAGTTGTAGTTTTTGTTGTTTTTGTTGTTGTCGGAAATTATAATTTGTTTATATAATATATATATATATATATATATATATATATATATATATATATATATATATATATATATATATATATATATATATATATATATATATATAAAGAGAGAGAGAGAGAGAGAGAGAGAGAGAGAGAGAGAGAGAGAGAGAGAGAGAGAGAGAGAGAGAGAGAAATACGAAGATATCCTTAAAGGTAGGAACAAATAAAGTTAAAATATAGAATTCGTAGGTACCGTTCAAATGGCTGACGGCATGCAAGCGAACCTAAGTCGATCCAGGGTTCAGCTGGTTCACTCTTGCACGGCTACCCATCACCGCGACTCCTCCTCCTCCTGAAGTCTCTAGGTGTTCCTAGGGTCCGCTTCACAGATACCTAATTAATGTACGCATAATCTATACCGTACATAGTTTGCATTCAATACGAGTTGCCTAAAACCTCGTTCTTCTTTATAAAACAAGAGAACAAAAAGGATTTATTTTCTCCTTTCTGTAGTAATAAAAAAAGAAAAAAGAAAAACATTTCATTGCCTCAGTAGAAAAATTCGAAAATACCAAAGTAGCTCAGGCGGCCATCACAGGACTGAACATTAGTAGTATTTAGTACTTAAAGTTTCTCTAGTAGTCCACAAATTTTACTCCAAGTAGTAGTATTAAATCAAGATCCAGTATTCAGATTTAGATTTAGGAGTGTGATTAACATTTCATACATTCAAGATTTCCTGACAGTAGTAATAAGTGTAATGAATATAATAATGATAAAAAATAATAGTTGTATAATAGTAGTAGTAGGAGTAGTAGAGCTGTTGCCACCACCACCATTCCAGTGCCAGGCAACTCAAACAGTTGAACACTTAAAAAAAATCAGTGAACTTATGTTTAATAAGAGGAGAGAATTGTTGAAGGGATTGAAGTGTGTGTGGGCTGTGGGGTTAGGTGAGAGGGGTGTGGTAGCTTGCTGCATCTGTGCAAGCAACAGAACTCAGATAAAAAATATTCTTTTGTTGGAGGGAACAATGAATATTTGCAGTGGCAGATTGCTTATTGGTGATATCCTAATAATAGGCACCACTAGTGAACCCAAGGAAATCACTCCTTTTCTCTTTGTTTCTGAAGGGATGTTTTGCTTTCTCCTTAACTTGCTTTATGGGATTTTTTTATTAATCTGTGTGTTACCTTGAGTGAAGAAGAATACTCTGAATGGAGGTAATGTGATTTTTTAATATTACTTTTGTTCAATAAATAACTCTCTCTCTCTCTCTCTCTCTCTCTCTCTCTCTCTCTCTCTCTCTCTCTCTCTCTCTCTCTCTCTCTCTCTCTCTCTCTCTCTCTCTCTCTCTCTCTCTCTCTCTCTCTCTCTCTCTCTCTCTCTCTCTCTCTCTCTCTCTCTCTCTTTCTTTCCCCCCCCACATCCCCCCCTCACCACCTCATGTCTCCCCATCATTACTGTACATGTATATTGTTTTCCTTTGTCCATCTTCACCAATATGTGGCAGCATTATTGACTGGTATCCCTTGTCAGGGTCTGCTGTCGTTCCTGAGTGCTCCCCTCATTGGTGCACTCTCGGACCTGTGGGGTCGAAAGTTCTTCCTGTTTATCACCGTGTTCTTCACATGCCTTCCCATCCCCTTCATGAAGATCAACACCTGGTAAGTCACTCTGCTACAATCCACATGGAATGGAAAATTACTTGGCTATTCAATTTCGTATGATCTGTATTTAAAGGGGAAGGTATCAAGCTCTCCCTCAGCTGCTCTCGTCCTCTGCTTGCCTTCAGATATTCCTTCACTGGTTCTCTCTTTTTCTTTATGAAAATCAACATTTGGTAAGTCACTTGTCTTGAGAATCTCCACCTTGTATGTTCATTGTGGAGATGATAGTTCCTTCCTTCATTGCCAGTGATACTTCTTAGCATGTAAAGCCATCCATATTATTCATTGACTGCATTCAGTCTTGTGATCTTCAGTACATACATTTAATTTCTTATTCATTAGCTTAATGTTTCCACATATAGATTGTTAGTTTTATCTCCTTAAAGCATCACAACAAAGATGTTCTCATTGCATTTGCTCTTAATTACTTAGGAAACTAGAGATACTTATTACCTATATCATTATTGTGGTGAGTTACCAATTTCCTTCATAGATTTAGTTCCAGCCTTATGAAGTGTTAAATCATGCAGTTTTATAAGAAATCTTTGTTCCCCATACTCCTTGTTCTTCTGTATCACTCAGTTACTCATGTAGATAGTATTTTCATAGCTACATTATTAAGTAATATTTTCTTTTGTACAGATCATGGGAAAAATACAAAAAGGTTATATGTAAGTGTAGGATGTAAAGTCTTAAGACATGAAAGGCATAGATTGCAAGGATTAATGTAGCATACAAAATATTTATGGAAAAATAGATAAAGATAGGATTAAGAATGTGTTTTAAGTAGTAAGTTTTTGGTGAGGTGTGGACTGAAGATAAAGGAGAAAAACTGCAAAATCACTCTACATATTTACTTTTGTTTTGGAATGATGAATATATATATATATATATATATATATATATATATATATATATATATATATATATATATATATATATATATATATATATATATATATATATATATATATATATACTTCATTGTGTTTCTGATTTGCAGACCTAGATTGAAATTGTTTTTGCAATTGATCCACATTGACCTTTGCTTTGCTGATGTTTTCTGTTTTATTTTTCTCCATTTTAAGTACTTGGTATTATTATATCAGGGTACATAATTGTGTGAATTATGTTTATATAATCTTCCCATTACAGTTTTTTAGGTTTTCATGTTGTATAGAAGACTGAAACTTTATTTAATTTCAGGTGGTACTTTGCCCTGATCAGCATGTCCGGTGTGTTTGCCGTCACCTTCAGCATTGTGTTTGCATATGTCGCTGATGTCACAGATGAATCAGAGCGCAGCAGTGCCTATGGGCTGGTTTCTGCCACATTTGCTGCTAGCTTGGTCACTTCCCCTGCACTGGGAGCTTACTTGGGAAAAGTATGGAGCTGATTCCTTTCTGTTGCTTCAAGCCTATAATTATGATCTTCATTGTAACTCTCTCTCTCTCTCTCTCTCTCTCTCTCTCTCTCTCTCTCTCTCTCTCTCTCTCTCTCTCTCTCTCTCTCTCTCTCTCTCTCTCTCTCTCTCTCTCTCTCTCTCTCTCTCTCTCTCTCTCTCTCTCTCTCTCTCTCTCTCTCTCTCTCTCTCTCTCTCTCTCTCTCTCAATGGAGGGACAAAGAAAGAAGTGATGCATCAAGAACCACATGAATAGAATTTGATCTTTGTTGCATTCAGGTGTCCATATGCCATATTATAAATAAAATTTGTGTGGAAAAATTTGAAAATTTTACAAATAAGAATGATCTTTCAAGCATAAAATCATAAAAACTTCCACTGCATCCCAAAGTTCCTAATTTTAGTATAGTTTTGTTCACTTATAATATCTGAGCTCAGTTTATATACAAAATGTTTTAGCAATGCTACAATTTTTAGGTTATGTTGTATAGAAGACTGACAAGTTGCAGGAAACATGCATAGATTTTTGAAGTTATGAATAGCTGATATTATTGTAATTACAATGAGTGTGTATTACAGGTGCACAGTGATGACCTGGTGGTGGGCCTGGCCACAGCCATAGCAATACTGGATGTCTTCTTCATCCTGGTGGCAGTGCCAGAATCACTACCAGAAAAGCTGAGGCTCTCATCCTCCTGGAGTGCCCATATCTCATGGGAGCAGGCTGACCCCTTCTCTGTGAGTACATTGTTTTCTTATGTGAAATCACTAAATTGAATATTCCCTTGAGGAATAATGATATAATTCCACAAGTACATGAAAAGCATACAGTGGTTTTATAGTAGTTGATTCATAAGCCCAACCACAAATGTTACAAAGTCAGAACTAAGTTAACCAGTAACGGATGCTGATGGCTGGTGTAAGCTGTGCTGTCATGCACAGCAGTGTGGTGCTGAATTATTCTTGTAAATTGTTTACATTTATTTTCCATTAAAGGATGCCTGCATGGCTAACTGGCATAAAGGACCAGTGCCAGTTTATAAATATTTACCTTGGATTAGGCAGACACACGAATATAGCTAAGTACCTATCAGCACAGGCCTGCAACTAAATAGAATTCTTAGCTAGAAGTCTGGATGGAGTGTCTGCTGGGATGTTAAAGAGTTAAGAAGGAGCTTGAGTTGAATGCTGGCTGGAGTCTCACTTGAATGAAGAGCAGTTATGTGATCTGACTGCTCTTAGGAAGTTGACTGACTTCCTGTTCAGTAAGTGGATTGATATTAGTTTGTGCCGAGATGGTGAATCCGCTCAACCTGGATCCTCATTGTTTCATCCACTTGTCATGGTGGATTATTATATTTTAATTGAACCTTCAATTTCCCTGTTGGAATGATAGTTCTGACACCTGCATGGTGGAGCAGGGATGTCTAGTAAAAATTGATAGGCTGTTTTAAAAAAATCATCAAAAACAAGCCAATAGACCCAGACCGGAAAAAAGTTTATTCAACAGGAAACAAACATGGCTAGAGAGTTAAATAGTGATAATTATAAGTGAGTGGTGTGATGCTGCTCAATAAGCCATGTGTAAGTTAACTGGGGAGGAAAATTTTTGTGCTAAGGCATCACCACAATTATTTATATATTTATTCTTAAAAATTTTATGTATTTATTTATTTATTTATTTATTTATATTTTTTTCAGGCACTGTGGAAAGTGGGTAAGGACCGCAATGTACTGCTGATCAGTGTGTCAGTCTTCTTATCCTATCTACCGGAGGCTGGCCAGTATTCCTGCTTTTTTGTCTACCTCAGACTGGTAAGTCATCAAGCGTGTGTCCCAAAGTAGTCAAGTAGCCAGCTGGCCTCCCAGGCAAGTTGGGTGGCACATAATGTTGTGTCAAAACACGTCTGAAATCATTGTATATATATCCACGCGTCAGGCTGACATTTCCATTGAATAAGGATAGTGGTAAAAGGCAATTTGTGTATTGATATGACAGAAAACTAATGCAGCTTTCATACTCATTTTCTCTTGGCAGGTTATGGACTTCTCAGCAGAAATGGTGGCAACTTTCATAGCAGTTGTGGGGATTTTGTCTGTTGTGGCCCAGACTGCTCTTCTTAGTCTCCTTATGAAGAAACTGTCCAACAAACATGTTATTATGGTAAGAATTCATCCTTATTTTTAGCCACACAGCCTGTTTTCTCCCTGCATCTTGGGAAACTTTATTAGTGATTTTTTTTATTTTTTTATTTTTTTAATGCAGGACACTGGCCAAGGGCAACAAAAATCCATTAAAAAAAAGCCCACTGAGATGCCAGTCCCAGAAAAGGATCCAAGGTGGTAGTCAAAAATTGAAGATAAGTGTCTTGAAACCTCCCTCTTGAAGGAATTCAAGTCATAGAAAGGTGGAAATACAGAATCAGGCAGGGAGTTCCAGAGTTTACCAGAGAAAGGGATGAATGATTGAACAGACTGGTTAACTCTTGCATTAGAGAAGTGGACAGAATAGGGGTGAGAGAAAGAAGAAAGTCTTGTGCAGTGAGGCCGTGGGAGGAGGGGAGGCATGCAGTTAGCAAGATCAGAAGAGCAGTTAGCATGAAAATAGTGGTAGAAGACAGTTAGAGATGCAACATTGTGGCGATGAGAGGGAGGCTGAAGACACTCAGTTAAGAGGAGAAGAGTTGATGAGATGAAAAGCTTTTGATTCCACCCTGTCTAGAAGAGCAGTATGAGTGGAACTCCCATAGACATGTGAAGCTTACTCCATACATGGACAGGTAAAGTCCTTGTACAGAGTTAGCAGTTGGGGAGGTGAGAAAAACTGGTGGAGACGTCTCAGAACGTCTAACTTCATAGAAGCTGTTTTAGCTAGAGATGAGATGTAAAGAAGAATGAAAAAGAAAAATGTCAGTTTCATAGGGTTCTACAGCAATGCTATTTCTCTACTAATGTAGTTATTTTCTGATAGAGCATGTTATGTGCCCATACAACTTTAATAGTTTGCTGGGAAACACAGCTGCCAGATGTACAGTGTGTCTTTATCCTTAACAATATAGTGGGTTGTGGCTCTGTCCAACAAAGTCCAACATGTTGGCTCTTGGAGTATATGTTCATCTGTATTATTGTTAATTATTATTAATAATAAATAATAATAATAATAATATTACATTATTATTATTATTATTATTATTATTATTATTATTATTATTATTATTATTATTATTATTATTAATATTATTATTTTATTATTATTAATTAATTAATTAATTGTTTATTTATTTTTATCTTTGTATCCCTCTCTCCTAAACTTGGTTTTCCTCCTGCCTTAGTGTTTAAGTTCACAATTCATGAGGCACAAATTACAACAGTTGCCTGTTACTTTCATTCTAGATTGTCTAATATTGACATTGTCATTTTTGTTTATCCTGAAAATGTTTCACCCAGTTCCTCACAGATGACTTACTAGGATCCATTGCTCTAATCATTACTCTGACGAATTCCATGTTAGTTGTCCCAGCTTATGCAATTAAATAATCTGAAATAATGTTGGAAGACAATGTAAGCAAGTAGACATGCAGTTACTAAGGGGAAATGGGGATAAAAAATAAAGGCAGTCTTCCTTATCCTCATTAATGTTGGCACCTGATGTAGTTAAATTGTGCAGGCACACTAGTCTTTCATAGGAATGGAGAGTGAGAGGAAGTAAAAAAAAAAAAAAAGTTTATTATGGTGCATTATCTTCATGCCATTGCAAGCTTTTGTCCTGTGACCCCTTACATTTCCAAACACCTTGCAGTTTTAACAATCCGACATTTTCTTTGTTGCATTGAAAGTTCCGTAAGTCAGCATTCTATAAACTGAAATTCTACATTCAATAAGGGAAAAAATATTAAATAATAATAATAATAAAAAATTACTCTAAAAGGCAATTTTTATAATTTAAATTGCCACCATGTCAAATAAACCAGGCTAAGCCAGACCAAACTTGGCATAACCAACATGATAATAATTACTGCATATGTTATACTAATGCTAAGAAGGATTGCTGGTTCTGATTTAAGGTCAGGAGGTATTTTAGCCTTTACAGTGGCACCTCCCTGATGTGTTTTTTGTTTACAGCTTCTTGGTTGCAGTCTGATTTAATTTTCTCAAAAATCACTTGATTTTCCTTGTACTCTTCCTCTCCTCTTCCAAAAACAGTATAGCGTTTTTTTTATTGCTACTGTTGCCAAAAAGCGGTTCACCAATAATTTGATCTTCATTTTCTATGTATGGTCTGACATTTGTCTCCTCTGGTCTTCATCTTCCCTTATCTTTGTTATCAGTCCATTCTCTTTCTTTTGAGCCAAGCTGTTACAAATAAACAAAGCTTTTATGCTGGTGCTATGTGATGCACATGGGTACAGATACAAGAGTGAGGCTTCTTCACTCTTGGTCTCTCAACTCAGCAGCCATGCACATCATGTAGCACCCTCATAGAAGCATTGTTTATCTATAGCAGCTTAGCTCAAGAGAAAAAGGACTGAACTCATAACAAGAATAAGAGAACAGGTGAAGACCAGAGAAGAGAAGTGGATAAGTTACAACAACCATATATAGAAAATAAAGACTGGGTTATTGGTAAATTCCTATTTGACAACAGTAACATTGCAACAACAAAAGAACAGTTTTTGGAAGAAAAGAGAACATGTACAAGGAAGATTAAGTGATATTTAGGAGAAACAAGAGAGCAGAGCAGATAAGACTGCAAAAAAGAATCAGTAAACAAGATCGCATCAGAAAGGTGACATTACGAAGTCTAGACCTGGCTCTCAAACAAAACCAGAAACCAGCAGCCCTTATTAGTAGTCATGTCCTTTGAGAATTGTGCAAAGAAATGTTTCAGAAGGAGGAAGGGGGATGAAACTGTAGACCCTAAGCCTGCAGAATGGTTTACAAGTGTTTTTAATGATATTTTACGTAAATCATGATTTTGATGAGTCAGCAAAACCTAAGCCTCCCATTGCACCTTGCTCTGAGTACAGACTAAGAAGGACAGCTGGTACTGGTTAGGTTGGGAGTTCAACCTTTGCAACGGCACCTTCCTGATGTGGTCTTGTTTATGTCTTCTTGCTGTCTGTTCTGCTCTCTTGTTTCTCCTGAACATCACTACACTTTTCTTTAAAAAAAAAAGAACAAGTATGAGGAAAATTTAAAGTTTTTTTCTTTTGTTGTTGCAATGTTTTTATTCTTTTCTTCCAAGAACTGTCTAGATAAAGGACCAGAGGAGGCAATTGGATAGATTGCAAATACTGGTTGGATTATTGGTTAATGTCTTGATAACAGTAATATTGAAATGACAAATGAAATGCTATACAGTTTTTGAAAGAAAAGGAAGGAAGTGCAAAGAAAATTATGTGATATTTGGGAGAAATAAGAGAGAAACCTTAAACAATACCACATCAGGAAGGTGCTATTGGAAAGGCTAAACATCTCGATCTTTAACCAAGACCAACAACTTTTCTTAGTATTATGCCATAAGAGTAAGATATGATGTAATTATCACTATATAGGTTATGCTGAAACTAGTGTTGTGGTGCAGACAGTATTGAGAGTAAGATAGCTAGATTGACACATGAAATGTGCCAATCTCAGTTCTTGAACTTAATTTTTTCCTGAATGTTGTTTGAAATCTAAAATGTTCGGAAACCGAAATTATTTTCCCCATAGGAATCCATGTAATCCACCCTGTCCTAGCACCTTATGACAGACACTCCCACTCCCACTGTCAGGACTGTTGCTCCACATCTCCAGCTCAGGAATGATTTATCTAGATAGGACATAGGTATTGAATTAATTAAGTGACATGGAACTTGTCAGAAAGTACTGTTTAGACTGTGCACATATACTCTTTGTCAGTAAGTGGAGTAACACACTTGCCAAAGTGATGGTGATTATAACACTTAGACATCTTGCTGCTGGGAAAAGCTACTGGGATGTCTGTTAGTGATGGCATTGTGAGTCATTGAGAGAGTCACCAAAAACAGTTCATATACATTGAGGCTCCTTAACAGTATCATTTTATCTAATTTCAAAGATTGAATTATTGTCTTACCCACTCTCTCTCTTTTATACATAAAAATGAAAGATATAGAAAATATGAATTAGTAATAAATGACAGCTTTTGCTTTGTCTTTTAGTATTTGAAATCAAGAAACTTTGTTCAAGAACTGAATTATGGTATGGCAATCAAAGCAATTAGGAGTTCAAATTTTGTTCAAAAACCAATTTGTTTGAAAAGGCGTTCAATAACTGAGGCTCCACTGTATTGTGATGTATTTTTCCATTTTTTCCTGAACTATTTCTGGGAATGAAAAAGCTTATTGTCAGTGTCTGAAAAAGTACAGTAAAACTGAATTTTGGGAATTCAAGAGTTCTTTATCCAAGCAATTCCCAAAATATTAGGTGAATGGAAAACTTACCTCTAAGCAACATAATCTGACAATGATTGTAATCATACAGGTAATTGAGTTGCTGCCTGCAATAAGGGAACCAGCACCAATCATTCCTGTAATGAAATTTTCTTTTGTAGTCAATTCTATAATTTTTCCTGGTATTCTAGAAATGGGAATATGACTGTAGCTGGCTTGTGCATGGTGTTAACACTCATAGGTAATTGTAGTATATACCTTATCAGCTCACTCTTGTTTGTACCACACAATGCCAGTTTTTACACAAACAGTTATGGTAATTGCTTATGTGTACAATAAATCTCAGGATGATGTAAATATATACTGTTTTGTGTTTGAACTAAGTATCATTGGCTATCTATTCAAATACCTATTAAACTATATGCTGCTATGGTCTATAAATGTTAGCAAGACACACATTACGCCTATCTTTGCATTACTGTTGTTTTTATGAGAATGAGAAGATCATGGGATTTGTTACATAATCAACTATATTTTGGGATGATTAGTGCTAAGTCCTTTTTGCAGGTAGCCATTGAAATTAAGTTGCCCTGTTCTTAACCACTGATGAAGCATCAAATTGAATTAAATTATTTTCTTGCTGTATCTTTCTGAAATATTTTACATTGAAAGCTTATTGGAACTTTTCACCACAGGTCGGGCTGACTTTTGAGTTACTGCAACTTATGTGGTATGGGTTTGGCTCAAAGATTTGGATGATGTGGGCTGCAGGTCTGCTGGCTTCAGTATCTTCCATTACCTACCCTGCCATTAGTGCCTATGTCAGCACTCATACTGATGCTGACAAGCAGGGTATGTAGTTTTTAGTGGTATCTCTGTAATTGAAGATAAAAATGAACTTGTTGATTTGAATGCATTCTGATAATTTTATTACATTATGCTTTACTTGATTCATAATTTTGTATTAATCAAAATTGCTTACTGATCTTTATGCACAGGTGTGGTTCAGGGCATCATTACAGGCATGAGAGGATTATGCTCAGGCCTTGGTCCTGCGGTCTTTGGCTTCATCTTTTATCTTTTCCATGTGGACCTCAGCCAAGAGCAAGGGGATGATGGCTCTCACAGAGTAAGACATTGTTCTCAAAATTCTTTTACCATTAATCTCAGTCTCTCCTTTGAAGCAGCCACCAGTGCAGTATCTGAATACAGTGGCTGCTTGAGATCACACCTTTATCCTTAACATTCTCCTCCTTCTAACATTTCTTGCTTTCATGGTCCTCGCAACACCATTTGTATTAACATTGGTTATGTAGGATGTGTAGGCTTGTCAGTCTTTTTAAAAATGTAGCCATTTCTGTAATCTATTCCCTTGATTTTGAATCTTTACCTTCCATTATATTTATCACCATTCTAAAATTGTTTGTTTACATTGAGATGCCTAAATTGGATAATATTTAACTTATTTTAAGGAATGAATGACTATCTTATCTACTGTCTTATCTACTGTATCTCCACCAAACATATATATGTAAACACTGGAAATATAAAACCTTTCACTTTGTCTTTTAGTATTTGAAAGCAAGTAAGTGCTGCATGTAGCAAATGCCCATGATGGGATGATTTCACTTGATTCATGACTTATTGCATACAACTTGATGTACATTTTTTAAGATACAATGGTACCTTGTAGTATGAGTGGACCATTGTAAAAGTAATTCACTGTATGAGCAGAGGCTCATCCAAATTTTTGTCTTTAAGTACGAGTGGAAATCCACTGTATGAGCAAGTTTCCTACAAGCAACCACTACTGTTAGCACTGAGCTCTCTGTTCTCACAGTCTACCATCAAGTGCATCCTTCACTAGCTCAGTTCACATGTTTATCTTGTTGAGATAGCATTCCTATTGCTTTTTTGTGCTTTACCAGTATTTGTGTTAGTTTTGTGCATTTTTTGTTATTACTTTGTAATTATTAGTTGTGTTAGCCATAGGTCCTAAAAAGGTTAGTGCAAAGGATGGTACTGAGAAGAAAAACAGATTATGATAGAGTTGAAGAAGAAAATAATTTATAAACATTGGGACACTAATGAAAACAGAGGGATACTTCCTCAATCTGGCCAACATCTCACTTCAGGATCCTTGATCTAAGTGGTCCAACTTATCCTTAAGTAGCTGGATACTATTTTGTCTTTTCCATTCTTTCATTAGATTTTATAATTATTATTTTCTGTTTTAAAACCCATAAGAAAATTATTTTTGTGTTTTTGGGGGGCTGAAACAGACTAATTAAATTTCAATGGGGAAAATTGATTTGGAAGATGAGTAAATCACAAATGAGCTTGGTCATTGAATGAATTGTACTCATACTGTAAGGCATCACTATGTGCATTTCTTCTTTTTATAATTGGTACAAGGGTTGGTCCATATTCCTTTCCTCTTAAAACCACACTGCTCACAAGTTATTCTTGTAATCTCTAGATCTTTTGATCAGTACTTTCATACATCTTACAGCACTCAAAGGATGCAAGTCTGGTAACTCAAGCATTTGCTTCTGCAACTAAATTCACAGATTTCTTTTTCTGCAAATGTTAAATGCAAGTTATTTCAGTAGTACAGCATCAGTTAAATTATTTTCAGAATATCATTCAAAGATTCCTTTAATCTTCACAGCATCCCTTCACTATGAGGGTGGACTGTAGGATTAATTTTGTGTGAAAATATATGTACATATTTTACAAATTTTTTTTCTCTAATGTTAACAAAATACATTAAAAATGCAACAGTATTTTGTTATACTATTCATATATCTTCTTTTTTTCTCAGTTTGCTGGAAATTAACATTTACATTACTCATGTATTTCTGTATGTTCAGTACTTAATGCCTTGCCTTACCTCAGCCCAATGGTTCTGCTGTCGGCAATGGGTCAACATCACATGTTGTCAGCAGCCCAAACCTGGTGCCTGGACCTCCATTCGTGTTTGGGGCACTACTGGTGATCTGTGCCCTCATGGTTGCTGCCTTCATTCCTGAGGGCTCTATAAAATCCAGAAAACAATCAGGTATGCCTGAAAGGATGAGATGTATTTAGAAGAGTCATATGTGATTATTAATTAATATAATTTTTAACATTGCATAAATAGAGCATTTACTTTGTCACAATTAAAAGGTAAGTTTGGATTATTTCAGTAGATCCATGTAGATCATACACAATCAAGGAAAACCTAGGATTGGCTGCTCAGATGTGACATGAAAGAGGAGGGGAAGGTGCAGGGTGATGGTTTACACCGTCAATTCTGTTTCATAAGCACAATACAATAAGCACAATTTGTATATTTTTTTTATAAAATCACAGACTATATATGTTGAGGCTTATACTGTGTGATTTTGTAGTCACATTCAGAGGTACCATCATTCTTGCTTGATTGAGGATGAATTAATTATTTAGATTGAAGTGAGCAAACAAGCTCACTAGAACCACTTTCATGTTGAAAAAAGTGCAATACCCAGTAGAAATAGAGGCACTAGAGGCTAGAAATAGAAAGCTTATAATGATCATACTAGTACTCCAACAACTTTCTTTGTGGTTTATCATAAGGATATTGATTTAAATTTTTTTTCACCTGCACTTTATCATTAAGGTATAGAGGGTGTTGTGTTATAAGTGAATGAGTTACGAACGTTCAGAGATACGAGCAGGCTACTCACAAAATGAAATTGTGCTTTTGATATTGTTCCCTTTTGTTTAGCAAAGTTCAAATTTGGCGCTATGCACTGTATTTGCTGCTTTGTCAATACTCATGCTGTACAGCCCTTTGACATAGGCCCCATTCTATTGGTGGGCAGGAACCAATAATTTAAGTATTCAAGGAACCGGTTCCTTGGGCTGGCAGAACCATCTGAACCATTTCTGGAATTGGTTCCCCAGGGAATTGGTAGAACTCAGCTGGTGAATACCAGTGTCTCAGAACTGCCAGCATGCTGCTTGGTGGTTACCAGGGTGTAGCAGTTCTGGGATTCATCTAGAATACTGACAGGGATGATTACCAAGTACTGACTCCCAGTCCAGAGAGACTGAGATGGATAATGAATGGGTGCACCATTTAGTTGATGTTTACTCTTACCTCATACAGGATTTGTTCATTAATAAACATGCTTGGGTTTATATCTATTCGCATATTTTGTGGGATGTTTAGTGCGGAGTTGTTTTATGTTTGATGTAATTCCATTGCATTTCAGGATGTTTTTACAGACTTAAGCTTACAGTACAACAGCAGATAACATGTGCTCCATATAATTCCACACTGAAATTGCTCTATTTTGCTTGGATATCAGTTTTATGTTGAATTGACTAAGTTTAAATGTTATAAATACTTAATGAATTTAGATATAATCTCGTTATGTGCACCTTTAGTGCAGTGCCCTTAAAAAATCCTTGATGCCTGAAAAAATGTTACATTATATTTCAGGACAGGAAGGATTACAGTACAATCAGCAAATAAGATGTTTTATATATCTACGCTGATATGGTTTTTAGTTACTCATGAGGAGTAGGGTCACACCCTTCATTTGACAGTCTTAACTCGTATGACGCATCACTGGGAGTGCACCAATATATATATATATATATATATATATATATATATATATATATATATATATATATATATATATATATATATATATATATTATGACATCATAAGATATCGACCAATCAAAGTACAAAAAACGTGATTATGCTTATGGTAACACTAAATAGGTGCATACTGTTGGCTAGCATGAATGAAATATTTTCATATTATTCATACAATTCCTTTGTATACTGGATGCAAGGACACTTACTCATATTTGATTGTATTACACTTGGTAGATATCATTTGCAAAACTTCCTAAATAATGTTAATGATTACGCACATTTTAAACACTACATAAATGTTTGAGTGTCATAACTTGTGCATATCTGCCATCAGTACTTGTGTGGAACTCTTAAAGGTGGAACTGGCTCCAAGACTTGGAACTGGTTCCTAGCAGTTCCTGGCAGGACTGGTTCCAGAGTTGGATTTTGCCCAGCCTTACCCCATTCCCTTGTACATCTGCTAATGGATAGGACAAGCTCTGTTGTGCTCTTCTGATTTTATTGTGAAAAATCTAGCCTATCTTTATCCATCATGGTTAATAGCAAGCATAAGGCAAGCAGTGGTGGTGATGAAAGTGCAAAAATGCAGCAAGCTAGCTGAATGGAAATGAAGGTGGCTATTATAAAGAAAATAGTGGCAAAAAAAGTAATGAATGTAACACGCTTGTTTAACATGAGTAGTTCAACTATTTGCACAATCTAAAAGAACAAGGAACAAATTAAGTAACATGTTAAAAGTGCTGTGCTTATGCAGTCAACAACAATAATCAAGAGAAGGGGAAGTTGATTGAAGAAATGGAGAAACTTCTGGATATGTGGTATATGTATGTATTAAGTATCAAGTAAGCAAGCATTACATTATTTGTGAAACTTTTTTTTTTTTTTGTGTGTGTGTGTGTACCGAAAAATTACGATGATGAATTACGAGCAAAATTACTTAAAAGCAGCCTTCTGGAATGTATCTCGCTCATAACTCAAACACCCTCTGTATTTCTTAGAGAGTTCTTAGTAGTATTCATACTGCCAAACAGCTATTGACTAACTGTGATTTTATGGTTTCATGTCTGTGGACATGGTAGAAATTTTGTAGTAATGGAATTATGGTCAGTTTTTAGTTACAATTGAGTGGCAGTATACTCCTTTTGGAAACTTCATGAGCTGTAAGTAACAATTTTTATGGATCATGTCACACTGCATCTCAACATAACTATCATCATTATTGTCTATTGACATGAAGGCCATCCAGATATAGGATAGTGTTCAGTTAATATTTCATTCTATTTGAAATGCTGATACGACTCTTAGACATGATGTATAGCAAAGACAGTCTTGTTACAACATTTGAAGCTTCCTCCCAAAAATATTTTTCCAGAATTGAATTTCTAATGAGAGAATTGATAAACTATCAAGTAGGCAGTGAAATAGTGTAATCTGGTTTTACTATGAGATTATATATTATTCATTTTTTACAGGGAGCAGTTTAGAGCTGAACTTTGAAAGGGGCCACAAGAGAAAGGGGAGTATGGATGCAGCATCATTACCACTCATGGATGAAACTGGTGTTGTCTAGCACCAGTTTCTTCTTTAGTGGTTACAACTTGACTTCTGTTTTAGTGTAGTGTGATGTCTGAAGTGAGACTGCAGTGACAGTGCTCTGTAGATATGAAAATGAACTCAGTGTTTGTGACTCCAGTGTAGTTTTTGCCACAAAGATAAACATGAAAAGAGGCACATGCAAAGCTTGCCTTGTGGTGCTTTATCCTCTGTGAAGCGGAGGTGTTTGCAGGCAGGCAAGGCAGGCGGCAGGAAGTGCAGAGTGGTGGCAGACACTCTTGACTTGTGAATTCTTCTGATAAACAGGTTTGCATCTGGTGCTGGTGAAGATAGTTTGAATGTTGAATAATATTTTTTTTTATTGTGGATTTTTTCTTAAGGGGGGGAAGTTTTCATTGACAATACAGTATTAATATGTTATGGGAACATAAATTACTAGTATATCCTTTGAAACTTTTCTTTATATACTTTTTTTGTAGATGTTATGACTTATTTATTCTGGTTGTAACTGGTGCTCATTGTTATTGCTGCAAATCTCAGTTAATACCCCTCTTAACCTTGTGATATCTTAGGAATGCAAATGTAACTAAGGACACAAGCCCAAATGAAGAACAGAAGGACACCATTGACTGTTAATCAGCTTGAGTTGTGAGCAGTGGTAATGTGGTAATTTTCATAAATTTATTAAAATGCAAAGATACATACCTGTGTGTGTATATAATCTAATGTCCTCATTATTTCTGTATTATAATAACAAGATTTTAGATTTTATACATAGAACTAGTAGGAGTGCAACAGATGAATTTTTATTTTCTATTTTACACTTATAGTAAGAATGCGTATGTGAGCATGTTTGTGTGGTAGGCAGTGACACCTGGTCTGGCAACCCTCTCCCTCCCCCCGGCATCCTCATCCCATACAGCAAAGGTTCTCTCCACACTCCCACTTCTTCCTCACATTGTTGCTTACTGCAGTCTGGTGAAATAGTTACAGTGCTGCATCTCACTCAGGATGTGGCTAGCAAGGTCTGTCAGGGTTGGAGGTTATACTGTTTAATATTTATCATTCAGATTTTAATGCTTTAAGGTACAAGAAAATAGCAGTGATATAATATTTGCTGAAACCGTCCTATATATAAGCAGCACAAGTGCTGGACTGATTGTATGTACATACTATGTCACTTGTGGGACAGCTTCACTTAGAAACTGCCATATTATTTTACTCATCAGGTTTTGATATGCATATTAAAGTGTTTGCACCAAAATTTCAGAAAATTATTTAAGATTTCATGTAATCATATAATGTGATTTTTTTCAACAGAATTTATAGTAATATTATATAAGTTTACTGCGATTTTAATATATTTGTACAAGAACTATTTATCATTATTGGTTTAAGCATACAAAATCTGAATTGAGTGCTATCAGTGAAATTTTTTTATGAAGACTCCCATAATTATAATAGTGTCATAGATGCAATGCTGTGTTGCCACTGGTGTGAGGAAGAGAAACTGGCTGCCTTTAGGGTAACCATGGTGAAAATGACCTTAAGCAGTTTTGAAAATGAATCAGACAAATCCTCTTACCAGGATGGTCTGCCATGGTCTTGTACTGGGCAAGAGTGAAATGACTAGGGTGGGTGAATCAGTGCAGAAGGGAGAACAAAAAGACCAGTTACTAAAATAGGTGACTCATGCAGGTTATAGACAGATGAAATTGTAGCTAAAAATTAGAAAAATGGGACAAAGCATGTCTCATGTAGCTAGGTTAGGGTAACACTAACCAGTAGACCAATAGAGAGATATAGAAAACCAATTATCAAAACCTGTCACAGAACTTGCTCTATGACTGCTGTTTCTGGCAGTGGCTTTCAATTAATCACAAAGCATAAGCATAAGCAAATGCTTTGCTTGCCTCCGTGGGAGGACCTACATAAGCTGCCACAAGTTAAGCTGACTTTAGGTGAAGTTGTGTATTTGAATACTATTTAAGAGGGTGGTGCAAAGACAATAAGAATGTGAATTAATTTTTCCAAATAAACAATTAATTTTTGACCTCAAATTAATTTCATTTGTCTTACTGGATTGATATTAGCTTGCTGGTAAAAGCTGATGTGGCTGTCATGAAGGTGTCCATATGGACCTGGAAGGAGGATGCTTCTTTGTCACCAACTCCCAATGCCTTGATTTCTTTGTTCTCTTATATTCTGAAGATACTGACAACACTCCAGAGATTTTATTACTGTATATACTCGTGTATGAAATGGATACCCAACATTATTAAAATCTCTCGTACACCAAAATGTGTATATATACGTGTGTATGCAGTCTAAATTTTATATATATATATATATATATATATATATATATATATATATATATATATATATATATATATATATATATATATATATATATATATATTGGTGTGGCTTGGTAAGAGGTTTCCTATTAGATGTACCAAGGTTAAAAGCAACTACTTTCTCAGCATCATTCAGCTTTTCTTCTAAAGTATTTCACTGCGCCTGGATGATGTCTTTATTAACTGCTAGAGCACCATACGAATGTTTATGTCATGATGCCATTCAACAAAATGAGAACTTACCAAACAAAAAAAATACAGAGACAAGGCTGAATAATGGGGAGAATGCTGTTGCCTTGAGGCTTGCATGACATCATTTGAACCTCTGAAGTTTAAGCCTATATTTTGTTACAAGATGTGGTCTGTACTTGGTTTACTGCAGAATATTGGTATGACTGCTGTCAATTCATGCACACATTTTCATAAATACTACTATGAATGAATGATACTGCAACAAAAAAAAAGACAAAAAAATGGTGTTAATGGTAGCAAAGAGAATTGTGTCATCAAGGTTACCTGCAATTTCAATATGCGTGGATCTATTCTTTAATTCTATTATCATGTCAACTCCTAATCCTATCCTTTACTGCTGAACACAGTTGTACCTATACATGAATATATACAGTACTTTGAAAATGTTATCTTACTCTAATACTATGTATTCTCAATTGATAAAATATTTTTTTTATCTGTTTATTACTCACTTTCTTTTTCTTTGTGTGTGTGCTGGAGGTTAGAAAGACCCGCAAAGCAAATGATAGATTTAGAGTGAAATGGGCTCCACAGTACACTGCACCTTGCTATCCCTGTGATAACTCTTACCAAGACCATTTTCTTCTTGGTGTTCAGTAGTGAAGTAGCAAGTGTTACAGCCATAATCTCCTTGCCTGCAAGCCTGTGAAGGAGATAAAGTTTAAGCTGTGCTATAAGTAAAATGAAAATAATTCTTTACAAGTTGCTAACACACTAAAATGTAGATGACAAGATACAAATAAATGAAGAAATAAACTGGAAGCATGTGTAGCAACAATTGCTGAGCTTGCCTCTCTGAACCTACATTGTAATGCTGTATACTTTTTTTCTCCCTCATTCACATTATACACAAAGGAGAGCTGCCACAATCAGCTGGTTCAGTGTCACACCTAACACGTGGAGACTGAGGAGGGTGACCAGTGCCAGTCATAGGTCAACCAACATCCCTTTCCTCACATTTTATTCAATTCACCCATTCATTTCCATTTAGTCACCTGAACAGTGTAGATGAGAGACTGTACACATTGCATCACTTTCTGTTGTGCACCCTAGTCTCATCCAGGAAACAATTCACTCCAATTCATGAAAGTAACATGGCCAAGTACTAATGTTTGCAATGCATGTCTCATGTGTGTAGGGTAAAAAAATCAATTGGGAAAACATATATACATACATTGTGATTTTATAATTTCATGTGTTTAATAAGAATATTAAATATCACAAGAATTCTACTTGTAGTATGCTAATGATACATATATTTGTTGATTACCAAAAAGTGTTCTTTGAACTTCAACATATCAAAATATTTAGTTGAATCTATGGATTGTGTTGCTCGTAGACCAGGTACCTGAAAGTGATCTTACGGCCTCAAATAATTTCTGATTATTTATTGAGATTACAAATAAATTTTGTCTTAGTTGTGCACTTGGTTGCAATAAATTATACTGTGAAAACTGAATATATTTTTCATTGGTTTTAGTGTGATTACAGGGAAATAAAGACTATAGCAAGTGTTAGGCTGATCACTAAACCTTGCCATTATGTGGAAGTAGGTGTGTGTGTGTGTGTGTGTGTGTGTGTGTGTGTGTGTGTGTGTGTGTGTGCGCGCGTACGTGTGTGCATGCGTGCGTGCGAGCATGTGTGCGTGCGTGCGAGCATGTGTGCATGCACTTACACGAGTGTGTGTGTGTGTGTGTGTGTGTGTGTGTGTGTGTGTGTGGAGTGCATGCATGTTGATGTGTGAGAGCATGTGTGCGTGCTATTGTGTGCATGTATGTGTAGCTTTAATGCAGCAGTGTCAGGGTTGATAAACAATCTCCAAATGCTACAAATCCTACCATGATAGTCATGTCAATATAGTACATTCTTACTATTGGCTGTACTTCCTACCAAGAACTAAATGCTTAACGTGAAACTACAAACCTTTATAGCCTCTTACCAAAGTTGGATTAGCAAAAAATATTGATGTGGAAAAATAGGCATTCTGTTCCCCAACAAAGATGATGCTTATTTATGAATGTCATATCTACTCTTCCTACCAAACATGAAACAGTTCATTATGCAGCCGTCTGCTTACTAGAAGAGATCTCTACACCAGTTTTAAGTCTACATTAAAGTAAATGTTCCCCTACTATGTCTTTAGTCTTCCATATTTTCTCTTCCCTTCTCTATTTTCTACTGTATGTTACTGCAGCCCACAATTTTTTTTCAAACCACCTTTTTATTCTCTTGTACATCTTGGTACCCTTTCAACTAAGAATACCATACTTCCTGCCAAAACTAGCATTTTTGTAGATATTTTTCCCATTACCTCCAGTTCCTTCTGGCTCTAGTTTATACTTTGTCCATCCTGCTCTTACTCTGAAGTATCTCATCTACATTTGGAGGAATTTCTTGATTAATTTCTCCACCTTCTTCATATCTATCATGATGTGATTTTCTCAAAGATGTAATCATAACACACCCTTCTTACCACGATCCATTGTGCTGTAAACCAATCAATTTGATTAAATTCCTCTACTATCCTAAATCCACCTGTTCATCCTCCTCTTGGTCACTTTCTTCCCATGTCTCCTATACAAATCTGCAATGATAGCTTTACGTTTTCCATTGTGTAAGGTTTACAGAACTGATTGCTGGGAAGCATACCATTGCTCCCTTCTCTTTTATGATATAAAAGTTATTTTAGCCTCTCCCTCATTGCCACAATGCTGCATCTCTTGCTAACTTCTACCATTATCTTTACTCCAACTGGTCTTTTAATCTTGCTACCTATTTGCCTCCCCTCCTGCAGCCTTGCTGCACAAGACTACTTTCTCTCACCCGTATTTCATTCATATTTCTACTGCTAGAGTTAACACGTATTCACAGTCATTCATCGTTTTCCTGGTAATCTCTGGAAATTCCTGCCTGTTTCTGTATTTCATTCTTCCTATTACTAGAACTCTTTCAAGAAGGTTTCAAGAGACGTATCCTCCGATTTGCTTTGATTCTTTTTTACCTTTCTGTGGAGACTGGCACTCAAGTGGGGCTTTTTTCTAACTTTGTTCTCCTTGGCTAGTGCCTCTCTTGCATATATATATATATATATATATATATATATATATATATATATATATATATATATATATATATATATATATATATATATATATATATTGATGCTATCTTCAGCATTTATTTAATTAATTAATTTATTCTTTATTTAAGTGGGGCACTGGCCAAGAAAAAACGAAAAAAATACATGGGGAAGAGATCTTGGTCCGACCTAGACCAATCAGCTAACTGGCCAGCTGGTCTATGCAAATCTATTTATTTTTCCCTACCCCTGCAAAATCTAAATTATCACAAATGAAGAGTCATCTTCAAAACTTGATACAAATGGTCAGCTAAAAGGTTAGATGATGCAACAAGAATATAAGGCGTTTCTCCAAGGTGGTCGGTAATACTGGTAGTACTAGGGGTGATGGTAATGGTAGTTGAAGAAATATCACTCGTGGTGGTAGTTGTACGAGTGAAGTTATTACTATGATGGTAAGTGATTTTGCTTGTGATAGTGGAAGTAGAATAATATACTACCTGGCTATAGGGAAAGGGAAAGGGACACACACACACACACACACACACACACTTTTAATTATGAGGGAATAAATCGGTTTCTATTCCCGAGAGAGAAAGACAGGCCAGGTATAAGTTAGATTTAATGTACTAAGGGTGAGGACAAGGGAAGCAGTTTTACCTGAAGACTCACCCAGTCCCACTAAACGTAGGTCTTTCGGTAGAGATGTGCCCTCCTACCAGGGGAGGGTGCATTATATAATTCTCAAGATCTGGAATCGAGTTATAGCAGTAGTAACGCAACAACAACAACTGCAGTAAATGATGAGTTAGTATAATATATACATAGTAGTTGTTATTGTGCTTGTTGTTTGTCATGCATAGTTATACGTTTAGATAATATAAAAAGGCAACAATCGTTACATGGTTTCGTCATTCTCTGTGCCGGTGGTAACTGTGGTTCTGCTGGTAGTGGTGGGATCGCTGATGTTCCTTCTGCTGTTGTGGCTGCTGGCCATGGGAACGATGCTGCTGCTTCCGCTCCTGTGGCTTCTATCGGTGGGGTTACTGCTATGTCTGGTGTTAATCCACTGGTATATGAACAAAATCTCCCGAAGAATGAACTTGCCGCTCCGAGCCTGCACGCTGCGACGGATGACGGAGGTGGCCGAGGGAAAAAGAAACTGTGCAGAGGTACGCAAGCGGGGATATCTAGCGACGGTGGGAAACATTATAAGCTCGCAGTTGGAAAAGCACAACCTCCTGGGCATGGGTGCCTACTCCGCTGTGTATGAAGTCCGTCTGCTGGATGTGCCTTATCCTATTTGCTTCAAGGTGCTGACGGAGAAGCACGGCAGTCTCAAGGCTCTCCTCCGTGAGTGTGATAACTTGGAGCGGCTACAGGAGGTCAGTGGCCTGCCCAAAGTGCTGGCGGTCAGTGTTGAACCGCTTGGTTTCTTCATGACGCAGCATGGAGGGCGCGCCTCCACAATGGCCAGCTGGGGAAGGGGCCGCATGCAGCCCTCCGAGGCATTGATAGTGGGAGCTATTTACCGTCTCTGCACAATCCTTCATAACGTGCATTGCCTCCGTCTATGTCACAACGACATCAAATTGAACAATGTGGTGGTGGAGGTCGGACCGGGGGGACAGGTGGAGGTTACCCTGCTGGATCTGGGGTTGATGCGGCCTTACGGCTGCTTTCCTTGGGGTTTCATGAGACGCAGGGACCTAAAGAAGCCCCTCAAACCATTCTATGACCCTGCACTCATCATGGGGGAGAGACCCTGCTCGGAGGAGACGGAGGTGTATGCAGTGGGGTATCTGATACAGTGCCTGTTGCCCCTCCTCTTTGTCACCAGGAAGCACATGAAGCGCTGTTCCCGCCTCGCCATGGCCTCCGTCGCCTACCATCGTCCCACCCTTAAGGAACTTGTTATATGCACCCATCACGCCCTACTCAATCTGCTGCCCCATGTACCACCGCTCACTCAATCTGACTCCTTCCCGTCCGTCCACCTGGAAGAACCGCCGTCCAGTCTCTGGGGGCTTTAGACTGCCACATTTCGTCAGCACCACCTGTACTAGTTTCACCACTATAAAACTCTATCTGAGATTTATCTAACATTCCTGTTGCATCATCTAACCTTTTTAGCAGACCACTAGTATCGGCAAGTTATTAACATGACTTCATTTGAGATGATAATCCAGAATTTTGCAAGAGGTTTCCCCAACACACACACACACACACACACACACCGCGTAGTGGAGTGGTAAGCACACTCGGCTCATAACCAAGAAGGCCCGGGTTCGAGTCCCGAGCCCGGCGAGGCAAATGGGCGTGCCTCTTAATGTGTAGCCACTGTTCACCTAGCAGCAAATAAGTAGGGGATGTAACTCGAGGAGTTGTGACCTCGCTGTCCCGGTGTGTGAGTGGTTTCAGTCCTACCCAAAGATCGGTCACAATGAGGTCTGAGCTCTTTCCGTAGGGTAACGGCTGGCTGGGTGAGCAGCAGACGACCGTAGGTGATGGACACGGTTGACTCAGTGGATGATATATCAGTACTGCGCAAATCAATGCAATACTAAATACGTGGAACACATTACAGGAGGTTGGAGCAGTGACTCCATTGCGCTTTGATGATCTCCGCCCTTTTATCCACGCCGCCGCTCACCGTCTTCCCTCAACCAACCAGCCATTCCACCAACTTCACTCACCTCTCGTCTTCCTTTATAAAGTGATGAAAATAAACTGATGTGATAATAATAATGATAACAGTAATGGAAATAACAATTCTCTCTCTCTCTCTCTCTCTCTCTCTCTCTCTCTCTCTCTCTCTCTCTCTCTCTCTCTCTCTCTCTCTCTCTCTCTCTCTCTCTCTCTCTCTCTCGAGTAGCTCACATCACATAATGCATTATCACCATATGTTGCGGAGATATTTTAATACCACTGATATGTAAACTCTTTCGTTCCCTATATCCCTGCTACACAGAGTTTCCTATAAGGCCACCAGAAGTAGTGTGCCCTTGGCTCGTATGCATTTGTCGGGAATTTTTGGTGTGTGGATGGCGGAGGTAGTACAGTACAGCTTATATCAACTGAATTTCCATGGTATAAGTGCATGTGTGTAGCTTGGGTCGCCATGGCATAATGCTAAGCTACCTCGTGAGACTGAAAACGGACGCTTATGTGTTTACAATAAACTCACTAGTTATTTTTCTATCAGCAGTTAATAAATCTGAACGTATACATGTGTGCAATACCTTTCAATTTGTGTGTGTGTGTATATATATATATATATATATATATATATATATATATATATATATATATATATATATATATATATATATATATATATATATATATATATATATATATATATTGCGCTTACAGTATAATGACGCATTTAAAATCATTAACGTAATTACCGATAATTTCAATAATTCAAGTATTCCATCCACAAGACCACGGCAGTACTTCACGGAGCGGCGTGCCACCCACTCGGCTCCGACCACGAGTCACTAAACGTTTACTTCCTTTGTGGTGATTCTGAAATTTCATTAAGGAAAAGTAGATATTATTACTGGTTGTGCGAGTGATAATGGTGCTCCTGCAGACTCAGTGTAGTATCCCGCCAGTGGTTGCAATGTCAGTGATTATGTTCAGTACACTGGGCGACTCCCACACACCCCAGTACAGCAGGCACTCCGAGGGAGCGTGTCCTCCCTGAACCTAACAGTCCTTTGACCCGAGTTCTTTGGGCAGAGATTCAGCGGAAAGAAAACCTTATCGACGGAAAGAAATGATCCTCCGACGAATTCGATCGATCGATCGATCGATCGATCGATCGAGAGAGAGAGAGAGAGAGAGAGAGAGAGAGAGAGAGAGAGAATAAAAATGACTAATATTAGCATGAACATTTCTGTTGACAAGAATTATTTCTAAGTCGGATCAATATCGAAGTCTCAATGAAGGAGCGATACTTGAAAGAAGGACAAGCTCCCTGTGCAATACGAATTGGCTTACGGAGGGTAGCCAATGAGGGACGCCGAGAATGCTATACATGATTCTGGAGGGCCACAGTTTTTTTTTCTTTGTTAATTAAAAAAAAAAAAGAAATAGAAGAAAATGCGTAATGTTGCACTGTTGGTTCACTATGATAACGTAAGCAAATGGATACGCATTCGTGAGATCATGTCATAATTCTCTCTCTCTCTCTCTCTCTCTCTCTCTCTCTCTCTCTCTCTCTCTCTCTCTCTCTCTCTCTAGGTGAAAATGGGATCTAAGTTACCACGAGCAGAGTCCAATGACGGGGTTCGCTGTTCGCCAATGAAAAAGTGCGCTAAAGGCCTGCTGAACAACGACTACAGTGTCAAAAATAAGGACGACGCGCAGGATGACGATGTTGAGAGCTGCGTGGAGGAGGAGAAAGGCCCTGACGGAGGATGGGGCTGGGTGGTGGTCTTTGCCTGCTTTATGCTCTGGGTCAGTACACTTAAATATTTCGTACTACTTCAACTGGTATAGTTTTAGCATTTCCCATTTTTCTCTCCAGCTGACTATACCATATTTATCCGGACATCATGTGCGCATGTAGCGCCTCTGTGGTGCAATGGATATTGCGCTTGGATACGAATCAGCAAATCTCAATTCGAATTCGAGTTGGGGCAGTCGACATGTCACCACCTCTCCTTCCCTTTCCTCCCTATCCCCTTGCCTTCCTCCTACCTCGTATCACCTTCACACATCACAACTACGTCACATAAAACCACACCCTGTTCGAATGTCTATTTGATTCTTGCCAGTTTCGTTTTCAAAGCTAAGAGTAAAGTCCTTAATGAAACACATTAGGCGATGCACTGTAGTGGCATAAATTAGTGGTCGATGTCAAACAAGCTGTACCAAAATTTAACGTCATATTTGCCTAACTTTGTTTAGATATTTACGAAAAACGATGCATCACAGGGTCTGAAATGGATGGTAGGTTCACGAGGGCGTTCAGTGGAGGCGAGAGCTTAATCTGATACTATCTTCCTTCAAGTGGTATTCTGACTACTTGCTAACTTTTTGGTTATCTAATGTAGCAACTGAAATCTATCTAAATAAAAGTGTGAGGGGAAAGCAAGAACATGGGTGGAAACTATGAGTGCTGTACTTAGCCCCCCCACCCCCGTCCATGCCACACCAATCTATTCCGTCAGTTTTCTTAATCGTTTCCCGACTCCAGAGGTCACTGCCCAGCTTAGCCTAACATTTGGATCACTGTCAGCTGTGACTCCTCGTCAGGATTAAACAAGACGGCATGGAGCAGGTTTAAGAGTAATTTCCGAAGAAAACGCTGGCAGCAAAAGAGTGAGTAGTTCTAATCTTCCGGTGTTGAATTTCCAAAGAGGTCTTTAACTTATGCAGCCCAAATTTTCGATCTTTGTATTAGTTCCTCAATAAAAGCCTGGGTGGGAGTAGATTTACAACATAATTTCGAAAAACACTCATACGGATGATCAAATTCAAATCTTTTTATTTTCCCTAGGATATTCTAACAAATATTTTGACTGTTGTTGTCCCTCGAGCTAAGAAAATGGTCTAATGCTAGTTTCTGGTATTTCAAAGGGCACTTCTTAAGAGTAAAATAGGTGATCGAATAATGCAGTGCTTTAAATACCTGAAAGTTTTATTCTTATTCAATGAAATCCTCTAAGATTTTCCAGATGAAGTAAAAAATGTCATTAGCAGTCGCAGTTTAACACACAAAACTGCTGACGGCTTACATGAAGATCTGCCAACTGTTACTTTGATTAGGTAAGGGGCGATCACAGGACGGAAGGGGAAAAAATCACGGAAAATCACGGACTCACTGGCTATTAGTACAAAGGAGATGCAGCTATCTCTCTCTCTCTCTCTCTCTCTCTCTCTCTCTCTCTCTCTCTCTATATATATTGATTCTATGTCTATGGTGGCATAGTTGATATATATATATATATATATATATATATATATATATATATATATATATATATATATATATATATATATATATATATATATTGATTCTATATGTCTATGGTGGCATAGTTGGGGAGGGGTAGGTGGGGTGGATGGCGCAGGGAGGACGTGGCCCCCAACTGCATTGAACCAGCTTTTGGGGGGACGTGGGGGGGCCTGCCTGCAAAAGGTTGAGAACCACCTGGATTAAATGATACGTGATGATCGGTGCACAGACCACATGATGAAGTGTAATAAAGAGGTGGGTAAATTTACAGAATCATACCAATTAGACTTTTCTAATAATACCAATGAAACTTCCTGTCAACTATTTTCGTCTATCAAAATCAAGACTTGCATAACTCTGGATATTTTTTACAATAGAATCAAACTGCATTTCGAGTACAAAACTTGGGGATTCGTCGGGAAGCGGGGTTTATGGGCGAGGAACACGAATCTTACCTAACCTGACCTAACATATTCTAACCTGATCTGATCTGATCTAACCTAACCTAGCAAACTACATATATTTCACATTAGAAAAATGTCATCGCTTACCTTAACTATGATTTAACCACAAAGGCGGCCACGATTACAGGTCACGAGAAGGCGGCGGCAGTATAGACGCATTTGAAAAAATCGCGCATCACCTAACAAAAAATCCTTATATCACAAACTATTAATTTGAGACGAAACTTCAAAAGAATAAGTTTCTCAATATCCATAACGGTAATTAAGAACACTACTCCTAATCGTGTAGAAAATAATAAAGTAGCTCAGTGCAAGAGGAGCTACAAAGTAACGGATTACGTGAGTTTTACAGCACCAAATACTCGACTCACCACCTTCACCATGACACAGCCAAGCATCACCCCCACCTCAGCGTGTCCTTCCTTATACTGGGTGAAGCTGCTGCTTCCAATGAACGGCGGGTCTAAAGTCTCGACCCTTGGTTCTTATTCATGGCCGTATTCAGAAACACTTCGCTCTCTCATGACTATTTTTCCAAGATCACAGAGGTGATTAGCTGGGTTTCCAAGAGTTTCTCCTAATAATAAAGTAGAGAACTTGCTAATCATGCACTAGAACTGTAAAAACCCGCTTAAAAACTGTAAAAATTAAACTGTGGCCTTTTGAATGTAATGGAGGTGCGGCGCAGGGGTATTTCAGAGTATAGTCCTCGAAACTGAAGATCGGCTGGTCTCTCACTTATGAGAGTGAGTGTGTTATTTTGACTGAGTAGAATCCTGTACAACAACGAGGTCATGATAGTGTCGCATATTTTAACATATGATTTGGCTTATTACTACGAATAGCTGGCTGTCAGAGAAAAAAAAAATGTAATGAAGTAACGAGCTAGGCGCTATCCGAAGAAATATCATTAGATAATTAACTACCTACTAAGTTACTTTTATGGTCAATCACAGAAAGGTCAGAGCCGTTACCAACTAGTGAAAAACAGAATAAGTTATAATTGAAACTTTCCAAAACACAACTGGATTCGTCTCAGGAACACTATCAAGATGAAATAAAAATTACAAAACCTGAAATCACAAGCGAAATTACACAAAACTGATAATTACCAAAACTCCGATTACATTAATTTTTAATACAATAACAATATATAATCAAATAAAACTATAATCAATGACACTCCAATTACATGTCTCCATTTGTACACCAGGAATTCGAAGCCTACACCATACATGCCTCACACTTCGAGCCAAATGTTGATATTCACGTAACTCACACCTCGGCTAAGTAGGGCAAGATGATTGACTGTAATGAGCGGGGGACCCAACGAGACACATAGAATTTTATATTTTTACCATTTATTTACTTATTTATTCTGTATTTTATCCTGACTGACTGGTAATGACAATGGCACTTCATTTCACCTTGACAATCCTATCACCACCACCACCACAACTACTACTACTACTATTACTACTACTACTGCTACTACTACTGCTGCTGCTGCTGCTGCTGCTGCTGCTGCTGCTGCTGCTGCTACTACTACTACTACTACTATAAAACAGTATCGCTACCTATAACCACCACCACCACCACCACAACAACAACAACAACAACAATGAGAACTACTACTACTACTACTACTACTACTACTACTACTACTACTACTACTACTCCAATGACTACAATCTACACTACAACTTTTTCTTCTCTTTTTCTACTACTACTACTACTACTACTACTACTACTACTACTACTACTACTACTACTACTACTACTACTACTGCTGCTGCTGCTGCTGCTGCTGCTGGTGCTGGTGCTGCTGCTGCTGCCATCACCACCATTTCTAGTACTAGGACCTTGGACTATGAAGTTAATATGAATACATTTCCACTAATAACAGACTTGGGGGACGAATAATGACTAACAAAAGCACTCTCTCCTCCAAGATCATCATTGGCTCCGCGCCCGCAAACTTCGGCATCCTGTTCTCTGGCTTCCTGACAGGGCTTCAGACTTCCTCTATCGTCACTGCCTGGATACAGAACCTGGGCATGGTGCTGTCCGCCCTTGGCTGCTACTTGGTGGACCCCATGGTGGAGGAGTTCGGGTGGCGCAACGTGTCGCTAGCAATGGGGGTCATGATGGCGTTGGGCATGTCTCTTTCTGCCGCCGCCACCTCCGCCGTCGACTTATTCTTCACTTACTCCGTGTTGTCCAGTAGGTGTAGAAGCTGCTGTGTTTGGGAAATGATAGACTGATTGATTAGTACTTGATTTGGCGCCATAACAACGAAGTCAATATGCCGCTTTTTATGTAGGAACCTTCGTTTATTTATCAGTGAGACTAAATGAAGCAGCTAAATATGTTACAGAAAGAAGTTCAAGTTTTCATTAAAGTTACAAGTAGTACACGTATCTAAACCTATATGTTTCATGGTGGCGCCATATCACTTCCTCGATAATTATAACACGTGTAGATCAATTAATTATTACTGGACATATTCAAATGACATTTTCATGGTGAAATTATTAACTCTTTGGCTGCGATGACCTCTCTTAAAACTTAAAATTATCTTCAGGCCAAGAAGCATAACTTCGAAAGACACCAATTAATATTGCAAACTGATTGATCGAATATTACTAATCTTTTAGTGCCTGTAGTTATACTTCGCTCATTAAAATCATCCAAGATTACTCGGAAAATAAAATATTTCATAATGTCGTTGACAGTCAAAGAATTAACAGTAGCAAGAAAGAGCGCTGTGAGAGTATACCACACGTATTTAGCTGTCTGGGTCTTACAGGCATCCCCGTGGAGATCATCATGACGGTGACGCACGCCATCGTTCCGCACTACTTCACGCAGCGGATGACTCTTGCCTGCAGCCTCACCTCCTGTGGCTCGTCCATCAGCCTCATCGTAATGCCTCCTCTCCTGACGATGCTCATCGAACAATACAGCTTCAGAGGAGCCACGCTTATCACTGGCGCCCTCATGGCCAACACCTGCGTCGCCGCCATGGTCTTCCACCCCATCGAGTGGCACAGCAACATTCGTCCCTCCAAGACTGTTGCCCAGAAGGTGGAGGGGGGTGGGGCTTGTTCGCGAGTGTTTAATTCTATAGGAAGGATGCTGAAGACTGCGCGTGGTAATCTCTGGCTCTTTAGGTCCATGCGAGCGATCCTCATCAACATAATTCTCTCCATAGCCATGATGGCATTCAGTAACTTTTTATATCTGGTGCCCTTCGCAATGGAGGCTGAGGGGTACAGCCCAGAAGAGTCGAGTTTGTCCATCTCCGTGTCCGGCTTTTCTCTCCTTGTCACCCGCTTCATCTATCCTATCCTGCTCATCCGCTTTGGTGTGAAGCACCAAATCGGAGTCATGAGCAGTTTGGCCATCTGTGGCACGGCAGTAATCGGTGAGGGATTGTCTGTCCATCTGTTTACCTGTCTTGCAGCCTATTTGTAGAATCATTCATATTACACGCGCCAATACTGAGGTGTTTCAGATTTTTTTTTCTTATTCACGTTGCATGTGTTGAAACATGAGCGTACTTTCCAATAACACCACCACCACTATTCATCACTACCACTACCAACAACAGCAATAATAATAACAACAACAGCGACTACTACTACTCCTACTACTACTATGACAATGACAACTACTACTACTACTACTACTACTACTACTACTACCTCTTCTACCATTATAACAACAACGACTACTACTACTACTACAACTACTGCTACTACTACTACTACTATTACTACTACTACCTCTTCTACTATTATGACAACAGCAACAACAATAACAACAACGACAACAACAACTACTACTACTACTACTACCACTACTACTACTAGTACCACCATTACTACTAATGTCACTGCACATCAGGTATATCACTGTCAATAAGAAAAGTTCATTTCCTTCATTATACTGTCGAAATGTCTTTACAAGTATAATAACAAAGGCTCGCCTCCCTCTGTACCTAGTGTTCGCGTGGGAAGACAACCTCTACGTCAAGTTGGCAATGATGGCAGTGCAAGGCGTGGGCGTTGGCATGTTCTTCACGTCCTACTGCCTGGTGGTGGTGGAGGTGCTGGGACTGTCCCTACTAACACCCATGCTCAGTATCAACGGTGTGTTCAAGGCTTCAATCACCCTCCTCTTGGGACCTCTCATCGGTAAGCGTGCATAGCTTGTGTGTGTCTGTGTGTGTGTGTGATTAAGGCAAAAAGACCGTGCTGGCTGGAGAGGTGATTACTTTTAGGTCATAGTTAAATGTTACATCGACGTCACGAAAGAAGAGTAGGCTGGGTATCTATCATGACGATATCAATGCTACCATTGTCTGTAAATTCTAGCTAAGCTTAACCTAAGATTACTTATAATTGCCTTCATTATCCACATACGACACGAAAGCATAATTCTGCCAATTAAGTTGGGGTCTCAAACATCCACTGTCAAAATTGCAATCTTGCCCGACGCTTTGTTAAGATTTTATTTGCGTAAAACGATAGGACAAAGCTCGTAAAACCTTTAGTATGCACTGCTTGCTGAAGAAGTATGGGCACTGAATAACAGTGAGGTATCATTTCATAAAAGTCTTTATTAAACCAATGAAAAGGCATATATATATATATATATATATATATATATATATATATATATATATATATATATATATATATATATATATATATATATATATATATATATATATATGCAGTGGTACCTCGTGATTCGAACTTAATTGGTTCTTTGGGCTGGTCGAATTGAGAATGTTCGAATTGGGAAGCAATTTATCCCATTCAAATTAATATAAAAGTAATTAATCCGTTCCAGGTCCCAAAATTCCATATATATATATATATATATATATATATATATATATATATATATATATATATATGTATATATATATTTTTTTTACGAGTTTGTTGTGCCCTAAACATGAAATTGAATGAAAATAATCTAAATCACAGAAAAAAATGCAATAAAAGAAAACATGAAGTACCGTATATTTCGACATATAAGGCGGCATTTGAATCATCCTAAAAACAGAAACAAAAAATTGGTTTGTCCTATGCATCAGATACAAGAAAAAAAAAAAAAAAAAAGCCAACAATACCATTCTGAATAAACACCAACCTCAAAATGATGAGTCATCGAAAGTTCCTGCGTCTTCAGTCTTGAAAACAACATTGTACACAATTTTTATTTTGCACTAAAATCCACCTCTCTCTCTCTCTCTCTCTCTCTCTCTCTCTCTCTCTCTCTCTCTCTCTCTCTCTCTCTCTCTCTCTCTCTCTCTCTCTCTCTCTCTCTCTCTCTCTCTGTGTGTGTGTGTGTGTGTGTGTGTGTGTGTGTGTGTGTGAAAAAAAAACAACACTGAGAATGCTAAATAGAATGAGACTGATAGAGAATGAAAATTGAATTATACGAGAGTTAGAAAGTGAGAAAGGACGAAGCGAAAATAACATAGAATGAAGGAGGGGAAGAGATAGCGAGGTATGACTTCTTTGTATCTTATCTCTGACAAATAAGGGGGAGGAGAGGTGACAGGGAGGGATACTTGAGACGAAAGAGGAAGGAAAGAGGAAAGGGACAATGGGAGGAAGGGACATACGAAGAAGTAGAGTACATGGGGAAGAGAGAGAGAGAGAGAGACTTTGCTTCACCTACCTCCGCCGCCCACCAGCTCAGTCAACGACCTTGGTTCAACAATCTGTTACCACTATAGACGATAGTATGTATACATTTGTTATTTATCGTATTATATGCCTCATTCATAACATACCAATAAGTCAAACGATTAACAGGTAATACATTAACTTACGTGAATGATAGTAGTTGCGTCGAGTCGAGTGGCGTCGCTTGAACCAGAGTCCACGGTTGAATTGGAGGACAAAATTTGTTCGCCAATCCTGGTCGAACTGGGAGTCGTTCGAAATGAAAGACGTTCTAACCCCGAGGTATGACTGTGTGTGTGTGTAGGTCTCTCTCTCTCTCTCTCTCTCTCTCTCTCTCTCTCTCTCTCTCTCTCTCTCTCTCTCTCTCTCTCTCTATATATATATATATATATATATATATATATATATATATATATATATATATATATATATAAAGATGATGGCCAAAACTCTATAAGTTAGTAAAGACTGCAGTGTTGCTTTGCTCCCTTGGCTTTACTATACAGTAAGTATTACCATATTCAGCCTCACTCCACTGGTCCTTAGTTGACTTTTATTGTCTACATTACATTAGATAAGTTACAGGGATGGGAAAACAAGGTAAATCGAAAGCGCACACACTCGCAGCTTGAAGTGGTTAAGGACAAAATATACTTTGATACGCCCTTTTCTCTTTCCCTCAGGTTGGATACGCGACGTTACAGGCAGCTATCCAGTGAGCCTGAGTGTGTTGGCTGGCACTTTTTACCTGGCAACCGGCCTTTGGTTCGTCCTGCCACTCGCCCGCAACTATGATCTTAGTCACGAGGATCAGACGAAAAAGTTTGAGCAGTTTGGGGAAATGGAAAGCAAGAAAAAGGAGCAGCAGCAAAAGAACGACGAGAAACTGTCGCTGTTAGAAGGAATACCTCGCCAAGGCGATAACGAATGAACGTCGCAATAGTGAACATAGAATATCTCTCTCTCTCTCTCTCTCTCTCTCTCTCTCTCTCTCTCTCTCAGTACTGAGGTACTAGGTACTCTCTCTCTCTCTCTCTCTCTCTCTCTCTCTCTCTCTCTCTCTCTCTCTCTCTCTCTCTCTCTCTCTCTCTCTCTCTCTCTCTCTCTCTCTCTCTCTCTCTCTCAGTACTGAGGTACTAAGTACTGAGGGCGTTCAAAGAGCCATCATTGCATGTGACTTGTGTGAGATGGGTGAAAATACCCCAATAAATGTAAATTGTAATTTTTTTTTTAAACATATGTTGAGTTAATGCTCATTAGAAAAAAAGAAAAAGAAAAAAGAAAAAAGAAAACTGACGATATCCGATGCTGAAAACATTCAGGAATCATGGCAGCCTGTGATACATTAAAGATTCAAAACAAGCTTGTTGCAAGTTATAGTTTGCTTGTTTATTTATTTAACTTTATGACGAGGATTGAGGAAAGACCAATGGATGACAGTACATAGATGCTTACATACAGCATACAGCAAAAATTCAGTCCAAATCATTGTAGTTTTGATTCAACAGAACTTGCATACTATTCTAGCCATGCAAATAAGTTTTCTTGTTCAAACACTTCAGAAAGACTGGGTCATAATGTCAAGTAAATGTACAAGACACAGATAGAGATGGTTACATAAAAAGACAGATAAGACTAACTGATATGTAGCTATGTAACTGTCAGATGAGATTGATAGATATGTAACTAATGTACACTACACAGATGCCTAATATACAACATACAGCAAAAATTCAATCCATATTAGTGTAGTTTTGACTACAGAACTTGCATAAATACAAAATCCTATTCTACTCATGCAAATAAGTTTTCTTGTTCAAACACTTCAGAAAGACTGGGTCATAATGTCAAGTAAATGTACAAGACACAGATAGAAATGGTTACATAAACAGATAGATAAGACTAACTGATATGTAGCTATGTAACTGTCTGATGAGATTGATAGATATGTAACTAATGTCTCAGTAAATATGCATGTTGAAATAAAAGAATATATACTCACAAGAAATAAAGATACATGGATGCCTAAGTGGACAACCTTTTATGAGTTTTAAATCATATTGGTAAATTTGCCTATTTACAAACAAATTGACAGAGATACATATACACATAAAGAAAAATAACAAAATAATAATAATGATAGTAATGTAAGCAAAATAAAAAAAAAAAATAAGGGAAGTAGGAATATCAAGAGAGAGAGAGAGAGAGAGAGAGAGAGAGAGAGAGAGAGAGAGAGAGAGAGAGAGAGAGAGAGAGAGAGAGAGAGAGAGAGAGAGAGAGAGAGAGAGAGAAATTATTATGAATTGATACTTAGTGGACAAGGGAAACAGGAGTTTTCAGCTAAAATATTTTTTTTATTTAGTTCTTAGAAAATTACTTAAATGCACATAAACAGAAAATATGGTAACTTTTTCCTGCATTTTAGAATAAAAATAAAATGTTAGTTTTGAGAAAACTGGTTGCTCCAGTCAGGAACCTGCTGGTGACACTAGGCACTCTGAAGGCACTTATTCCTCATTTCTTTATTGTGGGTGTGTCCATCAGGCAGTCATGAAGATATATGTAAGTATGTAGGATATGTGTTTATTCTATACTGAGAGGCCTGTCAGTGCTGTTGTGGACATATCATGCATTGTAGTTCATTGCTACATGAGCTGCAGTAAAGTCTCTTTTTGTTGCATGGACATGTTTAGGGGGAGTACCTCCATACACAAGTTGAAATGATTATTTTTTTTTTTATAAGACCTCTTATCTTTACTGTCATCATTTAATCAGTTGTAATACATTCAAGAACTGGTGCTGTCCTTGTTTTCAGTAAACTTCAATATGGGCCATTACTCTCATTACAGACTGTGACAACAGAGAATGCACTCTCATCATCATTCATGAGATGTATACAAGTCATGTCAGTGAGTGCAGATCAACACCATCAAGCAGTGAGAAGACAAGGACATGCATTAGAGCCAGACTGCTGCCTGACAAATTTGTTCATTCTTCGTTTCTTTCTCCTTTTGCCACTCTTGTTCTTGTATGACAATATCTTTTTTTATATCTTACCTTGAATAGTCATGTCATTGTTACACTGTTAAGAAAAAAAAATTGTGTGAAAAACAAGGTGTGTGGAGTTGACAAGCACAGGTCTAAGGCCTAAGGATCCCTAAGTTAATAAGCCAATATCTCAATACATGTATTTTGATGCCTAAAAAGCTTGTTATATTGAAAAATTTAGGATACAGAAACAAAGATCACATTGTGATGGCCATTCAATTAAATTGTCATGAAACACATGGCAAGATTTAAAGGTACAAAACACCAGAAGTACTCAAAATAGGACTATAGCTTTGAAATATTACCACAGCAATATTTTTTTCCATGGAAAATTTAAAATTTAATATTTTTGAGAAAATAATAATTCTATCCTGAATGATCCTTTGATTTCTTTTCAGTATTGAGAATCTGCAGCAGGCCAGTCATGTATCAAATGGCAATGGTAAGTGATGACATGATGATGATGATGATGATAATGACAATAATGGTGGTGTGATGATAATGACATTAAAGATGATAATATGTAAAAAAGAGTGATGAATCATCATGCTAGAGAAAAATAATCATGCCTGGAAACAAAATTCATAAAGGAATGAAACCAGTTTTTCAGGTAACTCTTGGAAATTTGAGGGATAGTGACAATACTGTAAAGGAAATTAGGTAAAATATAATCTTTGTGACTAATTAATCTCACAATTATGAATTGCCATGGGAAAACATAAAACCTGGAAATTCTATATTGCAGAGATAAAAGATTTTACATTCCAATAAAATAGCTATAAATATTAAAAATTCAGTTTAACTTAACAATATTCAAATCTGCTACTGGATATTGCATTGTATCATTTGTACAGCACCATTTTTTGAGGACAACCTAAGGTTGCTTTTGCAAGTATCTGATAAAAAAGTTTTGTACTCATTCCTTTCCATTATACTAGTTCCATCTTAACCACTCATTGTGTGTTGCAGTATTGCTGCTCAGAACCAATTTTAGATAGCTAACTTCTTTACATTTCAATGACAATCTTTGATCTTTTCTGCATGATATTTGAATAATTCACAATCTTTAATTCTATTCACAGAAGATGACTTGCTCTCTTTGTCTCTACCTCACTTGTCTCAGTTGGCAGCACTACCCTATGGCACAGCAAGGGACACTACCTTCTCACATGAAAAAGATCCTAAACAATCACACATCTGATTGTCTAATCCCCTTAACAAAACTGGAAGTGTCAAGTTGGTTTTCTCTCACAATAATTAATTTTCCTCCCATATTCTTAAATCTCAAAACCCCCAGATGAAATGTGAGTAGGCTAAATAAATAAAATTTCTAATTTTCTTGATTTTAAATCTTGAAAAATGAGCAATTCTTCCTGACTCTTCTCTCATGTGCAGCAACCCTGACCCGTTACTGTAGTTGGCAGCTTACTGTTTCTTCTTGCCCAGCTTGGGAAGGATGCCCATGTACTTGCATATAATACTTAGCATGACCTCATCTGCTCCACCACCAATTGATACAAGTCGCATGTCTCTATAGAATCTGCTCACAATGACCTGTGGAAATGACCAGATGTGACTTATGGACTGCAAAACATAAAAATTCCATATATCACAAATTTTATGAAGATTAACTAAGATTATGGTGATTCATCACAATGTATAGTTTGTCTTTTTAATTGATTTTGCAGCATACACTGCATGAGAGCCAAATATGAAACAAATAATGGCTGGGAAAAATTAAATTTTACCTCTTTAGTGAAGCCCATGCCACCCCAAAACTGAAGACAGGAGTCTGTGACTTCACGCACCAGCCGCCCTCCCTTCAACTTGCACATGGACACCAGCTTTGTAACATCCTCCCCTTCTTTGTACAGTTCTGAGAAAGGGAGCACCAAGCTTGATCTAATATTCAACACTTTGATTGCTTATGACAAAACACCTACTACTTTATCCAACTAACCCTAAATTATTTTAGTGTATACATAAAAAAGTATATGTATCATATGTAATCTCCATATATATAATGCATGGACAGTATATGCATTATATGTATAAAGACATAAATTATAATAATCCAATGAAAAGTTACCACTCATGTATTCATATTTCTACATTATAATAAGAAACAGACTTTGATGACAATGGATTCCATACATTGTATCCCTTAAATCACAGTCACCAGAGATAAATCTGAATAATATACATACCTGTTGCTCTGTAGGTCAGAGCTCTGAGGGCTTCAATTTCTGTCTGTAATTCAGCAAGGCGGTAGTGAACATACTGGTTGTCAAGGATTGACTTGCCAAAAGCTTGACGGTTCTTGGTATACTCTATTGTGGCCTCAACACACTTCTCCAAGGGACGAAGAAGCAATCCAGCAGCAGCTAGACGCTCCTCTTGAAACTGTCAGGTAAAGTGGAAGTTTTGTTAGTCTCTTTGTGTTTGGTTAAGCAGAAAATAATCTCAAAGATGATTAGAAAGAAATCCCTCATGAATGAAACATTTACCTGCATCATCTGGTAGGTAAAACCCTTTCCTTCCTCCCCAATCAAGTTCTTGGCAGGCACCCTTACATCCTCAAAGAAAATTTGAGCTGTGTCTGAAGACAGCATTCCAATCTTGTTGATACGTTTTTGCCAAATGGATTCCTGAAGGATATGATATTAAAGATAGTAAAAATACAATATATGTAATAGCACAGAGAGAGAGAGAGAGAGAGAGAGAGAGAGAGAGAGAGAGAGAGAGAGAGAGAGAGAGAGAGAGAGAGAGAGAGAGAGAGAGAGAGAGAGAGAGAGAGAGAGAGAGAGAGAGAGAGAGAGAGAGAGAGAGAGAGAGAGAGAGAGAGAGAGAGAGAGAGAGAGAGAGAGAGAGAGAGAGAGAGAGAGAGAGAGAGAGAGAGAGAATCTCTCTCTCTCAGAAAGAACCATCTCTTGGATTTCCAAATCTACATGATTGCAAACTTGAACAATATATCATTAATCATGTAATGTATACCTTTGTTGGTTCCCAGCACAGTGTCACACATTTTACCTGGTGAGTCCATAGGCACACATATGAGGGACTTGTTGATGTGTGGTGCAGCCTGTGATGTGTTGGCAAGGAGGCACATCCAGTCAGCTTGGAAGGCATTGGTGATCCACATTTTTTGGCCATTAATGATCAGGTCATCTCCATCCCGCCTAGCTGTGGTCTGAATGGTGGCCACATCTGATCCAGATCCTGGCTCACTAACCCCTAAGCAGGATACATAATCTCCTGCTATGCTTGGTGCAAGAAACTGTTCCTTAACATAGTGGCTCCCAAACCTGAAAAAAAAAAAAAAAAAAATTATATATATATATATATATATATTTATATATATATATATATATATATATATATATATATATATATATATATATATATATATATATATATATATATATATATATATATATATATATATATATATATATATATATATATATATATATATATATATATATATATATATATATACTAGAAGCCAGTGCTTTTGTTACAGTGAATCTTTTCATACTTCATCCCTTTCACTATCCATCCCTCTTTTTCATATCACTTGCTCTACATTATTATTCTGTTCTGTCTACTTCAGAAAAACTTCTCCAAGATTCATACAAGTAAGGGCTGAATAATGTCACATCACTACTGAGACCTTGCTGTACAGGCTTACTGACAAAAGAAATGCTGATTGACACACTGTGTGGAAAACTTGGGTATTCTTTGACCATCTGTGCAACACTAGCCATGGGAAGAAGGGATGTCCTCACCGTGCTAGGGCAGGTGTTGACATGTCAGTCTGTACTCCCACAGACATGGGAATAGCACCACAGTTGATACTGCCCAGTGCTTCATGAGCTGCAACAGCAAATGAATAGTCCAACCCAAGGCCTCCATACTCTGAAATACAGAACATCTTAGACATTACAGTGAATGAAATTGACACATTTGTAATAAAAGGCAGTAAATGGAAAAGAAGCCATCAATGTATTCTCAGTAATGTTTAAAGAATATTAGAAAAATATATGTACTCATGTATGTGTGTGTGTATACCCTCTCTCTCTCTCTCTAGTATTTATATATATATATATATATATGTATATATATATATATATATATATATATATATATATATATATATATATATATATATATATATATATATATATATATATATATATATATATATATATATATATATATATATATATATATATATATATATATATATATATATATATATATATATATATATATACTAGAAGCAAGTGCTTTTATTACAGTGAATATAAATATATCCCTCTGCCAAAGAATAACAAGAAACTGTTAGAAGAGAACATTATGTATGTATCTTGCAGGAAAAGTGTACATGGAAATTTCACAGTAAAGAATAAAATTAAAAAGACATGCTGGAACAGATGAGCAGCCACCAGAAATAGTGAAGAAAGTTAGGCCTTTGTCCTGCAGCACACTTATAGATAAAGATGATTAATTTTTTTTTTTTTAACATGTAAAAATATTGCAACACATTCTTTAAATTGCAAAGGCTCCCTTTACATAGGTGGGTATCCACAGTGATCATATCATGCTTTCTTACTTTCTGGCTTGGTGATTCCCAGAAATCCAGCCTGCCCAAGCTTTTTGAAGACCTCATGTGCAGGATACTGTCCCTCCTCCTCCCACTGGTCCACATAGGGATTTATCTCTGTGTCAATTAACTGCAAGAAACAGTAAATATTGTGTTACATACAAAATGTGCTTTATACAAATAATGCTACATAACAATTATTCATTTTGTGCCTTGCAGTCATAATGTCATGCATGGTGACAGGATGTCCTTTAAGCAATTATCTAATTATGCATATGGTGATGACAATTTAGAAGATTGGATTCCTGATACACACAGTTCTATGGATAAGAATTTATTAAAAAATAATTTTAGAAAAAAATGTACCTTGAAACCATCTGCATCCAGATACTACTACCTTAATGTAAATTACAGAAATTTGTTCATCTTTGTAAATTTACAGAAAACATCCTCTTAATTTCAATACAAAATTATTTTATTCTAACAAGTTGCTGAGTCTTTTAGGTGAATATGATAAGCACTTCTCAACTGCCATATCCCACTTGCAGTGCCTCACCCCAACTCCATTATGTAATTTTCCTAATTGTTATAGAAAGTCTTTTAATTGTCACCTTACAATCCCCTAATGACCATTTAAAGGTTTAGCAAATTAAAATCAATAGGACCAAACTGCATTTCTAGTACAAAACTAAGATTTTTTTATGCTATAGACAATTTTGATCATAAAACACATCAGAAATACTTAATTTTGCCCCTTCTCCCCTCATCCTCCTATGATCTTGGGAACTTGTCGAGAAGCAAGGTTTATGGGTGGGGAACACAAAAATGGTAATTTTAAGGTACTTGGATGGAGATAATAGCTTAAAAGAAGGCAATCCTAATCTAACCTGACCTAACCTATGAGCATCACCTAACAAAAATTCCCTATATCACAGAAACTATTAATTTGCAAACAAAAGCTTCAATAAAGTAAGTTTTTCAATATCCATAAAAGTAATCAAAAACATTACTCCTAAATGTGCAGTGTTATGGTCCCCTCATAAAATAATACCAAATCAAACCTGACCTAGCAAATAATGTACCCAGGTGAGAATAACAATTATCTTGACCAAGAGGTATGACTGTTTTGGATTAATCTGGATATTATGTCTGTGTTACATACAAGCACGTAACTCACATATCATGGAGAAGGGTTCGGTGCCCTTGCCGTAAATGTAAAAAAATTGGATGAGGGCACGTCTAGAATGGCTGTAATAGCACTCGAGTGTGGAGAAATTTGATATTTTCTAAGTCTAGCGAGCTCTGCACCAGTTAAGAGGAAACACTGAAATGATTTTCTTTTGCTTATAACTGGGATTTGTGGGTAGTAGCATATAAGGATTTCACAATATCTATAAAGCTGATCCCTCCAACCATTCACTTCCACTCATGAGGCCATTCCTGAGGCCATCAATTACAACTTTCCATGGTAGGTTCAGTTACACTTTTCATTTGTTTTAGAGACGTGTCAGGCGTTCTGATAAAGGCCAACTGTCATTTGGGGGGGAGGGATCTAGGGGCTAGGATAGGTTAAGGAAATTTGAAATATTAAGGTAAATTTTCTTAGATTTTTAATGCTCTTATTTAACTAATTTTTCACCCCCTTCCCCAAAACCTTCCGATTCCCCACAGGCCCCCAAGCTTATTGGAGGGTTAGGGGAGGGTTGGGGGGAATGGGGGGACGGTCTTCTTATCAAGAAATACCGTTTTGTCCTCCTTTAACACATTCAAACATTTAAACATTCAAAATTTAACATAATTTCTTAATATGCCAATCTAGTTCTGCTATTAAAACGCTAGGAAAAGCGTAATCTACACCCTGAAACAAATCTGGAGGATCCTGCTCACCGAAATATATAATACCTTCCTCGTACCTTTGTCAAGGAGCTCTGTAGTTCCCTGTGTTCCTGGGTGAACAGGCTCCCATTTCTGGGTACTGATGTACTTATGCTTCTTATTAATTTTAAATAAATTGATGATGAAACCGAGAGTTTCCCAAGAAAGCGGAGTGCACTCATTGTCTCTTCTGGACGATCTCTATTTCCTTGGGTCAGTGCCTCAGTGTGCCAGACCGTGCTGTGTTTACGTCAATCAGCTGATCAAGGACGTAACAGTTGCCAGATCATCAATTTCATTGTAAGTGATACACTATTTCTTCTTTAGCCTCCTGTTACTTGATTTTATGTTGCGACGCTACCGTATGTTCCCCTACCAGCAAATAAGCTCCACCCTTGAAGCACAGTATATTGGCTCTTCGTGAGTCCCGTAACAGTCGCACGCTGTTGGTTGGCAGTATGTACACAGTCCGAAGTCCACGTGATGATATAAGCATCGCTGCACCACAATCCAATACCGATAGTCGATAGGTGGCAGGAAAGGACTTCACATTTTTTTATTCTCTCTCTCCAACCATTATACAAGACTCTCTCTCACTCTCTCTCTCTCTGATAGCATTGCTATTTGTCCATTTATTTTCACTTATTTACTTACTCATCCATATATTTTTTTGGGATCTTTTATTATTATTATTATTATTATTATTATTATTATTATTATTATTATATATTTAATCTATTTTTAATATTGTATTCCCTCTGCCGAATGATGCTTCTGAACAACTGAAAATCGGTGCTGGCAGTGATATCTTCCTCTTTATAAAATGCAGTTAAGTATTTACATAAGTTACAATTCTTATCATTGCTATCAGCCCTACCTCATTTTTTTTTCTTTTTTATATTTTGCGAGTTTCTCTCTGTCTCTCTCTCTCTCTCTCCTGGTAGTAACGTATCACAGTGGATCTAGTGTTAACTTACCGTAGTTCTTCCCATGGTAATTTCTTGTACATATAGTAATCGTCCTCTCTCGTCACGTCAAGGTGTTATGGCACACAATGACACCTGGACGTGCATAATGAGTATATTGCTGCTTTCATGTTTTTGGATGTGCTTTTATTTTCCACGATTTGTAATTTGCTTTGAATGTCTTGTTATGAGGAAGACATGATTATTTTTTATATTGGTACTCTGTATAATGTGTATATTGGTGTTTTGAATGTCCTTGCGTGTGATTTATTTTCTATTATCTGAAATCTGCTAGTTTCCTACTAAGTTGTTAAGATTGATTAATTTCCGTGTATTTTGCCACACATTTTTTTTTTAGTACTGTATAACTTGTACATTTGTCATTATTCTAACGAGTTACTCGTCAATCCCCAAAAATTATAGTTCATTTAATCACTTCCTTTAACATCCTAGAAGACTTTCCCTAGATAAACAAAAATAAAAAATAAATTTTCATTTTTGCAAGTCACTGGATAAAAATTGCATGAGTTGCGTTTACGTAGTCTAGACCCTAACCGTATCATCTTGTATGCACTTCCACAATACTTAAAGAATATGATTTACTTATTCATTCCATGTTCTCCCAAAGCATTACTATTATCATGCACCTGTTGAGTCAATGTCATAACTCCTTGGCTTACATTTCACACCTGCTTCAAAGCAAGGGAACAAGGGCTACAATGTGAAATGTCTCCATCCTGCCAAATCCAGATCTCTCAGATGTGCACAAGTATTAACTCCAGTACTTACTAAAGATGCACTGGCTATTTACAATTAAACTTGTACCCTTAAACAGAGGTAATTAAAACATGTAAAATATATAAAAAAAAAAATTCATTCATTATGACTAACTCTTTACATAGCAAGTCTGCCATGAGTGTCTGATGTTTGTAATCATAAAAACCTGAACTTTACAATGTTCTGTCCTTCTAGACTGGCAAGAGGCTGTCAAATTCATGTGGCACACCTGGTCAACTAATGTGTCTCTTGCATTATTCATGTCAATAATAAACATTTCTTGTGTACTATTACATCTTATAACAAGATTAACAAAACAATACTCAAATTGGTGGTTAAAATTGCTGATATTTGATCTTAATTTTATAAAATACAATGAATTTGATACAAATCCACAACTTCTACAGTTTAAATTTAGTAAGAAATATACCTGAAGTTCTCATGTAAGGTATTTCAGTACTTAAAATCATGCTATACCATGTTCAATCTTATTTTATGAAATCTACATAAATCACTGAAGACTGAAGTACAACTGCTATGTGAAAATTAAATTAAATTAAATACAGTTGTGATAAAATATGAAATACATACAGCACTGTCATTTCTATCCTTCATCCTTCTAAAATAAAACATTTATATTACCTAAAAACATATGAATGTACACTGTACATTGACAGAAAGGTGGGCAAATTAAGTTTTGTTTCATTCATTCTGAAACCAAAGCAAGGAATTTTGAAAATATAATTACACTACAAATGTTACAATAAATCTTTTCCAAGGCTCTCTGCCAAATCTACATACAGTACAATAAATAATTCAAGTAAATTCCTACGTTGCTCAAGCTTAATGCACCTGCTTCCCGTATCATTCTTTGTATATACGTAATAGTTAATAATTATCATGGTTACTTTAAGGTAAAAGACAATAATAAAATGAAACAAAGAAAGAGATATATGCTATGTTACAGGCAAGGTGCCATTAATATCGTCTTCTTTTCCTGTCATCAGCTTCTCGTGATGGCTCTCTCCGTGCCCACCTGCCCTGCCCAGATGTGGTCCCGCGGGTCTCATATTCATAGCTGGAAGCACGATACTGCCAATCTCTCTCTTCCAGTTCTTGAGTGCCCCCATACTTTTCAAGCCAGTCTCGATAGCGGTACCACCACTGCTCCCACTTGAGGTAGTCATCCAGGGTAATGGACCTGTCTCCAAAGTACCCAGACTCCTTATAGTAGCGGTACCTCACATGCACATCATCCCAGTTTTGTGGCAGCTCTCTTGGTAGGTCACGGTGTGGGTCCCATTGCCTTATTTCCCCATAACGTTCCTGATACTCCCTGTACTCTGCCTGGTGTTCTTGCAGCCACCGCTCATGAGCTGGATGGGTGCCACGACTTCTGCCACTTGGGGAGGGAGACCTTGACTGAAGTCTACCTGTTTCAAGGTAAACCTTCTTATCTTGACCACCTTCTCGTACAATTTTCATCCGCACACCTTCATATTCTTGTCTCTGGGAGCTTAACTGTGCAAGCTTCCCAAATCTCTCTGATAGAGTCATTCGTCGAGGACCATCATCATCATCAGAAGATGACTCAGAATCAGTGTCTTCTCCCTCTGATCTTGGCGACTCCCTGGGAGGTGGTGGAGGACGGTGGTAATCTGGGTGGTCAGGTGGTACAACCTTATAGTGATGAGGATCAAGCAGGTGCCGGCCTTCAGGTGCACGGGGAGGTGTGCCAGGCCCTCTGTACTCAGTAGATTCATCTACCACGACAACATTGTTTTCATCATAGTAATTACTAACTGTAGCAGGGACAGGAGTCCTGGCTTTCCTCCGTACCACACCATCACCTTCTTTAATTTTCATTTTGTTCTTCAGCTTAGCAACTTTGTTTGAAGCATTTCTTGATTTGATCACAACATTACTGACAGTTTTGGTGACAAGTTTTTTTGTGGTTTCTTGATGGGTTATTTCTTTCATCCTTACTTGGGATGACTGACTGGGAGGGGGTGGCTGCCTTCTTCCTAACCTTCTCCTCCTTGGAGAGCCTGAATAAGATCTAGGTCTGCGGGGTGCTGGGGAGTAGGATCGTCGTCTTCTGGATCCTGATGAACTGGAAGAAGAGCTGGTGTATGAGGAAGATGAGGAGCCAGATGATGAACGTGAATATGATGAATAGCTTCTAGAGTAAGAGGAACCACTGGTACTGGAGGATGATCTTGAATAACTACTAGAATATTTCCTCTTGTGTACATGAGAGCGAGGAGACCGAGAGCTCTTCCTCCTGAAAGTCTGCTTTGGGGATCGCCTTGGAGATCTCCTGGGAGACCGTGGAGAGACTCTGGGGTTTGACCTGAGAGGGGAGCGTCTGGGAGAGCGCCGGGGAGACCTTCTGGGAGAGCGTGGTGATCTACTCCTTGACCTGCAGGTACACAAAAGTATGAAAAGGAATGGAAAGAACAGTAAAATAAGCAATGAATAATTAACAGATAAAACCTGGAAATACAATTTGGTATAATGAAGATAAATGAAACTGTTCAGCATTATCAGTTTACCTAACATTTGCTTAAAAAAAAAAAACTGCAAACCAAAATAATAATGAGAATTAACTAAATTCAAATCCATAGCAGGATTAGTAAACAATTGCTGTCATTATGGTTTATGCATAATATCCAGCTTCTAAACATTCAAACAAACAAGATCTGCTCATGTCAGCCACTCTCATCCCATACTGATGATGCCATCAGGATAGTTTTGTGAATTGCTCTCCATAGGAAATACATGGAATGCACTATAACTTGACTCACAATAAATTGTGAACCACTCTTCACACTTAAAAGCTGAAGGTACAATGGAAAAAGTAATATTCTGCAAATATACTCGTATTTGTATGAAACAGGTCTGTCCAAGAAAGGTTCTGAGATATCTAGAGGGACTGTTACTTGTGCAGTGAGTCAAGGTTGGGATGTGAGGAAGTACCTGTGAATGCATGTGTGTAGATGCTTCATCTGCCTGGCACTTGGAGGGATACAACTAAATTTCTATCTCAGAAAGTTTATAAGCATTATATACAAGCTGGGGTCCCTTGCAAATGCCCTAAATTATTTCTGATGAATGAGTGCAATCTGTTATGAGAGACAATATGCTGAGCTACAACCTTCCTTTCTAATTATTTAATCTTGAAATTTTTCTTGTGATGATGCACTTTAATTTGACAACAATATTTGCCAAAAAACCTTTTCATGATACCTTCAACTTTTTAAGTGGAACGCTTGGATTGAGATTTAGTGAATCAAAGGGATTTCTATTTACACTTCCTATAAGGAAGAGTTCTCTGGAGTGCCTTGATGAAGTCATATATATATATATATATATATATATATATATATATATATATATATATATATATATATATATATATATATATATATATATATATATCCCTTCTGGAATCAATATAGTGAGAAGACCTTGCTTCTTGAAATCTTAGTAAATGCTGTCCATCAAAAACTAACCATTACTGATTCTAATAGAACTAATTTCTATAAAACACAACTACCAATGAAAAAATGGGAAAAAATTTTTTTTATCAATTATATATATATATTCCAACACAATTTAGCTTTAGACTTCACACTTTTCAAGCAATAAACCTACTTTCATTTGAGAACTGTTTCCCCCCTGACTACTGTTCATCAGTCCTCCCCTGTATTCATTGATTCTGCAAAAGCATTTAACATTCTTAACCACAAATTCTCTTGAACAAACTATACCATTGTGGCATTTTGTTGTCCCTTTCATCCCTAGTTTAAAGATTATATGATAAATAGAAGCCACCAAACTGTAGTTAAGGGGGAATATTTCTTATGCAATGATTCACTTTGAAATTCTACAAGGTAGTGTACTGAGCCCCCTTTCTTTGTATGTGTGTGTGTGTGTGTGTGTGTGTGTGTGTGTGTGTGTGTGTGTGTGTATCTTTTGCAGATATGACACTATACTTCGTTGTTTCACATTCAGAATAATTAACACAGTCAATAGTAATGTCATCAATTATACCTCTGGTCCATTTGCATTAGACTTACCATTAATTACCATTAGCACTGATAAAACCTACTTTATTAAAACACCAACCTATACTTTACATTAACAACATAATTTCCAGAATCACTCACACTAAGTTCCTTGGTATAACCTATGATGAATCTTCATCTTTTAAATTTCACACTGATAACCTTGCTTCAAAAATATCTAAAAACATTGCATTACTCTATCAAATCAAAGATATAATGCCTCCTTGTTTTAGGAAATATACTAATATATTATGGTCACATCCACCCACTACTTACATAATGAAGTCCAATCTGGTGCATTACATATTCAACTTACAATACCACTACAACTTCAACTCAAAAGAATTGTTAGAAAAAGCACACAAACAGTAACAACTTAAAGTAATCACATCCTCTGTTAATTTAAGCAAAGACAGAGTCTGAGATTGGATGACATTAAAAAATTGCAATATCCACCTTAATGACTAAGAACAAAAATAATATACCTACAGAGATGTCCTCATCTATAACTATGATATGCATCACTTATTAATTACATCCTCCTCCCCCACTGCCTCTTTAAATACTGACACTCAATATAATATTTTGGACCTGTAATTTAGAATAATATTCCTCCACATATTCAAAACTTACCACTGATAAATATTTTTAAGAAATGAGTGAATTGACAGATCTTAAATACTCAAATGGCTATTTCATGTCATTTTCCTTCCAGTTTTTGTTAGCTACTTTAAAGTGACACATGATAAAGTAAATAAAGGAATTCATAATTCTAATACAGTGGAACTTCGGTTACCAAACACATCCCTTTTCAAACAAATAAGTTTTCAAACAAAATTTTGAACTCATAATTGCTTCCGTTGCCGTACCATAACTAGGTTTTTGAATAAAATTTACTTGATTTCAAATACTAAAAGACAAAGCAAAAGCTGGAGTTTATTACTAATTTATAGTTTCTATGAATATATCCTTCATTTTTATGTATTTGGAGGAGACACACAGTGGGTAAGACAGTAATTCAATCTTTGAAATAAAGTAGATGTAATCCTGCTGAAGAGCCTTGATGTAAAGAGTTTTTGGCAGTCAGGAATAATCCTGAGCCACTTGTGGCTCTCGATTCACAATTATATTTTCCCAGTAGCTTTTCTCAGCAACAAGATATCTATGTGTTATGATCACTTTCAGTTTGGGTGTTTCTGTGACACTCTGTAAGGCTCCCCTCACTAGATCTGTGACAAAGAGAATGCCTGCATGGTCTACATAATATCTTTTGATAAGTTTCCTACGGGGAAAATCATTTTGGTTTCTGAACGTTTCGGATTTCGAATAGCATTCAGGAATAAATTAAGTTCGAGAGCTGAGGTTCTACTATACGTGATATTGTATTTGCTACAACAAAAATAACTCCTTCAGCTTTCAAAGCCAGGATGCTACTCCACGATCTTTTCAAAGTGTATGGCTGAGTGTACACACAGAGTGGGATAAGGTTGCCTATGATGAAGGAACATCCAGTGTTGCACATCTCACTAATCCAGATGACTATGGTAGGAACACAACGAATAGCACTTCTTGGATAACATAACCACATTCCATGTACATTTCAAATCCACATATGATCTATTGTTATACTGTCTATTCATCATCCTGGGTCCATTCTGTGAAACCTTGCACATATAAATATGAATACAAAATTTTTCTCTCATAAAATTTTCTTATACAGTAGAACCTTGGTTCATGAGCATTCTAGATCATGAACAAATTTGTTCATGAACTAGTTTTGTGAACAAATTTTAGTTTGGATCACGAACGATGCTTTAGGGTACAAACAAACGGTACCCATAATCCATGCTCAGTTGTGCATTGGCACGCTTGGTGTAAACATTATTCATGAGTGATGTGTTAAAAACATTTCTTTTTTCTTTTTTCCCTTTTTTGTGTTATTTTAGCCTACATTATGCCACCTAAGAAGGAGAAAAGTGTTTGATGTCACCATCAGCTCAGTCTTTTGGCCCAAAGGGCCTGAATTATTATTCCAATTATTGTAATTACAGTACATTACCAATAACGAACACATATGGGGAAGGGTGGGTTGCTAAAGATGAAAATTTGTTATATCCAGAGAGAGAGAGAGAGAGAGAGAGAGAGAGAGAGAGAGAGAGAGAGAGAGAGAGAGAGAGAGAGAGAGAGAGAGAGAATGAGTTGTAGTTGTGTGTCAGCAAGTGACCTTGACAACTGCTGATGATGCTCTCTCTCTCTCTCTCTCTCTCTCTCTCTCTCTCTCTCTCTCTCTCTCTCTCTCTCTCTCTCTCTCTCTCTAGAGTGAGAGTGTATGGAGCAGAGAGGGCAGTAGGCAGGCTGCAGCCTTTCACCTGGAATTTGGTAGCTTCCTTCTTTTCCTCTCCTCCCTCACCATCCACCTTTGCCAGCAACTATAAACAGCAAAGGTAAATTACAGTACTATTTTATTTAATTTAGTGCTATTTGTCTCCATTTTAGGAGGTATTTCAATTTCATTCTATATTCATTACAAAAACACATAAATATGTAAAAATACCATATTTCTGAGGCTGACACGGATTAATTGTATTCACATTAATTTCAATGGAAAAAACTGTTTTGGTTCATGAACAATCTGGTTTGTGAACGAAGGTCCACAATGGATTAAGTTTGTGAACTGAGGTTCTACTGTATGTACTTTAATATATTAAGGCTATTATTGTATTTGATATAGTTTCCCTATAAAGCTAATGTTTAAAACATTATCTCCAATTCACTCTTAATTAGAGTTACAATATACTAAACAGTGGCTGTGAATGTTTAAATGTTCTAAAAATCCATTTTCTTAAAAGTTACCTTAAAATATTGCCAATTATGTCAAAGAAATAAATACTAGCCTTGATCAAGACTGACCTCCTCCTTTAGTTAATCAGTCAGTTCTCTAAACACTTTACATCAGAGCAGAAGAGTGATTATATATGTATTTACTACTACTACTACTACTAAAACCACTACAATTACTACTACCAACTGTATTACTGTTACTCTCACTTCTACTAGTATTAATCAGCAGCAATACTAATACCATCCAGTAACTCTTAACAATTCCAACCCAATCTTTATATACATGTCGATGAAAAGCACACTACCAGCCCTCCAGACAGGCAGACATGCATCACTGCCAGCCTGGAAGTGGGAGGCTATGAGGTCTCAGGGCTACTGGTTCTCAAAAATGTTCATGTATACTATGGTGAGAATCAGTGATGCTTGTATTGTGATGTGCTGGACAACTTTTTTTTTTTTTTTACCTATTCAGAAAAAAATTCAACTATAAATGACTTTTCTTTTTTCAGTCATGCATAAGCTCAACTTTGCTTGAGAATGAATGTAGATGATCAGTGTCTTGAGTGTGACGGGTATAGTATCACTTAAGTTGTCTGCATTTTTTTTTTTAATTGAGCATTACATACAATGAAAAGTTATTTTACTGACAGTGATGGAGCATAAGCCATAACCTAAAAAGCAGTAGATCACCCTCATCTACAACTCATACAGGGCTAGTAAGAATGCAAAACAAGTAGAAGGGAAAGAGTGTTTGAATGAAATGTTGTGTACCATTCTTCTTTGTATGTTGCATGAGAGGTACAAAGAGAAGAAGAATCAAGCATAAAAAAGAAGTGTATGATGTAAAAGTGAGGGGAAAAAAAAGCTGGGGAAGTTGAAACCTGCAAGTTTGGATGGATGATGATGGATAAAAACATCACTATGAAGAGTTTCAATAACAGGCATGATAATATAACCATGATAATATAACCAGAGGATGGACATAAAGGAACAGGTGTTGCAAGGAATTAATGGTTTTACAGAGAAGTTAAGGCTTGTGTTAGGGTAAAGCAGTGGTTCCCAAACTTACCTTACTTAAATTACCTCCTGGAGTTAGTATGTCAATTTTTTGAGAGTAATGGAGGGATGATAGAAAAAGTTAAGAATGCCGGATATCAAGAAAAAAGTACAGAACCTGGAATTGGGATTAATGTTAGCATAGTGTCAGTAATCAAAGTTGTAAAGTCAACTCATTATATTTAAGTAATAATGTTAAACTGAATATCAATGAACATTAAAAACAACTGTACAGTATTAGAAAAGAAGAAATATAAAAGCCAGAGTATTTTGACAGGTATGCTTCAGGACACAGTCATTCAGCAACCCTGATCAGGACATGTACAGTAAATGTCACTCACAGCCTGAGTCTGTTGCTATTTCAGTCAGTTTCTATGAGCATCAGCTGCAAAGGCATGTCCACACTATGCCTCATGATGCACAACACAGCGCAGCAGTAAGAGTTTACCACAATATGGAGCAAGCAAGGTAGCATGCCACAAGTCACAGCCAAGTCTGGGCTGAGGGCATTTCATGCTGGTGATGCGCAAACTGATGCGTGGCAGCTCAGTTGGATTCTGACAAGGAGAGAGGGTGTAGCTCGCTCACTCATCACTCGTGTAAACCAAAACATTGAGTGGACCCATGGGAACACTTGGCTGTTCATTGAACTCTTGAAAGAACATCCATGCCTATGGCAAGTTATAAATAAAAACTACAAGAACAAGGCAATGAGGAGTGCAAATCTAAATGCAAATTGCTGAATGAATTCACAGGCATCCTGCTGTAGTTCTTAAAATCATCATCCCATTCTTTCAAGTTGAGAGAAAATTTAGGTAAAACTTCCTCTTACACTCTGCCTGGAAATTCATTCCTTGCACCAAAGCTTCCTTTTCTTCAACTTTGTGCAAACTGCCCTCACAACACACCACAAAAGTGCCTGCTGACAAGAAGTGCTGGCAGTGGCTGCATCCACATATACAACAGCAGTTCAAATGCTACTGGCTACTGTGCATGCAGGGCAGTGTCCCCTATAGTGTGGATGTTTACCCTTAACCCCTCTCCTAAACCCACATTATGTAGCACGGAATGAGGCATAGTGTGGATGCAGCTTGAGATGTAAGCAGGTATGTATGTGCAGTGCCCTGTGCAATGTAGTCATTTACCCAATGTTACCTTCTTCCTATGCTGAATAAGTACTTTAATTTAGCTATACACACATATATCAAAATTGATATTTTGTGAAAGTGGTAACACGCTCAATGTGGCATGTTATATTAACAGGGTGAAAAAAAATTTGGGAACCACTGGTGTAAAGGGAGACCTTTGTGACAGTTTGCTGTAGGAGCATGAGTGAGGAAAGGATATCTCTATGGTCATTCAATATTTTTATGGTTGGCTGTATGGGGAAGATGAAAGCTCAAGTAGCAAGTGATGGTGGTGCAAGATGCAAACTGATGAAGAGGGATGGGCCATAAGAGTATGATTGTAGATGATACTGTGTTGTTTGCAAAGAGTGAATGGGAACTTTGAAGAGTGGTATAGATTAAGTCTACAGTGTGTCTATAAGGCAGAAATTAAAGGTGAATGTGGTGAAAAGTTAGGTTATAATTCCTAAGAAGAGAATGAAAATATGTGACCTTATAGGCTAAGTGTGCCAGGAGAGGAAAGGTTTGTGGAGGTTCTGAGAAGATAAAAAATCAGAGAAGGTGAAAGAAATAAATTATTCAGGGATAATGTTAAGCAAAACATGACAACATGGATTGGAAAATAAGAGTATCACTCATAAGGGTTATCAGAGGAAGAAATGTGTTCATGAATGTAAAGAGAACTTTAAAAGAGTAGCATTTCCCTGCCAACACTGATGTCTGGATCAGAGACTTGGACATGGAATACAACATAGGAGTCAAGAATACATGCACTACAAATAAGTTATCTGAGAGAGGCTTAATGACAAGATGGGAGGGAAGAGCAATGACAGCATGTGAGAGAGATATCTTAACATCTGTGCAAATGGAGGGCAGTGAGGAGTGGAGGAATGGGTGAAACAAAATAGAGATAGTTTGGCCACACTGAAAAGATGAAGAATTTATAAAAAAAAAAAGTGCATATAAATGAAACTGATGGTGCCAATAGGAAAGGAAGAGTACATGAAAGGTGAAAGAAAAGGATAATGTGTGTTCATGTGTGAAAGATGTGTTAACAGAAGTAGAGGCTTTTCTGTTGCAGCCAATCCCCAAGTAGATGGTCCCGGAGAGACTGAAGCATAAGGAAGAGATATATAGGAAGGCAAAAGTGTCATTCTTAAGCTCTCTGTCATAGTTGGCATGAAGGAAAACTGGGTTAAACCATGATTTATGAGCTTCAGGATTAAAGAAAGTATGTGAAATATACATCTCCATGCCTCAGGTGGTAATTTCAGTTATGAACTTTGCACAAAGACAGATCTCTAATGTGGTAGCAATAATTATTCCATGGGAAGTCGGAATAATACTTCTTCAGGTCTTCCCACTTAGTAGAGGTGTAATGCCAAAGGAAGGATACAGAAATAACACTGATTGAAGGAATCCATTCTAGAGAAAAGTTTAACATATAAGTTGAAAGATTAGAGGTTATGAAAGGACCAAGAATGTTCAGGACATTTCCAAAGTGTTTAGAAATGTGGGTAGGATGCTGTGCAAACTGTTCTAAATCATGATAGCAAAGCTGAAGGTTTGTTTACCATGACGATGAAGGAAAGACGATAGCCACAGCTGGAAGTGAAAGTTACAATTTCATGGTAAAACATTTTTTTACTCTAGAAGCCAAATAGAATTTTACTTAGTTGGAGGAGTGAGGAAAGAGAGATACAAAAACACAAATAAACTTGGTAATAGAGTGGCAATTAAGTTTTAGCCCAATGGCAGAAGATTCACAAGACTCAAGGGTGTAGGCACTAAAGCAAGTCAAACCACTGCACACATAGATGCAACAGGTAGGTTAAGTTTCAGACTACCTTTTTCTGAAACTTTTTTCCAGGAGCACAACCCATACCAAAAATATCATACATGGTTGCTCCTGATACAAACTGCTTCAAGCTTTTTGCTTAACTTCAGCTTTTGAGCTACAGTCAAATGCTATATTAAAGAGCTTTCAGAAGTCAACAATGAATAAGCAACAAGCATAGCAGATATTCACAGCAAAATGTGAACAAATCAATCAGCACAGTAATAACACTTTAATTTTTAAAGTTTAGTTCCAAGATTGTGTTTAGAGAGAGAGAGAGAGAGAGAGAGAGAGAGAGAGAGAGAGAGAGAGAGAGAGAGAGAGAGAGAGAGAGAGAGAGAGAGAGAGAGAGAGAGAGAGAGAGAGAGAGAGAGAGTCTGTCACCCTCCTTGTTCTCTTCCTGATAAATTCCTTTTGTATCTCAGTGAACTAATATGAAGGTAATTTATGATGCTGAATTCATGGTGAAGCCTTGAACACTTCAAACTAATTGTTCATAAATGTAAAGTTTGCATCAGACTTTCAAATACAAAATAAAGGTTTCGCTGTTGAAAATTTTGCTTTCACGAGTTAACATTTTTGCTATTAGGGAAGATGCACATTTTCATATATCCTGGCTTATTTTTTCAGCCTAATAAAAAACACTGGAAGTTCAGGGTTGTCTTAAATACCAAGAATAAATTGAATTACTGAACACTATTTTATAGACACATATTACCTAAATCTAAAAATAACATAAACAGTAACTATAAAAGTAACTTCTCAGCTCAAGAGAGTAATACAAACATTCTACTCACATCTAATGATCACCCACTAACATTACTACCATCATTCTTTCTGATTCTACCAGTGGACATAAGCGTCTTCCAACCTTTTTTCTATTAATTTATGTACCAGGCTACCCCAGCAAAACCTTTTACTCATATATCCATCTACAGTACTTATGGAAAGTCTTGGCATGCAAGTCTGGGTCAGCCAAGACTTCTGGTATAAAAGATGTACCCATTCAAGGGTAAATAAATAAGATGAAACTTAAAGACCATCACAAACTATCACCAGGCTTCACAAGGCCCATCACTGTTGCGTCTGCTATGCAAGAGGTTGTCCCTTTTCATGTCCCCTTATGTTTTTTCCTAGACATTCTTGTGCTTCTTTGTGGTCCTATCCATAACAAGTATGGAAGTAAGGGGTTAACCCAGGACAATGTCTCCAGGATAGGTATAATAAAAGATGCAAAACACCAGACAAGAGTTGATTTAACCAGCATCAAATCATTATTCTGTTAGACTGCCAAATATCTTATGGAAGATAATGTTACCACACCAACCAACAAACATTATTCTGGAGAGAGAGAGAGAGAGAGAGAGAGAGAGAGAGAGAGAGAGAGAGAGAGAGAGAGAGAGAGAGAGAGAGAGAGAGAGAGAGAGAGAGAGAGAGAGAGAGAGAGAGAGAGAGAGTCTTAAGTACAGACCACTGTCACATGGTTCTTCTCTCTTGATAAAGTTTTCTGCACTTTGCTATTTCTTTTAAAGTCTTACTTTATTCCATCCTTGTTTATGCAAGGTACTAGAATACTTAGTTTCTGTCAAGGCACTAGTTTTGTTCACCATTACAATTTTCTATAGCTATCTTGATCCTCTTGTAACTATTATTTGTATGCCCACCTACTTTATTTTTCTAAGCTTTTCATTTCTATACCAACTTTTCATTCCTATACCAAGTGTTCTCTTTATATTAATACATCAATGTTTAGAATTTTTTCTATCTCGTTTCAAGAATTCAATAGCTTCTAATTGCCTTCTGTAAATATCCTTCTACCACATAATTTCAAGAAGTATTTGGTAGATTCTGTATCTTCTATTTCCTTTTGAGTGCTTTTCCACCTACTTCTAATGCTGATTCCAAGATCATCGTTGTTGGATTGTCATTTTAAGTTCTTTATATTTCTATTTTGCCTATTGGTGGTAATTGCTCTGAATTTTAATCCTATATACATTTGATTTCTCTTTATCTGTTGGAATATTTGGCCTCAATATGATGAGGTATACTTAGTCATCACCTTTCCTGCATTATTAAGTGAGGCACGTACCATCACCAACAGTTCAAATACGTTTGTAACTTAACTTCTCAAAATACCATTAAAAATACTTTCCTCATATAACTGTTTAGAAAAACATATCAGTATTTCAAAACAGTCTGGTATATATATTCAGACAGATCAATTTAATTTCTATATGAGATTAGAAGCACCTACATATTCCTACAGTTGCCAGTTCAGCAACTGTAGGTTGGTTGTCTCTTCTATATTTCTGATAAAGTCTGCTGGAAGCATGAAAAAACAGCAAGTATTTGTATTTCTAATAAAAACATACTTGCAGTGTTGACATAATGCGTACTGCATCCCTACAGAAGCAGTAATAAGTACTACACTTTCCTTGTGGTAGTAACAGCAGTGTAAGGACACAGCTATTAATATGAGAGCCATCCCACCTATCAACCATCTTACAAGAGGCTGCACAGAGCCTACCTCCGCCGAGGGTCCTGGGGGGATCTGGGGTGAGCTGGAGGGGTCACCTTGCGGGGAGCCAAACCTGGTGGCTCCCGAGGGTCCCTTGGCCTGGAGGAAGCCCGGTTTTCTCTTTCTTTCTCATCTCCACTACCTTCCCCCATGTCACTATAGCCTAGTTCATCTCTGTAAAGCTCCTTGAATCCAGAATGTGCCCACCTGCAAAGACAGAACAGACAAAAGTTACATTAATAATCAAGAAACTACAAAAATCACAAAAAACAAAATTTCTATTTGAGGCTACATTATACCACTTGAAAATATTATCTAAGATTCACAAAACTTCTTGAAATTAGGAAGCCACATTTTCTATATAATTTTCAATACTTTTTTCCAAAGATCCATCTAGAGTATCTTTCACAAACCACATTTTACATTTCCTTGTGCTTATGTCTCTCCCGACTTGTTCTCTTAACACAAACATCTTAATGAATGGTTAATAAGATCTTGACAGTAAATGTCTCACCTGTTTGGTTGAGTAGCTTCAGCATCCAGCAGCTTCTTGGTCCAGAATGTGTCCTTGGTACGGGTGGAGGCTTCACGCCGTGCCCGTACCACCACCTGCTCTATGGGGCCTCGTTCTGTGGTGCAAAATAAGTCTCAAGATTGTTTTTCCTGACAGTAATGGATGATGATGTATAGCTGTATAATAAAATGCTTATAAAAAAAAAAAATAAAATAAAATAAAAAATAAAAAATAAATAAAAATTTTCACTATTATAAAAAAAACTAGAGTGCATTTAGAAATTAATTTTCTCCCAATAAAAAATATGGATATTAAGTTCTTTAAGTTTTTATATCAACACTGATTAATTAATCATGGCAATTTATGTAAGGATATTCATCCTGTCAAGTAAGCTTTAGTCTAATAAGTACCCAGGATAAAACTAAAACTCACACTGTAATAGGTGTTATGAACACCTATTACACATCAGACACTTGGCTGTAAAAAAAAAAAAAAAAAAAAAAAAAAAAAAAAAAAAAAAAAAAAAAAAAACTCTTTAACTAAAACATCATTACTAACATACCAGCAGTTAAATTTTACAATATACAACTTCAGTGAACCTTCCCTCCCTTCACTACATGAAATGAAAACAGCACTAACACATGTTTGGGATAAATATATATGACTTGATCAAAATCTTGCTATTTTCTGACTTAAAAAGTCATAAAAAATATTGAGAGAGATCCCCATTTGTTAGTCAGTTATTGCACAACTGGTTAATTAAGACAGCCCACAAACAAGAAAAGCAATGTAACCATTCTTTCCAAAAGAACAATTTTTGTGGTTTCCCGCTCTGCATATGCTACCTTGGTAGCATTATGCATATGTTACCTTGGTAGTATCCTGCACATGTTATCTTAGTAGTATCCTACATGTTAATAGTATTAAGACTGTGGGATTTATTTTTAGGAAAATACTGGTAACCAACTAACAAATAGTCTTCATTTGTATCCAGTTTTTCTCACTGGTTCCTACCATTGTATTACTTGCACTTTTGCTCCCTCCACCCCCCCCCAAAAAAAAAAAAAAAAAAAAAAAAAAAAAAAAAAAAAACTAAGAAGGCAACAACTCAAAGTGCTCAGTTCAAGGTTATATCACTGATAACTGAGACACAATGAAGTTGTGTAATAAAATAAGCAATTCCAATGTTTCTAAATGCCTGCATCAGTCTGTCAGATCTTTCTGAGATAAACCTTCAACATTATAGTTTATTTTTATATTAGCATACTTTTGGTCAAAATATGGTTAAGACTTGTGAATGAATCCATAAAAACTTAATTTTCAGATGATATCAAGATTATATCTCTCTTAAAGGCAGGTAACCCAGATAGAGTCTCCACAGGCATAGATTCACAAAATCACAAGCAATCCATCATATCTTAGTGACTATGTCTCTAAGGAAAAGAGAACCAATCCTTATCCACTATTAGCTTTTTAAAACAGAATCTTTTCTTTAAAGAATAGTATTTGAGAGCATGCACATAAGCCTTGACTACACATTAAAGTATATTCTTTCAAGATCTCACACTAATCAGTGAAAAACAGCCTGAATCTGCATCATACAAAATATCAAGGGTTAAAGTTAATGCAATGTTATATACAAGGAAAAACAAAACATGAAATAGAAAAATAAAAAACAAACAAAAACGACAGAGTTTAATATCCCAAACCTTCTTTAGGGTCACGTAACAGCCTCTCAGCTCGTGGTGGTCGGTAGTCATCCATTCGCATTCTCATGGAGGCAATGGGCTGCTTATTACCACCAGACATGGGAGGTCCTCCACTTCCCCCTCCCCCTCCCCCTCCTCCTCCACCTCCACCACCTCCCCCTCCACCTCCTCCTCCTCCTCCACCTCTTCCTGTTCTCCACCTCCGCCTCCCTTTCCGCCTGCGGCCACTACCCCCACCCCCAGTGCCCCCAGCACTGGCAACGCCATTGCCACTACCGGTGGCTGCAGATTTGGGTGGGGGACTCCTTGGGCCCCGCCTGCTGGAGGTGCGTTCTGTGCTCCGTCTCTGTGGTAAATAATGTCTCCTGTTAATGAACAATTGATTGAATGGCTATTTTTCAGAGACATGTCTTAAGGAATTTAGGAACTGTATTCCTAAACACTCAGCCTTCATTTTCTGTTCTCTACAATAACTGTTCATTATGGGTGGTTTTGTATTATTATGGTAAATCTCAACTTATTACTCATTGGTATTAATATTTGCAAGATTTCCTTTTTAGTAAATATGCACATTCAATGAGCCACTGAAATGTGTAGAGATGCTAAACAAATAATAAAAAATAAAATAAGGAATTATCACCAGCAAGCATCAGCTGTCCTGATAACAATATAAAGCATGAACACTATAACAGTGGCCAAATATCCCTGAGATTTAAGATCAGTCTTTTTTTCCCTCATAATAGTATCCATTCAAATGACAATAGAATAAGTAGTTGTTCATCTCTTACTTCCATACTTACCAAACCACTTGACTGAGTACAAAGAGCACAAAGTATCTAATGCCAGGTTAATGTACTCAGCAAATGTGCAAGGCTACACAGCCAGTCCAGTGAGACACAACAAGTGGACAGCCCCACTCCCTGTCATGTCTCCAAGACTGGCCAACAAGCTTAGAAGCTGTGGCATGTTAAGGTAGCAGAGCCCCAGTAACAAGTCTGGGTGGCAAGAGGTCCCATGCCACCCAATAGTTGTGGTGGAGCAATGTACCATGGGTGCTTCCAGACTCCTGCACTTCTGCTTCCATTCTCCATCCAAGCAGGCGGATTCTGATTGCAAATGGCTGCAATATGTTCCTTCTTGATGACTGTAATGCTGCCTGAACGAATTTAATGAGCAAGTTTTGAGGTTCATGGGTAGAGCATTTGAGAAATGGCATTATGGAGTTTGTCATATTCTCTTATCTACATATTACTTGGAAATATACATAATTAAATAAATAAAAAAAAAAAAATGCTGGAAATGGATGAACATCTTTTCAATTACTATCTAAAAAAAAATTACCACAAATACCAAGAAACAACAAGGATTAAAGATTGAAGAGAAAGTTTTCAAGGTGATTTAATCATGATGTCATCCTTTATAATAAAAGTATATATTAGAGATATAATGAAATGAGATTCTAATAATGTTTAATCAAATGTGTGATATTCAGTTATAGAATTTCTATTCTAGTGCCAGTCCTCAAGCATAAGATTGTATTCATGAGTTCATAAATTAAGAGAACTGTATACATCTAAAAAAAAAAAAAAAAAAAAAAAAAAAAAAAAAAAAAAAAAAAAAAAAAGGAAATGATGCTACTCAAAAAGTTTCTCAAACTGCTCTCAACCCAAAAGCCCAAATATGCTTAGTAAATAGAATTCCACCTCCAAACTTTTGCCTTTTGAGAGGGGCCACTAACTGGCTTCTTGATGTTGGTAAGCAATCCACTGCTTCTGCAGTTCAACAATATCACTCAAGGCATTGATGTTATTTTTTCTGTTTTATAATACCTTACATGATCATTTTCTAAGTCCCATAACATACAGCTTTACAGTTCACAAAGAGCAAGTCATGCTGTTTCTAAAGCAGAAGTCAATAAGTTCACTTATTTTTAAATTAAATTCAGTGGAAAGTGTTCATTGAGCACCATTACGATGTGATCCACTTCATACATCAATCACAAAATATTTTTCAGTTTTCATTATGATTATCACTAAGGCATATTCTCTATATTTTTTTCATAACTGTTTGAGGATTTTTATGCCTTACACACGAACACTCCACATCAACAGATGTAATCAACAACAATCAGTTCATAGGAGACTTTGGGTCCAATTGTCCTGAACACCATTCAAACTTGTATTGTCACTTTCCAATACTACTTTAAATTCATAAAGTACAAGAAATGGTCTTTACTGTAAGCATCACGTTACGTCTGACCATCATCTCACACCGCACGACGGCTGGGAAGAACAGCGCTCCGCGCACACTGAGTCATGTATGGACGATACCACTGACATAATACGACGGAACAGCGAACACGAACACGACGAACGGAAGAATAAAAATATGATCCAGCTGAGAGGCGTTAACACGGCTGATCGCACGTCTGATGGTTATTTCCAGCCACTTGGATCAGCTGGAAACAAGACACTAAAGCTGACTTCCACTCCAGACATTCACACCAAGCAGGCCATCTTGCTTATTACACATACACGCTCACACACACAACTGATACAACTAAGAACAATACAATGAGAAGCCATCTAAGGCGCAATTCATGCATTAGGATGAGAAAACTATGTCGAGATCAGTGACCATTCCCTGACTTCACCTGGATTCCTGCAACTACCAAGGGTTGTGTGTGTTTACAGGAGTTATGGCCCCTAATACAATCAATATCATTCACTCAAATAACAAGGACTATCAATCAATTTATTGAAGTAATTTTCGCTAGTCTTTTCACTTGTTTCCTTTCTCATAAAGTAAGAAAGATACTTTAGGTCAAAAGGTTTGGGACTGAAAGAATTATTTTTAGCTGACCAGAGGCTTCAAACCAAGCACCCTAGACACCAGATGTAGCATCACAGGAATAGGGTTGTCTCAGACTCTTACTCTGGGTGATGCTGGTCGCCGCAATGGGGACTTCCTACGAGGTGACTTAGGCCGTGGTGACCTAGGTCGAGGAGACCGTGGCCTGGGTGACCTGGGCCGAGGAGAACGCCGGACAGGGGAGCGCACCATTCTCACTTCCCTAACCCAACTCTTACCCTGCAAAAAGAAGAGAAAAAAGAATATATATATATATATATATATATATATATATATATATATATATATATATATATATATATATATATATATATATATATATATATATATATATATATATATATATACACACACACACACACACACACACACACACACACACACACACACACACACACACACACACACCACTGACATAATATGGGCTCTATATGTAAGTGTATAAGAAATCAGAGCTGATAATATATATATATATATATATATATATATATATATATATATATATATATATATATATATATATATATATATATATATATATATATATATATATATATATATATATATATATATAATGTAGATTAATATCAGCACTGATTTCTTATACACTTACATATAGAGCCCTCCTGTGATGTGAAGGCTCTATGTGACTGATGGGAGGAATTTAGTGATGGATCATAATAATGTTGGGAAGCTTGGTCTACTTACCATAAGACTTCAGTTAAAAAAAGTGGAACAGTGAACATAATGAACAATGTTATTAATCATGACATTCATGACTTCTAACAAGAGTATGACCAATAATGTATCACCTACATTATGGCTTGGTAAAGTCCTGCCCAAGAAGACATAGTACCTGGCCCACTAGTCTGCACAGCATTAATTAATATTGCAATCTGGCTCGAAACACTCCAGCCAAAACAAAAATGAAGTATGTGAAGTCTTGCCTTTGTTAGCTCACAAAACAAAAGTAATGATATCTATATCAGAAGAGATAGAGGAAATGTCTGCAAATAATACTTCCAATTTCAAAACAAAATCTAAGTCAAGTAGAAATGGAGAAAAGAAATCATAGACCAACTTAAATCATGTACATACATAGTGGTTACCAAATGAATATCTGTGAGGAGTAACCAGCTTCAGTTTCTAAATATAGCTCAGCTGGGCACTTCCACAAACTGCAAATTCAGCAATCAATAAAGTATGATTTGGTCTGCAGATTATGCATTTGTAACAAATTTGTGTTTACTAAACAGGAGTAAAATTATGTAGGTATACAAATTCTGAATGTGGTGCATCCCTGGTTCATATAGTCAGCTTTGCTGGCCCATGCAGTAGCACAGCCTTGCCTCAGTGACTTTGTCTTACACCATCTTAGTGTTTAATGTGCTACCTACATGCTCACTGCACCTTCGATTTGAACTCACTGCTGGTGATGCTACAGTGAAGTACCAATGCAAATCTTTCTGGTATATAGGACAAATTTTGAATAATTTGGAGAAACACAGATGTTGCCTTTACTACTGGAATGTTTCTTTCTATCAAATTGTCTTGGGTCTTTATCAGTTAGATACACATATTGAGGTCTTACTGTACAAAGATAACAATGCTTTTTCCATAGATTCTACTGGAGAACATTAAGCAGCTCACAATATGTCCTAAAGATATTCAACAAAGATTCTTCACTTTTAAAAGAAATTCATGTATGAAAAGTATTTCTTCAATGCTATCAAGAAAACTTTCTGGTTTCTCAATTTTTTTACATATCATATATAGCTGAAGATAATACTTGCATCTATCAGTCCTAAATTCTTTTAATGGAATATGTATTCCATTGACATAATTTTAACAAACATTTGATTCCAGCATGATAGAAAATCAGAAAAAAAGAAAGGCTTGTAACAAAATACTGTTACAGTGGAGCCTCAGTTACTGAACATCTCCCTTTCCAAACAACTAAAAAAAAAAAAAAAAAAAAAAAAAAAAAAAAAAAAAAAAAAAAAAAAACTATAAATTGCTTTGTGCTGTACCATAATTTGTTTTTTGAACAAAATTACTTGATTTCAAATACTACAAGATGTAGCAAAAAGCTGCCATTTATTACTAATTTATAGTTTCAATGAATATTTTCTTCATTTTTATATATTTGGAGAGACAGAGGGTAAGACAATAATTCAGTCTTTGAAATAAGTTAAATGTGATCCCGTTGAAGAACCTCGATGTAAACAAACAAGGTTCGGTACTTAGGAGTAATCCCGAGTCTCCTGTGGCTCCCTCTATGATCCACAATGCCATCACTACTGCACAACTGCATTTTCCCAGTTCCCAGTAGCTTTTCCCAGCAGCAAGATGTCTAAGTGTTATGATCACCTTAATTTTGGTGGTGAGTGGGTTGCTCCTCTCTGTCACTTTGTAAGGCTTCCCTCACTTGATTGGTGACAAAGAGAATGCCTGCATAGTTTCTAAAACAATATCTTTTGATGAGTTCTGTGTCACTAAGTTCATTCAATACATGATTTCTGGGTAAAAAAAAAAAGCTGGAGATGTTGTGGAGCAGCCATTTTAGCAGTGGAGGTGCTGGTCATTACTCGCTAAGATGTGGTGGATGGGTGTCTGAGAACAGATTAATCCATTTTACATTGATTCCTGTGGGGGAAATAGATTTGGTTTCTGAACATTTTGGATTTTGAACGGCACTCAGGAATAAATTAAGTTTGAAAACTGAGGTTCCACTGTATGTTAAAATGCTTTAATCTAAAATTGCATGCTTTCTAAGATTAAGCATTACATTCTAAATAATAAAACAAAAGATTATCTACACTCCTTTCCAGGTTTCACCTTTTTTCTTTTTTCCTCATATCTTCATAAAAACTTTCAAGAATCTGTAAAACTGTCAGGCAATATGGGAAAAAAGTAAAGACAATAACCAAAATATTTCAAGCATAAACAAACTTCCAGTTTCAAGAGGTCAAAGGCCAATTATCATCAGTGGTGCTCTCAAACCCTTCTTGATGATTGACCACATTAATAAAGAGTGAAGGAGATATCAGTCTCAGGTTGCACAGCAGCAACTACCAATAGCAATAAGGGTGGGTAAAATACTGTTATAGCTAGGGGTATTGCTAGGCAGGACGCTACAGAGGCGTGGGGTTGTGCATGTTGGTCTCTCCCTCTTGGTCACATGCAGCGAGTGAGGTGTGGGAAACGAAGGAGACTTCCAGGTACCCTGCTCCGCAGAGGGAGAAGACAGGCAGCTCTGAGTGTCAGTCAGTGACGAGTTTTAGAATAGAGAGGACACTGTATAGTCAGCAGCCAGACATACAGGAAAGCAGACGTGGAGCAGAGCAGTGGAAGCAACAGCAGCAGCAGAATGAGTCTTGGGTGCCTGCAGTCCCTGTGAAGGTGAGCAGACCTGAGGTGAGGGTGGATGCACATGTGGTGACCAAAGGAGATTAGTACTTGGACATGTAACAGACTGCATTAGGTGCTGTGGAAGCCAGAGGGAGTGCCAACATGGAGGAAGACTGCAGAGGATAGATGTAATAGCTGGCTGTGGAACCTTCTTTCTACTGGAGGAACAGAGGCTCAAGCCTATGTGAGATGCCTACTGTGTACCCGAGGGTTGGCTTGAGGATGAACAGTGTGAAGAAGATGTCCTATGGCTATGAGGATTACTGGTTCCTAGGAAGTGCAGCCGAGAGAGACTTCACTATGTTCAGCTTCTGCCCTGCATCATGCTTGGAGACATGTCTTGTGCTTCCATCCTAGGTTCGCCTCATGTAAGTGGATGCCTGAGAGACTGGCTAGTAAGTGTGTGGATGGTGTGTGCCACACTTAAGATTCAGTGCTCAGCCTGGTGTGAATATTTTGTGCCTGTGGTGTTCTGCGAGACACGAGAGAATTGTGCCCTGTTTTCTAGTGAGGAAATATACACCTGTGCTGTGCATATAATCTTTTCATGTCCTTCTTGCCTCACACTCTACTACTATGTTCATCCTTGCGAGTTGCTTCCACCTACATCACGGGGTCTGGTGATGCAGTGAGTGCTGTCTTCACTTCTCCATGTGAGTTGCTGGCTGCCCAGGTAATAGTGTTAGTAGTGACTTCAGCTGTGGGGCAGCAGTGTAAATGGTGGGTGGTGTTGCAACACTATGAATGTAAAGAACATTCATGAACTTAAACTAAAACCCATTTGATAACTTCCAATCTTGGCCACTTTGTGTCCAGTAAGAAATTAAACCATTAAATGGTATTAATTTAGTTTAAAATGTTTTCCATCATCACAATATCCAACCCTACTGCTGATAACAGTTGCTGCTCTACCACCCAAGACTGACAGCTTCTTCATTCCTTGAGGAGAGAAAAAAAAAAAAAAAAAAAATCTCCCCTCCTTCATACATAAGTTCTACGTACATGTAGCTAAAGCTCTGTAGAAGAATGGAGGAAAAGAGAAAAATTATACATGGCCTGGAAAGTATTCAAGATAATTATCCAAAAATATGCCATAAATGAACCAAAAATGTTTTACTTGTGTTACCTGTCAGTGATGCAGCAGTGAGCTTGCTAACTTGTGAAGACTGCAAACTACAGCTCAAGTTTACTCCTAAATAAGAATACTGATGAAAGAACCTTCAATTCACAGGATACTATTAAGGAAATATGGATTTTCTTTAGATTTGGCAGATTAGATAAAGTGATAATTTTTGGGTGAACTGCATCATGCTAATTTACAGACAAAACTATCATGATATATTTTGATTTTCATTAATTAACTCATAGTAGAGAGATAGGAACTGAATTTCTCATTATATCCTAATCTCTAAGACATGTCAGTTTTTATACCAGACTATTTGTCATAATTCAAATGCAAATATTGGGAAAGTATACCACTTATCAATGACTCCTTAAGTGAACCAGTTCGGCAGCTTCCACTAATCTCTGCCACTGGTCCAAAACTACTAGTCATTAGCGAGTGCCCATATAAGTTAAAATTTCTCATCATAAATATTGGTGTACTTGAAAAATACATATAGACGCAAGATTGATTTTCTACCACAATATATTAGTTAGACACAGTTAAAAGCACTTTCCAATTAATACTAATGCTATTTATAACCTTTTCTTATCAGCGGGTTGTTAGGTTTTGTTTTGTCTAAGGTTCGGAATGTTTCTGGTAAGATTGCTCCAGGAACGAAATTCTGCAAACTAGTAAGAGCCACATTTCCTTAAAAGTTACGGATTCAAGTACATAATAGTTGCATAAATGATGGGAGAGGCAATATTCTCGACCCACCTGTGTTGTTCCCTGCTTCGAGGGGGAGGGTGGGGGTGGTCACAAACCCCTAGCTGCTGTACTCTCTATACCCTTCCATGCACAAAACCCTCAACCAAGCCAAAAACAGTTAAGGGCGTCACAGGAACTGAACCCGAAGTGATGAGGTTCCTAAAGTTCACCTCCGCCGGGGAAGAAAGAAACCTGCAATCGATGAGGAGCGGCCTGAGGGAAGGATAGCCGCGCACACCACACTATCACCACCTCCACACCGGTACATTAACCATTATACCCGCTAACAAACGGCGCCGACGGACCGTGATGGCTTCGCGAACGCGTCCAATTACCTATTATGACAAGAATAGCTGCCACGTCCCCTCCAAACGAAAAATTATTCGGAGCGTAATGCTGAAGACTCCATGGCTGTGACGTCACTGAGGCGGGGTGGAGAAGAGGAAGCGGGGGATGCGGCCAAACGGATCAGCTTTATATATCTACTGTCTCTATTTCTCTGTCACATATAGTTCTTTACGCACTTTTACAATTCCAGCTAATAAACTGTTATGATGAGAAGTAAAATGACAGATGAAATACCGAAGTTTCCGAATTTAACAGTAACAATGCGCCTCGCGTCTGTGCCTATGACAAGGGAGGTGAGGGAGGATACCGGCAACAGCATGCGGGAGGATAGGAGAACTGGGAAAAAGAACAGACAAAGAAACATAAGATACAGACGAAAAAAAAAGAGGGAATATAGGGAACAACAGCTATGTTATAACGTTTCCTTTTCCTTTCCCTCAAGCCTGCCGATTTGTGTTGACCACCGACGCAGAATTAACTTCCTGCAGATAATTTTGACCTTGCCACTGCCTTATCCATATCAGGCTGTCAGAAGAGCGGCGGAGCGGTTGAAGATATGGGAACAGTACAGAGAAACATCCTTGCTGCAGCAGCAACAGAAAATATAAATGTGTAGCAAGCTCAGAAACAAAATACAAACCGCAAGTTAACGAAGGATACCGAAGAAAACCCTCTTCAAGGAAGCGCTGACGAAGGTTCTGTCGGATAGAGATGGTTATGATATTAACGTCTGAAGGTCATGGAAATCTGCTGGGGTCGTCAAGACGTAGATATATAAGGTGGAGGTGATGATGGTGATAATATATAGCATACAGTAAGATAAAGGAATAATGACGGGGCACAAGGGCAATAGCGTCTAAATACCAGGGTAGTAATGTCAGCCAAACTACTGAAAAGACTATAAGGATAGCATTATCAAGTTAATCTCTCTTTCATTCGTAATATTAAAATGACATTTCTTCCTAGGAGCTTAGAAATTAATGCCACAATATTCTGCACGATAAGGATCTTCCGGAAATGGGTTAATAGTATGGAAGTGAGGGAGGAGACTGACATGATAATGATGATGATGATGATGAAGATATATGTACATGTTATGTTCGCGAACTCGGTGATTTGTCAGTCGCCTTTTGAGTCAAGAGATATAGAGTAAGCCGTTGAAACAGATATGTTCTTACAAAGAACGTATGTATTGCTGGTCTGCTGGTATATGTAGATGATCTCATATGCTTTCAAGGAAGGTTACTCGAATACATGTTTTCCTAGAATTTGTCGCCCACTGTGTGGCACCGCCCCACCTCTGCTGCCCTTTCTAACAAAAAACAACATTGAACAAATTCTAAGTTTCAGATTGTCACAACTTGGTAACTCCTCGAAAATAAAGGGGTGTGATATGGTGCATGCGTTATTTCGTAGTGTAATAAAAAAAGAGATAAATAAAACATAAAAAAATGAGGGAGGTGCTGGTAATCCCTAACGCACACGGGCCGCGGAGAGATGATGGAACAGTTTTTGTCATGTGGTCCTTGAGAGGAAATTTTCAGACAAATCTTTATTTATTTCTATGTGCCCTTCCTGTCAGTATAGCAAATGAGTGACAAGGCAATAACAAACTCGGTGCATCGTAGGTGAAGGAACACGTAGGTACAGACAAACCAAGCAAAACCTATTAGTCAGTTGTGGGAACGATTCAAATAGCACTCATTATTCATGATGTCGAAACCACACATGTGTCCTTGTACATATGAGAAAGAGGAGAGAAAAAAAAAAAAGTGTGTATGATACGTGCCGGTGGAATCTGGGTGTTGGCTCGGGCCTCTTCCCCTCCACAGTCTCCCAGCCGAGGCTCATCTGACAACACCCGCAGCACCAGCCGTCCGCTACAGCCACGAAGGTAATACTGTTGCATCATAAACTTGTTATTATTTATGTACAAAGTGATAGAGTGATAGTAGTTTCTTTATTCGTATACATGGTAGTACAGTTTCTCCTTGGTGCGATTCATACCACGCTCACTTCACACAAAATTAGAATAGCTGGATTGATCTTATTACTAATAAAGCAGTAATAGTCGTATGAGTAATAAATACCTCGCTCACTTCACTTGCTGCATCAGAGGTGTGAGCAGGCTATGTAGCATGTTATATCTGTATGATTATCGTGAAATATCGCCAAGAGAAGGGGAAGAGATGTATAGGATAATAAGAAATACGACAAAGATGAGACAAATGAGGGAAAGGTGAAAGAAGAACTCAAGCTGAAGCAGCTACGTTTATTTTTTTACGCTTCCCTCAGGGATTTTGTGATGGAAAGGAGAGGTGGAATAGGATAACTTATGAGTCACGTCTCTGACTCTAGGGATACGAAAATCTTTCTGTCACATTTTCCCTCATGAAGGCTGAAAATATTTAGGAAACGAGGAACTTTTGCAGTGATAAAAGAAGTCTCAATGTTTATGCTTGTCAATGAACTTCCTTAAATGTTATCTTCTTCATGGATGTTGCGGGGCACATAACGGGTGCATAATATTGATAGTGACGGAACTAGCCATGAATTTGATCTCCGTAGAATCAATGCCTATAAGATATAATGTTGATATAACAAGACCACTAAGTATTTACTTTCTTGTAGGTAATGTCGTGCTAGTAAGTCAGTAAGGCGTGGGACGCGTCATGCACACCGATAATATCAACAAATGGGGGCGTAACTTAGTTATACTACATCTCCACTGACACTACTCAACATTTTGAAGATAACGACTCAAGTTTTCGTCAGTGTACCTAACATGCCTCTTCTCTTTGCCTTCAGCTCACAAGAGGGGGAATTATTTAAAGGAATTGCGAAACATACGTGTATTACACACACCGGAAAAGAAAGTATACCGTGTGAATATTAAAATGGAGACAACGTGTTATTCTGGCGAATGATACACTCTTGCAACGGCAAACTCCGAAACGCGTTAATATCTCATGAAGACTATTTTATAAAAGGCGACAGACATGATTATTTGGCTTCTCATGAGTGATTCTCCAATCGATGAGTCAGAATCTTGATCAAACTATCACTAGGATCATGAAAGCACCATTGATCCCAGTGACTTCCACTAAGGCTTGTTGAAAGTAGTTGAGATAAGTCGTCGAGACGTTTCAGAATACTGTCCGTAGGCATCCACGCTGGAATACCCGGAGGGAAGGTCACTTGAATATACTCCGTAGTAAGTTCCCTTAGATGCATCCTGTCGGGAAAAACTAAGTTGCATGGATGGCAGAGAGGAGGCAGAGGCAGGTGGCAACAGTCGCTCCTTCCATCCCTCCTCTCCCTCTCTCTCCATCCCTCCATCCCTTCCACCTTCCCTCCCAACATTCTCCGACGGTCACGACTCCCTTCCAACCCCTGAGGCACCTTCTTGTTCCTTCAAGGACGATTCGCTTTGTGCTAGGAAGGCAAAAGAAAAAAAGAAAGAATGTAAAATCGATTAAGGGTGCGTAGATGGAGGTGAAGGAAGCGCAGGTGTACTGGAATGAGAGTTGTAGGATAAGTTAATTTGTAATGTGTGAGAGATGAAGCTGACATGATGAGCTTACCGACTGTTGCACGAGGGCAGGGTACGTACCATGCAAGCCTTGACTCTGACAAAGACCTTGGCATAGACTCCTCCTCCTCTTCCTCCTCCTCCTCCTCTTCTTGCTCCTCCTGCTCCACCTTCTCACATTCTCTCATCCCTCCCGTCACTCCCTCCATGGTTATCCTCATTATCTATCTGCGCCTTGGTTTCATTCTTTCTTTTCTTCCTTCAGACAGTCCTTTCCTTCTTCCATTCCTTCCTACAATTTCATAACTTCTCTTCTTTCCTTCAAACAGTAATTTCCTTCACCTGCTCTCGCATCCTTTATGAAAACTTTCGTATCCTCTTTACATATTCATTTCTTGCCTACGTTCTTCACCCTCGTTTCCTTTGTTTTTCTCTTCCTCCCTCCGTCACAAGAGCTTCCATCCTCTTCCTTCACCCTCTACTCCATCTCTTCTTTTTCCTTCTGCCTTCATTTTTTTCCTTTACGTTATCTCCTTCCTCCTTCCATTCCTTTTCCACCACCTCCTACTCCATCTCTTTTTCGTTCTGCCTTAATTTTTCTCTTTACCTTCATTCCCCTCCCCCTCCATCCCATTCCTTTTCCATCACCTCCTACTCTGTCTTTTTCCTTCTGCCTTATTTTTTTCTTAACCTTCTTTCCATCCTCCCTTCCTCTTCTCATGACTAAGTAAGGCTAAGGTGGCGGCTAAGGCAACACATCTTACTGTACGTGAAGGTAAGGAGCGGCAGGTCACCTTGGCTCACTCTTGTCGCCATCGCCCACACGTCCGCCAGTCGCCGCCCTCCGTCGCCGCCCACTCCCGCCGGCCACTGCCACCGCCATGAGTCATCCCAGACGTTCAAAGACACAGCCACCTCTGCCTCCCTGCCCTGCCCTTCACCTCGCCCGTCACTGACAGAGAGACAGATAAACAGATAAGATATTGACTATAGGATCACAGCATACTCAAATTTTAAGTTGCAGTAAATACGAAATGGTTAAAAAACGAAAACAATAAAAAAATAAATAAAAACAACTATATGAAATAAAGGATCACAGCATATAAATCACATAAAACAAATTAAGTAATCTAACTTACAATGCTTCAAAAAAAAAAAAAACATACAAAATATAACACACAACAAAATTATAAGCCTGAAGACACCACACCAGTGAATAATAAAGTGAAAAAAAAAAAAAGCCGTAGCTCTGAAATGTAAAGAAGAACCAAAGCAAAACAAGCTAAGAGAAGCGAAAAGGGATATTGTTAACATCAACGTCCCCTGGTGTTGTAATCACACACTCAGAATGCAACTGTACTTCAGAGAGAGAGAGAGAGAGAGAGAGAGAGAGAGAGAGAGAGAGAGAGAGAGAGAGAGAGAGAGAGAGAGAGAGAATTTGTTGATGGCTTACGTGCAACAGTTTAGTAAATGTTCAGTCTGACACTTAAATAGTTAGGTGGGTTTGTGCTCCTGGCCGAATATTGTAAGAAAAAATGCGCCCATGTGAACGCGTCTTTAGTTCAGCATAGCATCAGTTTTGCAAGTGTTGTTTATTTACATGTTCATTATTTTGTTAAGTTTAATATGTATTCGTTTTAGTAGCAGTAGCAACAACAATAACAACAACAGAAGTAATAATAACAACAGAAACAAGAACAATAGAAACAACAACAACAATAACAACAACAGAAGTAATAATAACAACAGAAACAAATACAATAGAAACAACAACAACAATAACAACAACAACAACAACAGCAGCAGCAGCAACAGAAGCAGCAGCAGCAGCAGCAACAACAACAACAACAACAACAACAACAACAACAACAACAACAACAACAACAACACCAATACTTAGTCACAGGAATGAACTTACATTCATCTTTTATCTATTTATTTATTTATCTTATTTGGCGCTATATGACCTTGGTACTTCGGAGACTTTACTCATTTAGCTAGTCAATCGGCCAATCAATCAATCAGTCAGTCAATTAGTCAGTGAACTAGTCAATCAATCGATCAGTCAACCAGCCAATCAAACTAACAATCTATTAGTTAGTCAATCAATGTTTTTCGTTTATTTTATCTTATTTATTTATTTTATTATTTGTTTTACCTTCTGCAGTAATATTCAAGTATCATCACCAGTACTCTCCCTTCCAGGATGTCGCAGGAAGCCAAGCTGAAGGAGGCGTCGAAGGCTGCGGTCGCTGCTGCAAGTGACCCCCTGGAGAAACTGAGGAACCACTGCCTGTCCAACGGCTACTCCGGCATCCTCTCCTTCGGCAAGTGAGTGGAGGGAGTGAGGGAGTGAAAGAAGAGTGCAATGGGAGTAATTTTCTATCTTGACAAATGAATATAGGGAGTGAGGGCGTCATTTTCTGTCTTGAAAGTATATTATTGGCTTCATTCATTCTTTTTACTTTGATTTAGTTTAATTTGCTGTCTTTGTTTATGCTTATCTTTATCTCTACAGTATTCATAAGAAATTAATGGAAGCTGCAAGAAGCCGTCAGGCCAATACGTGGGAACATCTGCATGAAATATACTTGCCTGTTTCCACCAATCATTCCCTTCCATAGACCTCTCTAATTTTTCTTTTACAGTTTCGTAATGACTCAGCAGCAACAACCTGATTAATGAGTCCATTTATCTACCACTCAATCTGAGAACCAATTCCTTCCTATTTCTTTTTTAACTAAATTTATCAAGCTTGAACTTATCACTCCTTGTCCTGTCCTAATTACTGACCCTGAGAATTTTGCTTATGTCACCTTTGTTGTATTCTCCATACCACTTGAGGACCTCTATGAAATCTCCTCTTATTCTGCTGGCTTTTATTTATTTGATCTCGATATATTTGATCTATCTCGACGTTCGTGCATTTTTTTGTCTATTTCTACCTTTATTTTGCTTTATTTCACACGCTGTTCCAAAACTTTGATCTGCAACGCCCTGCTCCTCCAGGCTGTTCCGGAGGCTGGACAAGGACCGCTCATGGACGCTTTCAAAAGACGAGATGAGTCGCGGCGTGGCTCAGTTCGGCCTTGACTTCTCTGACTCGGAAATCGACCAGCTGTTCAAGGCCTTTGAGAAGGATGGGGCTGCTGGCATCAACTACGAAGAGTTCCTGGAGGCTCTGAGGGTGAGCTATAAGACAATATTTTGAAGCATTTCTGCGCGCAGCTCGATCACATTCAGAAGACTCTAATTGAAGTGATACGGGTTTTTTAGGGGTCTTTTTGCAGTTCTAGTGACAAATTAACGAGATTTTCATATTATTAATGGGAGAAACATTCTTGAGAGCCCCTCCAATCATCTTTAGTTCAAGTGACACTGATTTTTAAGTGTTTTTGCGCTTCTAGTGACAGATTAACAAGATTTCTATATTATTAACAGGAGAAACACTCTCGAGAACCATACCAATCATCTTTGTTGAAGTGACACTGGTTTTTAAGGGTGTTTCTGCAGTTCTGGTGGCAGAACAACAAGATTTCTATATTATTAATAGGAGAAACACTCTTGAGAACCCGGCTAATCATCTGTTTCTTCTGAAAACCGTCGCGGTGAGAGAGCAAGCGTGTTTTGAATACGGGTGCGGACAGGGAATGAGAGTTCTGAACGATGCAAATGGAGGTGGAGAGCTAGAACAGGTTAGAGTTTGATGACACTGTTGAAAGATATGATTTTTTTTATCTCTGTTAGTAAAGGATGTAGTACAGTGAGTATGTATATGAAAGCAGAACAATGTAAATTAAAAAGTTTGGACAGATTAGAGCTTGATGAATTAATGTACGTATTGATAAGAAGAAAAAAAGTGATGATGACTCAGTAAGGAAAGATTATGAAAAAAGATGAAGGCAAAAAAAAAAAAAAAATGTATTGGTAGCAGTAGTATAGTAGTAGTGGTAGTAGTAGTAGTAGCAGTAGTAGTAGTAGTAGTAGTAGTAGTAGTAACAGAGGTACTAACAACAATTACTCACAGGACAGCAATAACTAACTGCAAAGCTGAAGAAACAGTGCAATATACACATACACATACAATTACTTATTAGGGAGCTTTAAAGGAAGATTAGACAAATTTATGGATGGTGATGATAGGCTGAAATAGGTAGATATGTTTCATACAGGGATTGCAACGTGTAGGCCTGATGACTTCTTGCAACTTCCCTTATTTTCTCATGTTCTTATATTCTTACACCTGTCATCAGTTATCAACACCAGTGCTTACCTCAACAGCCAAGCATGACCGCCACAAGGAAGGAGGCGGTGGAGAAAGTCTTCAAGCACCTGGACAAGACTGGCGACGGAGTGGTGACCGTGGAGGACTTGAAGGGCGTCTACTCAGCCAAGAACCATCCCAAGGTGCTGAAGGGCGAGGCCACAGAGGAGGACTTGCTCAAAAAGTTCCTTAGCTTGTTCGAGAGCAACGGTTCAATTGATGGCAAGGTAAGCTTGATAGATAGATAGATAGGTAGTATGGATATATGGAGAGATAGATAGATAGATAGATAGATAAATAATAAAATAAATAAATATAGACAAATAGACAGGTAAATAGCCAAACAGACATACAGGTAGAAAGGCAGACAGACAGACAAAATGACAGTAAAATAAACAGGCAAACACATAGAAACATAAAGATAAACAGACAAACAGACAAAGGCAAAGGGATGCAGGCACAGACAGACAGACAAACACAAAAAGATTAAATAAAACATCATCACTCCCCCCAAAAAAAAATAATAAATAGATAAAAAAAAAAAAAAAAATCGATATAATTAAGCTCAAAAGATAAAAGACAGACAGACAGACAAGCAGACAAAGACAATAACTAGCACTTATCTTTCTATTTAGCGCTGGTTTCTCTGCTTCAGGTGACCAAACAGGAGTTCTTTGACTACTACTCCAGCTTCAGCAAGGTGATTGACGACGATGAGTACTTCGTCACCGTGGTCAACCAGAGCTGGGGGCTTTAGATCACCTCTGCTCTTAGTTCATTGAAAGGTATAGGGAAGAGGAAAGGTCGAGACTCAATCAATGCGACAGGTAAACATATGCATTTTTTTTAGAGAGGCGTTAAGAAATGAATGTTAAAAGGAATTATAACTTTTTTTACGTAAGAAAGCTTAGAAAATGAAGATTGTTAATTTAGGAAGTTACAATGAGAGGAAGAAGACGCGAAAAATTCCTTAGTTTACCAAGTTGGTCCACACCTTTTAAATTTCTGAAGGACAGTGGCCTTTAAAAGAGCGAGAGAGAGAGAGAAAGAGAGGAAAAAAAGTCACAAATAAAAACAAGTTACCTTTCATAACAATCAAAGAGAGTATAAGATGAAAAGTTTGATTTTTACTCTTCTTTTTTTACACGCTGTATCATGTCACTGGAATGCACAGTAGTAGTTGTGTGGTGAAGGTCCTGCTGCCGCCTCTCCTGTGTGAAGCCTGAGACGAAGCCCAATATTCTTAAAAGCTTCGTCATCTTACAGCTTAATTTTCAACAGGTCCTAGTGGATGTTAACCCTTTTACTGCAATCTGCCAAAACCTACAGCACTAAAGGCCTTCTACACAATATTTACAAGCACCTAGAAGAAAGAAAAGGAATTTGAAAGAACTAAATTTCCTCCTTCTAGCTAATATGATGTTCAAAGACAGCCGTGGAGCAAAAGTAAATGTTTCAGAGTGGTTTGTTTGTAATGAAAAAACGCACCAAAGAGCAGTGTAAAGATTAAAAGTATTTTCGAGCCTCACTGGTCATCTCTGTGGCCTTAGAAAAGATGGTCCTTCTGAGAGAGTAGAGCGTTTAAGAGTACGGGCCACAGTCACGCACCATACACGTTGTCTTCACCACCGCTTGTCACTGCACTAAATAGTAATCTTGCCGCCGCACATCGCCTCCCAAGCAATAAGTCATTATGTTTTTTGTTTTTCTTTTGATGTTATTGAAGAAAACATATGCACTTTATATTCTGAAAAGTTCATTAAAAAATCTAGAAAACTCCATATAATTCGTATACTTTAACCTTTCTTTAGACTTCAATTTATCTATTTTTTTTTTTCATAGTATCTGTTTTTATTCTTGTTGAACTCAGAAATGGTTTATAAACTGCATGATCCTTATCACTCATATAACGCAAGTGGAAATCTGAAAGAATGGCAACAAAATTTAATCCTTGTTCTATATTTATACGCAGAGAAAAAAAAACAACTACTAGTAAATTGCGAAAAGAAAGAATAACAAAAGAAAATCAGAAGTATAGACGAGACAACCATAAAGCATGCCAGGTATTTCCGGGGAGATCTCACCGGGTAGCCTTCAGGTGTGTGTAGTCTGTGATTGTGGGCTGAGAAGGCTGGCGGGTGGACAATAACTGTTTTCTACGGTCCTACTCTCGTGCCTGAGCAAGTGTCTGCCTCACCTCCCTGCCTCCCCGCGTGCCTGGAGATACTCGCTTTCTGTGCCACCGGGAGGGGCTGTGGAGGATGGGAGGGATAGTGGGGCTAACGGGACTTGATGAAGGGACACCGTCTTGGTAATAACTGTAATGATAAGAGCGTGATAAATAGGAGGATTATAACTTCAGTGTTAAGAGTACTATAACTTCTGCTGTTGTTGTTGCTGTTGCTACTACTACTACTACTACTACTACTACTACTACTACTACTACTACTACTACTACTACTACTACTAGTATAATAGTAGCATTGTTAACAATAATATAAAATTACTTAATGATAAACAACAACAACAACAACAACAACAACAACAACAACAACAACAACAAAACAAACACCACCACCACCACCGACAAGGAGAGAAAAAGACGAGGGCGATAATAAGAAAAGAAAGAAAAAGAAAAAAGAAATCAGATAATCGCCAACAATTTCAGAAAAAAAAAAAAAAAAAAAACGTACCTAGAAGACGGATTCCTGGCGTCCTTTCTCCTCCTCTGCTCCTCCTACGACACGACACGCAGGGTGAACACAAACACAAGCATGCTACGTCCGTGTCTCGAGGCTCACTATGGTTAACCACCCAACAGACTGCACCGCAAAATTTGTACGTTGGTAGGTCTCTAGGGGACAAGGTACCGAGACTCAGTGACGAACCTCGCTGTGTGGTGAGGTGAGGAGCTCCTGTCAAGGCTGTGAAGAGGAGAAAGAAGGTAAAAGATTACGAAGAAGAGAAAGGAGAAGGTAAAAAGCTTGTGAAGAAGAGAAATGGGAAGGAAGAAGCTTGTGAAAAAGAGAAAGGAGGAGGAAGAAGCTTGTGAAGGAGATAAATGAAAGACAGAAGCTTGTGAATGTATGTGTAGAAGTTTGTGAAGAAAAGAAAGAAGATAGAAGCTTGTGAAGAGGAGAAAGGAGAAGTAGACACTTGTAATTGTATCTATTGCGGCTTATGAATAATAATAAGAAAGTAATGAAAAGATAGAAGCTTGCGAAGAACAAGAAGCTTAAAACTATGTATAGAGAGAGAGAGTTATGAAGAAGAAGAAAAAAAAAGAAGTAAGAAAGAAGCTTGTGAAGGAGAGAAAAGAAAAGATAGATGGTTATCAATGCATGTACATAGATATCTTTAGAGAAGAGTAAGAAAACAGAATTGTCAGTGCAAGTAACAAATAATAAATAGTAGACGTAAATCATATATAGGCAATAATAATTATAAAGTGTGCATTGTAAATATGAACAGTAAACACATGAATAATAAGCGAACGAACGAATGCTTTAATTGAAGAAGCATAACATGAGCGACGGAAACAAAGGAGAGACAGGAACAAGGAAGAATAGCACCTGATGGGGAAGTGCAACCTAACATAAGAAAAAAAAAAAAAAAGAAGCAGTTATTGATGATCTTCCGGAAGTCATTGCCACCTGCAGCATCAACCCGCAGCCTGCACTCCTCCCCCCCTCCCTGCACACCACCCACCAGTACCACATCTCTCCCCCTCGCCTCGTCACAGCAATAATGAAATGGTTAAATAATAGCTCACACGGGTACGATATCATGGGTTAGTCGTGACGCAGCAGAAAAAGGTAAGTTCATATTGGGTTTCCTATATATTTGTTACGATACTTCCAATTCTCTCTCTCTCTCTCTCTCTCTCTCTCTCTCTCTCTCTCTCTCTCTCTCTCTCTCTCTCTCGCGGATACGATATTGTAGCTTGACCGTCACGGAACAAAGATGTAAAGTAAATATACAGTGAATTTTATTTATTGTGATTATATGATTTCTTCCTGTAATATTAAATGACAGTGACCGGAGTAACGACACGTGCATGATGGCGAGCAATGCCAGGAATTCGCAGTTAAGTTGAAATATTGTATCAACATGATTATTAGTTCTTTCCACGAAAAAAAAGTCTTCCATTTTAAGATACGTTACTGAAAACAATTATGAAATGCATTAATAATTCGTTTCATTTATCATAACGCTTGAGTGATGTTATTAATGGTGTGATAGTACACTGCTCAGTTCATAATCAAATTAAATTATAAGGTTAAAACATAATTATTTTTACAGGAACACGTATACATACAACTATGTCTAAAGCTCGCGGGGATGATTGGTCGGGCTCACATGGATGCACTTTTACATCGATGATGCAGAATCCTTGTTAATCTGTCACTGGGATCACGAAAACACCCTTGAAAATCCCAATGAACTCCATTAGAGTATGTTGAAAAAAGTAAGTAAAGAATACCATGAACGTTCTTTCCTCACCCACACGTTCATTAATATTCCTGCTGAGAATGCCGAGAGCCACAACCTTCGACACCAATCTGTCGTCCACGAACATGCACGAAAATAAAAGAAACACATTGGACATTAACATTCAGCTCCTTTACTGCTGTGAACGTCTTTTGTTAACATTCATAACGTTGTAGAAATTAGCTTGCTTGGAGACAGAAGAGAGAAAACACAATATTTCTTTTTTGTCATCACTATCATACATTTTTTTTTATATCATACACCTTTTTAAGAGACTGTAGTACAAAAAATAAGTGTTTAAGAATCGTCGGTGGGTATGTGAATAATTGTTTAGTTGTGAAAGGGTTAAAGTCGAGGTCAATACACTCAGAGAGAAGTGCATGAGATAAATGATTCGCAGGATTACTTATCATTCCCTCACGCGTAAATTTACTTGACAGGTATTACTGAAAGCACCTGCCGCTCGGGTCGTCTGCAGCAGGTGTTTTCGATCTGTGGAGGAGCCTCAGGGTGGGCGGGGGAACATTTATTACCACCTACTCCCCCGTAATGATACCAGCAGGGCCGAAGAACTCGTCGCTCTACCTCCTCGTATAATTTCATTGCGCCATTGCGGGAAGCGAACGAACTAAATGTCGACTACGTTTCTTCCTACTATTCCCTATTACTAGCACTGACAATAATAATTAAAGTGTTTCAGTGCATTAATTAAAACATTTATAGCCAGAAAAGAAAGTGTTCTCTGGAGATACTGGGTTTTGTCAGTTAATGAATGCACTCGGCAGGAGGTGAACTAAACGAACTTTTCTTTCTTTATCACAACCCCTAATAATTCACGTTAGCACCATCTAGTTACCTGATTTCTTAATTCTATTCAGGTAGATTTATTATAAAAGCAATTACAGTCTGGGCAGTGAGGGTTTAGGTTTTAGTTTTGCTCATCAACGAATGCAATGTTTTGTTTACTACCAGCAATGGAAGGCACATGGACGGGACGCCACCACGTGGTTCATTCACCCCAGCGTTCAGTGGCCGTATGGAAAGGTTGTGAAGGTATGGGGGTCTGGGGGGGGAAGACAAGAGGGAGGGTGGAGGGGGAGGAGGTAGTGGTGGAAGGGGCCAGAGGACGAGGTGAGGTCATGAGTGTTATGGAACATCAAGAGGCGTCACCTCCTTTCAGTATAGCACAGGAGTCGGTGGGAGGAAGACGTGTTGGGGGTTGCTGCTCAGGTGTGTCAGTGAGATTAAGGTGAGATGATTCTCCTCCTGGACCTCTGTCTGGAGTGCTTTACTGGAGGCAGAGTAGGAAGTTGCGATCATAAAGCAGGACTTCGTTTTCGTTGTTATGGAATGCCGTGCCTCTCTCTTCGAATTGTGTGAATTCTGGGAGCGCTTGCATTAGATCATTGATTGATTAATTAATTGATTTATTAACTGGTTGATGGCGCTACATTAGAAAAAAAGACGTAATACTAACCATTTCAATAACGATTATGTTCTTCCAATTAACAACAAGGAAGAGGATGTCTTTCTATATGTAAATAGTGCACGTAACATAAATTAATTTCGATGGATCTGCATATTTTATTATGGTATGTCTGTCTATATCGTATTCAGCATCGGACAGCTATCCTTACTCATCAACTGTCCATCTCCGGCTTGGCTGTCCCCGACGAAAATGAGGACATCTTCAGAACAGCGAAACACTTTTAAGGGATTCTCTTCCCTTATCTGAGGAAGCACGAACGACGAGGAGTTTGTTTGTTTTGTTTCTTGAAATGTTATGAAGAAAGTTATAACAACAGCGGCAACAGCAACAACAGAACCGACGGCAACAATAGCGACAGCAGCAACAACATCATCATCATCAACAACAACAACAACAACAACAACAACAACAACAACAACAACAATATCAAACGCCTCTTCTACAGTCATTACTACCACAACTCTCACGGTTTCTACCATGGCAACTACTACTGCTATTACTACCTACTTTGGAGATAGCAACTTCAACCACTACAACAACAACAACAACAACAACAACAACAACTACTACTACTACTACTACTACTACTACTACTACTACTACTACTACTACTACTACTACTACTACTACTACTACTACTACTACTATTACTACTACTACTATTACTACTGCTACTACTACCACCGATAACACTAAAATTAGTAATATGTATGAGGAAAAATGGCTACTTAGTTGATTACAGGTGATATATCTTTCATGTGGGCATATATATATATATATATATATATATATATATATATATATATATATATATATATATATATATATATATATATATATATATATATATATATATATATATATATATATATATATATATATATATATATATATATATATATATATATATATATATATATATATATATATATATATATATATATATATATATATATATATATATATATATATATATATATAGACACACACACACGCATACACACAACGCGTTATAATGGTTGGCTTTAGTTAGTATGCTCAACAAACTCCGAACAAAACTCGCTGGCTGTATTTGTGAGGCAGTACAAATGGCTGGGGAGGGCCCAGTGAAGTGGAAAGGCCAGGCTGCTGGAGAGACGTGCTGGTATGGGGGCAAAGGTACGGTGCTGGAAGCTGGTTTTCGTTCTTTTGAGGACATTATCCAGGTACGATCGTTGCCGCGGTACTGGTGTCTTTTTCTCTCTGTCTCACTCATGGGTGAGGTTAGGTTTACCATTGTGAAGATCTGGACCAAACAAGCTATGCAAGGGCTGAAAGTGTACCCAGAGGTCATCAGCCAGCAGACCAAGCTGCTTCCTAGTAACGGTTAGCCTTGTTAATCCCGATGGCGGCCTATTAACTTTATGGCGCTGCCGTGGTGCACAGAAAGACGGGACAGTTAGAAAAATAAAGAGAGAAAAACTTGGCTCATGTATTATTCAGCTGAGATAGATATCGTGAGTCTGGGGTCAGGATATTGTTGAGTGTGCGCTGCACGGAGAATTATTAAATCAATGCACAGCGAGATGTGTGGAAAACAGTTTTGATGAAGGAAGTTCCACCTCCATTTCAGAAGAGTCCGTGTTTATACTCTTCGCAGAAAGGTCTCATACACCTTTTTATAGATAAAAATAAAGAACCTAAGGGAAGCTGTAAAAATTCAGTAAGCCTTTACGTGGCATTCCTCTCTCGTCCCTATTCATAAATTTATTCATTAATTTAAAGCTTACTATTGATTCGGTACTAACAATCTGACTGGAAGAAAATGGTTCTCAGAGTGGTAGGTTACTGGTATAGACTCAGTAATCAGATAGTTTAGTGCTGAGTCAGTAGGGAACTTTGAAACAAGATCAGACAAATTTTAGGATGGGGATGACAAGTGGAAACAGTTAGGTATGTTTTATACAGGGACTGCCGCGTGTAGACCTAATGACTTCTTGCAGCTTCCCTTATTTTCTTACGTTCTGGTGATCTGTATGATCGCTGAGTCTGTTCCAGTGATCTGTCATCTGAAGACAAACTTCTCATCTTCCTTTCAGATTCAAGTGGAGCCTGAATCAGTCTCATTTTGATTACTAACTAGTACATGTTCAAGGGGAGGGGGGAAGAGGGGAAAAAGGATTTAGCTTTGAAGATTTCTCTCCCTCCGATTTCTCTGACGTTTCCTTCCCAGCGCCGCAAAGCCAGGCAAGACACCCCCCTTTTCCACTCCATGCCCTTCCTCAGTAAAGACTCAGGTAGTGCTGCAGACCCTTGGCACAGTGTGTGTGTGTGTGTGTGTGTGTGTGTGTGTGTGTGTGTGTGTGTGTTTACTCTCGGTCTAAGCATAGAGAGTCACGTGTTGGACTCGTGACTGCCAGCTTTTACCTTTCCGGAGAGAGAGAGAGAGAGAGAGAGAGAGAGAGAGAGAGAGAGAGAGAGAGAGAGAGAGAGAGAGAGAGAGAGAGAGAGAGAGAGAGAATTATATAAAGCAAAAGAAGTAGAGGAAGGAAAAAAAAATCTAGAGAGAGAGAGAGAGAGAGAGAGAGAGAGAGAGAGAAAGAGAAGAAAAGAAAAACCCTCGTAGGCTCGCTTACTTACACAGAACATGAGCAATGCATTAGGTATTGAAGCACATTCAGTTTGCGTTCTCCACCCATCACTGTGAAGCGCCAGGGGTCATAATTACTGATATGCTAATATGAAAGGGGATAGTTGTGTTACTGCTACTCTTAAGCATTATTAGTTGCAGATTAATGGTTTCGCTCTTATGTTTTACGAGTCTCCTCTACTGTTATCTGTTTTATTGTTTGCTCATTGATTCCTTAGTTTCTCATGTCTTCCTTTATGCTTCTCGGCCTCCTTCCCTTTATTCTTTGTCCAGTATCAGTTCAGTTCAGTCGTTGGTCGAAGTGTAGTCTATGTATTGCCACTCCAGTTCGTTAGACTCCTCCGCTGTTCCCTCATCCACATTTCAAACACTATTGTCTTGGTTTCCTCCACTTCCTCCAATTATACTGTCTTCCTCTTCTGTATATGGTCTTTGCAACTGTGTCTATTGTTTTCTAGGATCTGCATAACCTGGATACCATATTTATTGAATTTCTCCAGATCCCTATCACATATTGCACGATGTATTTCAGTAGTTCTTTAGTTACTCATACCTCACACAAAGAAAATGTTCACATGGAAGAAAATGATTTTTTATTGGGTAGGCTAAAGTATATAAGTTAATTTTTCTTGCCTTCCTCGCCGCATGTAGATGAATAAAAAAAAAAAAAAAAAAACACTGGTTGCTCTCGTTCCTTTACTGACATTATGAGAGAGAGAGAGAGAGAGAGAGAGAGAGAGAGAGAGAGAGAGAGAGAGAGAGAGAGAGAGAGAGAGAGAGAGAGAAGCGAAGCAATGGTCTACATCTTATCTAGCATATTGTAAAAGACTAATTTTTACTTACAATGCTCTGTGTTACTGACTGATTAAAGGAGTGAGTTTTGGTGGCCAGCAGGAAAGCAAGAATATGGTTACTTTGAATCTCTGCCCGCCACTTGAAAGAAAAGGTACTCGCGAGACAGCCATGTAACCTCGCCAGGTGTTCCTAAGTGACTGCTGCAGGTCAAACTTTCCAGCAGAACAGTCAGTTTTCACAGAGTCCGTTTATCGGGAGTTTTTAATGAAGAGTTAATTGTCAGTGTGGGCGTTACAAAGCCACAATATACGAGTGCAGGTGCTGATTCGCCAACAAACACTAACCATCGTTTACAGCTTTGAAATATTGGACCATATTCTGAAACACTTCTGCTCACACCTCGAGTATTTTCGGGAGACTCTAGTTGAAGTTACACGAGTTTTTAAGGGTACTTTATAGTTCTAATGACAGATTAACAAGATTTCCATGTTAAAAGGAGAACACTCTTGGCAAATCTGTGGCCCTTGAAAAGTCTTTATGAAAGAGCAAAGTGTTTCTGAATACGAGCCATACGAGTTGCTTCGTTGATTACCCGCTGTTAAATGTTAAGAAACGTGCCGCCAGAAAGCAGTACTGTCGCCAAACTAATTCGTAAGCATGCCAAAAGCAGGCGGTCTTAGCTATTTCAATAACTATTCCTTGTAGATGGCGAAGACACCTCATTGAAATTTGATTATTCAGCAGTGAATTTCCTGTCTTTGAATCATATTCTGAAACATTTCTGGCCGTTCTTCCACTGCTTTTAAGAGAGTAGTTAAAGTTGCGAGGACTTTTAAGGTTGTTTTTACGGTTCCAGTGATAGATTAACAAGATTTCTACATTATTAACTGGAAAAACATTCTTGAGGACTCGGCTGATCATCTCTGTGGCCTTTGAAAATACTTGTGGTGAAAGAGCAAAGCGATTCTAAATAAGGGGCTTCATGTGGCAAACAAACAAAGCAATCACCACGCAACAGGGGGCCACTGCGCCGCGACAGCCGTGGTGGTGGTGGGCGGGCACACAATGGGCGCATTATGCAGTGGCGGAGAAACCAGAAAGATTTTATGCTCAAGAAAAAAAAAAAGTCTGATTAATTGACGAGTTAAAAGGAGGGAAAACCATTAGGCTAAACATGTCTTTCTCCTGCTCCTTCTGTTCCTCCTCTTCTTCCTCTTCGTCTCACTACCACCACCCACTTTTCCTCCCCCTCCTCCTCCTCCTCCTCCCCCTCCCGGCTCAAAACTAGTAGCTCCCTTCCCAGTAAAAGCTTCAATCTTAATGAGTGGAGCGATGGAGTGGGCATCAATTAAAAGTTGTGTGCGGCGAGGCTCGTTGGCTCGCTCTTTTCTCTTTCCCGGCTCAGCAAACCTTGACGAGGCAATGGAGAAGTTATTTTTTTTCTCTCTCTTTTGTGTATTTCTTTTCCTTGTTTCATTTACTTATTCATTCCTTTTTTTTTGTCTTCCTTCTACTCCTTCTGGCCTATTATTTATTCTTTCGTCTTTTTTTTTTCTTGTTCTTGCTATCCCTGTTCTTTTTTTATTTATTTTTTGTTGATGAAAATGTTATAGTTGTTGTTGTTGTTGTTGTTGCCCGTCTCTCTCTCTCTCTCTCTCTCTCTGCTCTAGACTGAAGGCAGAAAGACAGTGCTAGGATACTGTAGGCGTTGCAGGATCTCTTTCAGCGTTGCGATGTGTGTTGAGAGGTCTCCTTCTCAGCTTACTCCTATGGTCTGGTGGTGTATTTTTTCTCACGTATTCCTCATTCACTTAAGAGAGCAACAGGAGAACAGAGGTGCTGGCTGTCTTCATTTACCTGTTTCATTATTTGCAACGCGATGGAAGGCACTTGTCAGTATTTATTTATTAATTAATTATTTTTTTTTTTCGGTTTTACCTTCTGTGCTTGTGTTATTCCTGTTACTACTACTACTACTACTACTGCTACTACTACTACTACTACTACTACTACTACTACTACTATCACTACCACTACCACTACTACCACTACTACTGCTGCTGCTACCATTGTCACCATCATTACGTGAAAATTATCTACATACATACAACAATTAGAAACCTCTTTCGCGAATAACTCATGAAGGTGTAATGAAGTTGATATGTGGAAGCAGAAACACGATGGAATAGTGCTAAATAAACTAAATAATGAACCTCTTTAGTGCATTCATAGGTGGTTTTATTCATGAGCTCATCAGAAGAAGCACTAAGGCTAAGACTAAACGGATATCATCATTATCTGGGACTGTGTGTGTGTGTGTGTGTGTGTGTGTGTGTGTGTGTGTGTGTGTGTGTGTGTGTGTGTGTAGGACGGGTCAGTCTCCCCCTCCTTTACCCCTTCTATTAGCCACTGAGGGGGATCTACATGGGAGGGCGATGGAGGAGGAGGAAGAGGAGGAGGAGGAGGAGGAGGAGGAGGAGGAGGAGGGGGTGAAGTTAAATCAGGTCTGATTATAGCGGGGAATCAGTTTAATAATGATACCGGCCTTTCGAAAACAAACGCTTGTTGCTATGAATCCCCCAGCCAGCTTGACCGGTCGGTGTGTATATCATATTGTAGTGTGCGAATTAATTTTGATACCTTCTCTTTTGCGGCGCGGCTTACCTACCTGGGTTTTCTTTACCTGAGGCCTCGTTCTCGTCCAGTCGATCGCCGGCCTGGATTTACTCTGGAACCCCCTGATTACTATTCCAGCAGCGGAAAATTAAAAAGAAAACGGAGGTGTATCTCTTTTTCTTTCTCCTCTTTGGTTTGCCGGTGCGCGCTGACCCGACCCAGTGGCTTCTGACCTTTGCAGCGATCCTGGGGTAGTGGTGATGGTGGTGGTGGTGGTGATACGATGTTTGTTTCTCCTCCTTCCTTCTCCTTCTTCCTTCCTTTCTTCGTCTTTTCCTTATCTGCTTTTGTTTTCTCCGTTTCTTCTTCTTTATTGAGTTTCGTCTCGTCTTCATTCTCTCTCTCTTTTTTTTTTTTTTTTCCTTTCATGTTTTGTTTTTGTTTCTTAGCGGTGGTAAGATGTTTGTTTCTGCTGCCACTCCTCCTCCTCCTCCTCCTCTTCCTCCTCTTCCTCCTCCTCCTCCTCCTCCTCCTCCTCCTCCTCCTCCTCCTCCTCCTCCTCCTCTCCTGGTGTTGTTCTCTTTCCTTCCTCCTTCGTTACACTTCTTCCTTTCTTTTCCCTTTTCTTGTTGGTTTGTTTGCTCCTCCTCTTCCTCCTCCTCCTCCTCCTCCTCCTCCTGCGGGTGTTGCTCCCACGGTAATTTCATCCACGCCTCCTCCTCCTCCTCCTCCTCCTCCTCCTCTGGTAACTTCCGCGAATGCCAAGTAATTGAAATCCTGTTCTTGGAAGCCGATTCGCTGAAGAAAGTGACATGTATGGGAAGGCACCAGGAAGTGGATTAATTGCAGGAAAGATGAAGGTGTTGTGTTGATGTAACGTTGTGAGAAAAATATTTATCCTAGTCTCTTCCTTATTTTTTTTCTCTCATCCCTCTTTCCCTCGTTTTTTATGTTGGTTAATCTCTTCTCTTCTTCCTTTCTTTTTTCTTATTTTTTTGTTTTGTTTTGCTTTTATTACTTTTTTTTCGTGCTTTTTTTAATGTTTTCGTTTCTTCGCCTCTGTCTGTCTGTTTGTTTGTCTGTCTGTCTGTCCGTCCGTCTTTGTCTTTGTCTGTCTGTCTGTCTCTTCCCCCCCCCCCCTCTCTCTCTCTCTCTCTCTCTCTCTCTCTCTCTCTCTCTCTCTCTCTCTCTCTCTCTCTTGTGGGATAGATATTATACTTACTCCTCTGTCCTTGCTGTCTCTTCTTTCCCGTAGAGAACACACACACACACACACACACACACACACACACACGGAAGGTATGTACAATAGTTTCTTTTAGGAAGGTACTCAGAAAGATGACATGACATAACATTGCCTCCCGATCTTTGTCACATCGCTCCTACATTTTCAATAAACATGGAAATGAACCCAACTCTACACACACACACACACACATACGCACGCACGCACACAGTAATAACTATCTTAATTATAGGTTGTGATCAGGTGTGTTCTCAAGTCGATTACTCCGATACTGGTGTTGTCAGGGCGCTACAATGCACGCCAACACAACACACACACACACACACACACACACACACACACACACACACACACACACACACACACACACACACACACACACCTGCGCCACAGTCGTTCCCTCCACGCCACCCACACGCTCCGACACTCCATTATTTGCACAATGGTGGGAAAAAATAAAAGGAGGTGGGGAAAAATCTATTAAAATGACCATCATGGAGTGCTGAGAATAAGGTGTTGACAATGGAGAAATGTGTGTGTGTGTGTGTGTGTGTGTGTGTGTGTGTGTGTGTGTGTGTGTGTGTGTGTGTGATGGTTTTTATATATTTTTTTATGTATTTTTCCTTCATGCATCTGTCTGCGTCATTTCTATATGAATTTTGGGTGTTTTTCTTTATTCTTTCTTTTTTTTTTTTCCAAGTTGTTATTAAATGTTCCTGATCAAATCCATTTTTTGCTTTACTAGTGATTCTTCGATGCCTGCTGGTGCTGCTGCTGCTACTACTACTACTACTACTACTACTACTACTACTACTACTACTACTACTACTACTACTACTACCACTACTATTACTACTACTACTACTACTACTACTACTACTACCACAACAACAACAATAATAACATTAATAACAACAACAGCAGCAGCAACAACAACAACAACAACAACAACAACAACAACAACATCAACTACTACTACTACTACTACTACTACTACTATTACAACAACAACAACAACAACAACAACAAGAACAACAACAACGACAACAACAACAACAACAACGACAACTACTACTACTACTACTACTACTACTACTACTACTACTACTACTACTACTACTACTACTACTACTACTTCTATTACAACAACAACAACAACAACAACAACAACAACAACAACAACAACTACTACTACTACTACTACTACTACTACTACTACTACTACTACTACTACTACTACTACTACTACTACTACTACTATTTTCTTCTTCCACTTCTTCCTCTTTCAGTTCTTCTTTTTCTCCTTCCTCAATCTTGAAAGCGAGTGAGTTCATCTTGGTCACCTCCCCTCCCTCCACAGGTGCCCCGGGAGGAGGCGTCGCAGCAGAGGTGTGGGCGGTGTAGCTGGAAGGCGGCTGCATCATGACTGGCTGGCGAGGGAGGTGGTGGTGGTGGAGGCAGGCTGCGGTGGGAACTGCGGTGCTGCTGCTGCTGCTGCTGCTGCCCGGGTCTCTCACCGAGCATCCTCCGGTGGGTCTGTCTGTCTGTGTGTTTGTTTGTCAGTTTGTCTGTTTTTCTGTCTCTATGTGTTTATCTGTTTTTCTCTCCGTTTATCCTTCTTGTTTTCTTTCTGTTCTCGCTCTCTCTTTCTCTCTGGTGGATCTGTTTGTTTGTCTATCTGTCTGTTTTTCTGTTTGTCTCTTTGGTCGTCTGCCTGAGTGTCTGTCTGTCTGTCAGTTTTTACGCAAGTTTCTGTCTGTCTATATTTCTGTCTGTCTGCCTTTCTTGTTCTCTCTCTCTCTCTCTCTCTCTCTCTCTCTCTCTCTCTCTCTCTCTCTCTCTCTCTCTCTCTCTCTCTCTCTCTCTCTCTGACAACAACAAAAACTATATTGTCATGTAATTACCCTTCTTCGAATTCTTCATCTCTTCTTCCAGGAACGCAAATAGAATGACGGAACGAAAGAAAAATCCTTCATGCCTATATAACACTCAATAGAAAAGATAAAAGAGAGAGGCAGAGTAAAAAAAAAGCATCTCCCCTTAGTTCATTTTCTTTTTCTCTCGGATTTCCGCCAGCAGGACGAGGAAGGAGAATGGAGCCGTGGGTTGTCAGGAGCTGTGGTGGAGGTGTCTCTTAAGAGTGATCACGCCCACTTCGATGCCCACGGTCACGCCCACACCAGGGTAGATGCTGACACCAGTGTTCTGAAGGTCACCATGGCGAGGAGGTAAGAGGAGGAGGTGGAGGAAGAAGTAGAGAAGGAAGAGGAGGAGGAGGAGGAGGAGGATGAGGAGGAGGATGGTATAAGACAGGCCTAATAAGGATAATATTCATTGATTACTACAACAACAACAACAATAACTACTACTACTACTACTACTACTACTACAATAGTCACTCCTGCTTCATAACCTGTTTTCTACTACTACTACAATGGTCACTCCTGCTTCATAACCTGTTTTCTACTACTACTACTACTACTACTACTACTACTACTACTACTACAAAAACCACCACCACCACCACCACAACTACTACAGCTGCCTCTCCTTCAGGATCTACAAGTTCACCCTTACACCCTCCTCCTGGCTGGTCTCCCCGGGCGCCACTATCAGCCGCGTCGGGAACCAGAGCGGGAGCGAGCAGCACTCCCGCCTCGAGCACCGCCCCTGCCTGTACCAAGCCCTCGCCGACCCGCTCAAACTGGGGGCCCCGAGTGGCACGGTCTCCATCTGCCACAAGGACGGGCCGGTGGGTGTTGTTATTGATGTTATTGTTACTGGTATTTCTATTGCTTGTGTTGGTGTTTGGAAAGGATAATTTGCATACATAAAAAACGGCTATTGTCACTTCCACTCTTCCTCGTACTTGTTTAGATTCTGCTTGTGCTTGGGTACGAAGTTAAGCTTGTCTGCCTGCCTGCCTGCCTGCCTGCCTGTCTGTCTGTCTGTCTGTCTGTCTGTCTGTTTGTTTGTCTGTCTCCTGTTTGAAAAAAAAATAGTAAATGGAATCCCTACAAAAAAAGAAAAAAATATATATATGAGTAAATTTTAAAGGTTACAAGATTAAAAGCCTACAAGATTACAGCTACACGATTGAAACCTACTGCGCAATTTTAGTTACAGAGAGAGAGAGAGAGAGAGAGAGAGAGAGAGAGAGAGAGAGAGAGAGAGAGAGAGAGAGAGAGAGAGAGAGAGAGAGAGAGAGAGAGAGAGAGTAATGGACAGTCAGGTAGATAAGAGGACACAAACAGACGGACTGACAAGAGCACACACGGAGATTGATGGACAGAGAGACAGACAGATAGACAGGGAGAGACAGATGGAGGGGCAGGGAACAGGGAAGGTGTCGAGAACTGGAGAGACGACAGGGAGAATGTATAGTAAATAAGTGAATGGAGTAAATGTGAATGAAGGAGAAAAAAAAAAGACTATAAATGTAAGCAAGAATAACATCAACAACAACAACAACAACTACTACTACTACTACTACTACTACTACTACTACTACTACTACTACTACTACTACTACTACTACTACTACTACTACTACTACTTCTCTCCTGGTGGTGCTACAGGTGCTGGAATACTCAGGTGAAGTCTGACTAGTAGTTTAGCAAGGTGTGGCATCTAGAAACGGTCACCTGTCAGGAAACACAACACATATCAACTCTTCATCCAAAGCCACAACAAAACAGACACGTAATTACTGCTTGTGAAGTCTCTCTCTCTCTCTCTCTCTCTCTCTCTCTCTCTCT
>NC_087162.1:22040447-22087947 GCF_035594125.1 Scylla paramamosain | reverse complement strand
TGAATGAAAAGAACAAATATAGTTAGATAAGCAGAGAGAGAGAGAGAGAGAGAGAGAGAGAGAGAGAGAGAGAGAGAGAGAGAGAGAGAGAGAGAGAGAGAGAGAGGGGCGGGAGGGGGCTTTTCAGAACTGGTTTCTTTAAAAGACAATTATCGTTAGAAGCATTTCGCGTTTCCTTCCATTTTTCAAGAAGCCGAGATGAGGTAAAAGAGGCGAGGAGGAAGAAGAGAAGGAAGAGGGGAAATAGAAAAAGAAAAGGAGAAGAAAAGGAAGAATGAATAAATGAATGAATAAATAAACGAATAAAGAAGGAGAGAGAAAGAAGAAGAGCGAGATGAAAATTAAGAAAAGATTAAATAAATAAATAAATAAATAAATAGATGAATAAAGAAAAGAAAGAAAAAGAAAGTTAAAAAGATGACAAAAAAAAAACAAAAAACAAACAAACTAGGAACCACAATAACAAGAAAGAGAAAGTGTTGCAGAAATCTTTGAGAAAATGAACGATTCCAGATTCATCTCCACAATGAACGTACAATATTCTGAAACACTTCTGGGTCGCAAATCCACTACATTCGAAAGGCTCTAGTTTATGTGACGTGTGTTTTTCAGGGTGTTTTTACTATTCTAGTGACAGATGAATAAGATTTCTATATTATTAACAGGAAAAACAGTCTTCAGAGCCTGGCTTATCATCTCTGTGGGCTTTGAAAATACCTGCGATGAGAGACCAAAGCGTTTCTGAATTATGGGCCGTAGTCTTGCTCCTATGCACTCTTTTAAGGTCCGGACCAGAAAAAAAAAAAAATGCGATTAAGAAGTTCCTCTCAAAACTACAGAATAGTGACTAATAAAATGTAAAAGTAAAATATGTCTATAAAAAGTCTATATCACTCAGTAAAATGTTGTTTTCTTTCTTTCTAAACTTTGTTTAGAAGTGAAATATTTTTATTAAAGTTAAATATTTTTGTCTTCTCAGTCCTCCTATGAACACAAAACATAGCCCACGAAGTGGCTTGGTCACATCTTTCACCATCCATCCATTTCCTCCAGGTCATCTCGCAGCTGTTAATTATCCCTGTCAGTCCAGTCAGGCACAGTCAAGTGCCTTATCATATCCTGGCTTATTTTTTCACTTTTCAATTGACACTCGACCTTAATGAAAACAACACAGTGCCCGATGAAGATTTTCCTTCTTCTTTTCTTCTTCTTCTTCTTCTTCTTCTTCTTCTTCTTCTTCTTCTTCTTCTTCTTCTTCTTCTTCTTCTTCTTCTTCTTCTTCTTCTTCTTCTTCTTCTTCTTCTTATTATTATTATTATTATCATTATTATTATCATGATTATCATTAACAAGTTCTTATTCTTTGCAGCTGTAATGGGATGTTTGTTCATTTCAGTTTTCTTCCCTGTACTGTTATTTTCATCAGCATGTTCTTACTTCCCTTTGCTTTATTAACACGACGCTGATACGTTCCACCTTTCTCACCTGCAGTGTTCTTTTGACCTTCCTCGGCTTTTTTTTTTCCATTCCCTAATGTACTAAACCTTGTACATGGATTCCCCTTCCTCCACCTGGACATCTACCTTTGCTTTTTCACCTGGCCGTCACTGATTAGGTCGTGTTTACTTTTTTCCTTCGTACCTTTCTCAATCTACTCCTAATGACTGTTCTGTTTATACTGATTTTTTTTTTTTCATTTTATGCCTTTATTTTTTTTCTTTTTTCTGGCCATGACTAATTAGGTTATGTTTATTCCAAGTCTCTTTTTTTTCACCTTCAACATATTTCTTTTGTCTACACTTTAAATTAACTTTTTTTTTCTTTTATCTCTCCAGGTAGAACAGTTGCATTTTTCCTTTCACTGGTTGTCACTAATTGCATCGTGTTTACTCTGCCTCATCTTCTCTTCATTTTCCCAAGCATATTCGTATTGTCTGCACCATCTGTATTCAATTTCAATCTTCAAGCAAAACACTCTACTTTCTCACTTGATCACGAATTACACTGTTTACCTTTAGTCTCATCTTCAGCTTCTTTCTCAGTCTACTGTCCACAGTATCTATATCTACTTTCTGTTCTCAGCCAGGGCACTCTCACCTTTACTGGCATCACATATCCGAATTGTGTAGTAGATTAACATTCATTAGCTATGACTCTTTCACCTATCTTTTTTCACCTGATAGTCGCTAATGAAGGCCGTGTTACCTATTCTATAAACCTGTGTATTATGATTGTGTCTGTTACGTATCCTTCAAACTGTGTATAGATTAACATCCTTTACCTATGACGCTCTCACACTCACCTCCCTTTTTCACGTGGTAGTCACTAATGAGGGGCGTGTTTGCAGGCTATGACACCTGTGGACGCTCGCCCTTCCCCGTGCCTGAGGAGGAGCCGGAGATTACCCAGGTGATGATCGATCCCACCGATGTGAGTCTGCCCAGGCCACGAGGACCTGTTGACGTGTGCCTCGCTTGTCTTCGTATGCGTACTGTTTTAACTTTCTTCCCTTTCTTTATTGTTTTTTTTCCGTTTGTCTGTATCTTTCTCTGTTTTTTTGTTGACTTGTGTGTCTCCTGTTTTCGGCTTTCTCCTGTGTTTTTTTTTTTTACTTTTTTCTTTCTTTTTTCTTTCTTTTTCTCTTTCTTTCAGTTTGTCTGTATCAAAATTCAAAATTTAACATAACGACTCCTACACCAACCTCGGAGTCCCTGTCTTGAGAGGAGGCCACAAATGTTCCCAGATCGGTCTGTTCTTTTGGCGTCTTGACTCCCCCAGCTCAGCTTTTTCTTTATTTACTTCTGCAACATTCGTGGCCTTAGATCTAATTTTGAATCTGTGGAAAACCACCTCTCCTCTGTTAAGCCTCATCTTTTCCTTACCGAAACACATGTGCCTGAGGCAACTGACTCTTCCCTTTCGCGGAGATCTCCATTCTTAGAGACCTCATTGTTCACCACCAACTTTGGCTTTCCTCTCCTTTCACTGACCGGTCTGATGAACTAGCCTTTAACTTTGGTATCCTCCACGACCTACAGCAACTGGTGCAACACCCTTCTGATATTCCTGACCGTCTTGGAGATACGTCCGACATTCTTGACCTTATCCTGATCTCTAATCCTTCTGCTTGTGCTGTTACCCTATCTTCTCTGTTGGGCTCCTCTGATCACAACCTCATATTTGTATCTTGTCCTATCGCTTATTTTAAATATTTATTTATTCTAATCCGTAGTGTGGCATTTATTGTATCTATTAATTACATATAGGGACATATACACACAATTGCTTACGTCCTCCAACCTCTCTTTTTCTTCCCCTCAGATAGACTACGTGAAGAGGACAGGAGGCAAAGGTGGGGCTGGTGGTGGTGGTGGTGGTGGTGGTGCTGGTGGTGGTGGTGGTAGTGGTAACGCCGTGGTAGCTGAGGATACTTCGCCTCTCACCGTCGAACTCGGCATCTACCTTGATCAGGCGCTTCTAGACACCTTCGCCGACTTCAAGACCCCAGAGCAGGAACTTGTTGATCTCGTCCTGGGCCTCATCAACAACGTGAGTGAAAGAAAACGCGTCTGTTGCTCATATAGATCTTAAACTGTAACACTTCCAAGCAGCACCTTCACTACATCAAAAAAAAAAAACCTATAGTTGAAGTTACACGTGTTTTTAAGGTTGCTTTCATGGTTCTAGTGAGTGATTAACAAGATCTCTATATTATTAACAGGAGAAACACTCTTGAAAACTGGACTAATCATCTCTGTGACCTTTGAAAATTGTCGTGATAACAGAGCAAAGCGTTTCAGAATACTGGCCCTATTCTCGGACATATCGGCGTCTTCTCCCGACTTGTTAGGGCAGCTCAGGTGAAGTCACTAGGGATTTTCTATGATATTTCAGTGAGTGGTAGTTTAAGAAAGGGAGTTTTCGGAGATGTTTTAATGATTCCAGTGATAGTTTAAGAGACTTTGCAAGGGTGTTTTGGTGACTCCAGTGGTAATTTAACAAAGGGAATTTTCATGGGTGCTTTAATGATTCCAGGGATAACAAGGATTCTGAATCATATGTAGGGAACAGAGAACTCAGAAAAAAAAATCATCTGTGGCTTTTGAAAAACAGTTCTAATGAGAAAACAAAAGCGTTTCATAATACAGGGCTGTGTGTAATAACATTTTCTTGAGGCGTTAAGAGAGAGAGAGAGAGAGAGAGAGAGAGAGAGAGAGAGAGAGAGAGAGAGAGAGAGAGAGAAATCTAGTTCATGTGTTTTTGCCTCGCTGCCCTGCATGGGGCGATGACCGGTCTGAGGGAAGAGCAGAAGTGAGGTAAACGCCGCGGAAGTAAAGGTGATATGACCTGATTCACCTGTAGCTCCTGTCTGTCACATCTCTCTCGGTTTTGCGGGGAAAGCTTAAGACACATTTCTCGTTCTAGTCTCCACACAAGTACGTGTTCACTCACCTCTCCTTCCTCTTCGTAGAAAACGGTGTGCAAACAAAGCAGAGATGTTATTCTATCAGTCCTCTTTGTTTTATGGCAGCGTGGGAGAAAATGTGATATATAAATAGATCTGAGGTAATATTATATCGCTTTGATTTACGGTATCGTACGAGAAAAAATATGAATAGAGCAGAGGTTGATCACTTGTCATTTCTCTGTAATATACGATACTGAGCGAGAAAACGATGAATAAATAGTGTGTAGGTCACAGACTGGCTTCCCTGTTAGCAGAGATAGTGTAAGAATTTCCAGGGTTCGTTATCGCGGATACGTGTGATGCCGAGTCATGCGGTGATGCAATATCATTATTTTTATCTGCAGGTCATTCCGTTGTGCGTTGGCTGGCGTCACGAAGCTTCATCAGTATGCACGAGCTGCTTCGCCAATTAACTATCGGTAATGGTTCAGGAATTCGCCGCCACGCAGCAGTGCAGCTACCAGACGAGTTTAAAAGCGCGGGCAGAGGGCGGGGCTGCCGTCCTAATAACAGCTATTACATGTGCGTGGAGGGAACACTTTCCTACCGATTAATTCCCCAGCCGTGCGTCCCGGGCGTTACAGCGACGCGGGTGGTATGAGGCCATCGCGCAACGACAGCAGCACTGGTGGGAGGAAGAAACAGGAGAAAAGAGAGAGAGAGAGAGAGAGAGAGAGAGAGAGAGAGAGAGAGAGAGAGAGAGAGAGAGAGAGAGAGAGAGGGAAAAAAAGTGAATAAGATAAGATAAAAGTGAAAAATGAAATGCATAAATAACTAACTAATCAAATAAATAAACGCGAAGGAGAAGGCTGCTATTCATTCCAAAACGGTCATTCAGTGTTTGGAGCAGAGCATCGTGGCTGTCTTCACTCGCGCCACAATGGTCGCAGATCCTCGTCTCGTAACTTACTTAATTTTACTTTTTTGCTTTATTATATACTCCATTCACCCTGAGTACACTTGAAGCAACGGCTGTTGAATGAAAGGAACTGGCTGTCATGAAGCTGTCAACTACTCCAACTGCCTTTTCAATTAACCATCGTCAGTAGTTAAGAAATCGTAATAACTAATAAATCCTCCGAAAGATGGCAGTGCGATCGCCATGTTCAAAAGCTTGTCGATAGAGGTCAGTATCTCGTTCCGCCAGAGGACAGAAGAGCAGGACAGTCACCAAAGTCATTCGAAAGCCTGCACACAGACGCAGGTTGTGCTGCTTCTAGCAATACTCGTGTCCCGCGCATGTGGATGGCAGATTCACCTCTCAGATGACTATTTCCCCAGCCATGAGTTTCATCAGCGGGTCAGAAAAAATAGCCACCACGTAATTAGGGATGATTACACCATGGCAGGCGTAATGGCGGGCAGGCAGGCATTGGCAACACAGGGTCCGGGAGATAAACATCCTCTGGTTCATGGGATTCATTAATTTATATGAAGGAAACGTGAGATTTATGAAGACCACAGAAAACAAGTCACTAACAGATAGAGAGATACATAAATACATAGATATTTTATTGACCACAGTTAGGACACATAAACACAGAGATTCAGCTAATTTCAGATTCAGATCGTTTATTGACCACATCATATTAAGTAAACAACAACACAAACTCACAAAGAAAAGTATACATTTATACATCTGAAGGCTAATCACTGAATTACTTCCACATCTAGACATTACTTCAGTACCTATATATATATGTATTCTTTACAGCTTATTACTACTTATAAATACGCAAGATCTAACACACACACACACACACACACACACACATACTGGAGAAAGCATGTGATTACTCTCCTCTCGGGCGCTTAAATTCCAGATACAAACCTCGCATGGATGGATTACATAGTTAGTTCGTGCCATCCACCTCTCCCTAATCTTTCCCCGGTCTGTTTTTTTTCTTCCTAGTGGAGACGAAAGAGCGCTTGGTTCGTATCTCGCTGGCTGTGGTAAACGTCATCTTTTTCCTCCCTCCCTTTCTCCCTCCTTAAAATATCTTTGAGCCTTGAATGTGAAGTATTTTTGTTTACCCTTTTTTAAATTATTTTTTCGCCCTGTTGTTTCCTGATGTATTTTTTTTTTCTTACTCATAGCACTCACTGTGTTATATTCTCAGAGCTCGACAGTATTTTTTTTCCATAACCGCAACTAACTTTTGATAAACATTCTTTTGTACCAGTCTCTTAAATAATTGTGTAGCTTAGAGAGGATGGTATTAGCTTTTTTTTCTCTCTCTCTCTCTCTCTCTCTCTCTCTCTCTCTCTCTCTCTCTCTCTCTCTCTCTCTCTCTCTCTCTCTCTCTCTCTCTCTCTCTCTCTCAAAAGCAGGAGAACCGAAAGAGTCAGCCAGTGTAGTGTTATTGCTTTCGTATCCTCACTCTTCTCAGCAGGCATGTTTCTCTCGCGTCCATCCACTCTCCTTCTTGGTCTTCCTCTCTTCCTCCTGCCGGGTAGATCCATTTCCAGCATCCTCTTTCCCACATATGCCTCATCCCTTCCTTTGACATACCGGGACCATCTCAATCTCACCTCTCTTGCCTTGTCCCCAGAACGACCGTGTGTTGCCCCTCTGATGTGTTCGTTCTTTATTTTTGTCTCGTCTCGTCACTCCAAGAGCACACTGCACCATCTTCAATGCCCTCCTTTTGCTTTTCATCAGTACTTGCAACACGTAACCTTGAAAAGACGTTCTCTATATTTTTTTACTTCCTCTATTCACGCGCGAGTTTATCTACGTATGACGAGAAATGTTTTACAGGTTCCAACTATAATTTTTCCATCCCTTTTTTTTATTTTCGTATAAGCGAGTGTAAAGGCAAATAGATTTTTGGATTTCTTTTCTTTTAGATTTTTTTTTTTTTTTCACGTAGCATTAAAAATCTTGCCTTATCAGAGCGGTGGCCGGGAAACGTCTCTCCCAGCTCGCAGAGAGATTTTCCAGTGCATTAACTCTCTCTCTCTCTCTCTCTCTCTCTCTCTCTCTCTCTCTCTCTCTCTCTCTCTCTCTCTCTCTCTCTCTCTCTCTCATCACTATACCACTACACATATAATCTCTCATCTCTCTATCGACTCCATTTTCATGTCCAACTAATTGCCTTCCCAGCCTCCCAGAACCCTAAGCTGCTTCCCTTCCCTTCAGGTGCAAGCTCTGTACAGTCACCCGTCGCTCGGCAGACAGGTGGACTTCACCATCACCCACATGAAGCTCCTGGCCCAGCAACCCGCGGACCTTCCCACCCACAGCGGCAACCGAGTCAACCTTCTGGAGTCCTTCTGCGCCTACAACAAGAAGAACAATGATCCTGACGATGCGAGTCCAAACCACTGGGATATTGGCGTGTATCTCTCCGGGTGTGTGTGTGTGTGTGTGTGTGTGTGTGTGTGTTTATTTACCTGTTTCTTTGTTTTTTTGTTTTTGTTTTTGTTTTCTTTTCTTTTCATTTTTTTTTCTTTCTTTTTAATTATTCACCTTTTTATTTTACTTTTTTTTTTTTTTTGCTGGTTTGGGTTTAACTTGTAACGTGTATTTTTTTTTTTTTATGTACTGATTATACTTAGATTTATTTTGCTGATACATAGTTATGCTATTTTTTTTCTTTAGATTTATTGATTGATATTTTTTTTTGTGCATATCATTTTGTGTGTGTGTGTGTGTGTGTGTGTGTGTGTGTGTGTGTGAGAGAGAGAGAGAGAGAGAGAGAGAGAGAGAGAGAGAGAGAGAGAGAGAGAGAGAGAGAGAGAGAGAGAGAGAGAGAGCGTCATATTTAACAAAAAAAAAAAAAAAAAAAAATTCAGGCAAAAAATAACCAGAAAAACACAACGACCTCCACGTATATGACACCCTCAGCTCCTCTTGGTGTTTGGAGGCTCTTAACAAAACACCTCCAATACTCCATAAAGTCATAACCATTCCATTCATAGACAAGGCATTCACTGGACTCTGCCTCCATGACACCACTTCTGGGCAAAATTGAACTGCAGGTAATATAGGAAAGCGATAATGTCCATCACGCGTTGTTTTCTAAAATTATCTTGGGTGTGAGGGAGGGAGGCAACTCCTGCATTCACACCTCGCTTCTGTCACCTGGCCTCACCTGCTGCACGCTCCCTCCTCCACCTGCTTTTACTACTCGTTTCCTCTGCGTCTTTTCCTGTTCATGACCTGCATAGGAAAACATGTTGCACTCTGCCACATATCAACAAGGACACGTGTACAGGAAAATGCATGGCGTTTGAAGAATAGGTAATGAGAAACTCGGGCGCGTACACACACACACACACACACACACATACACACACACACACACACACACACACACACACACACACACACACACACACACACACACACACACACACACACACACACACACACACACACACACGCACACATACACACACAATGAACAACACATGTATCCTATCACTGTGGTTTCATTTACACTTTATGGACCACACAATATCTTTCTTCTTCTTCTTCTTCTTCTTCTTCTTCTTCTTCTTCTTCTTCTTCTTCTTCTTCTTCTTCTTCTTCTTCTTCTTATTATTATTATTATTATTATTATTATCATCAGTATTACGAGGCTAAGAGTGTGAATGATGTTTGTATATGTGGTGCTTTGTCTGGGCCTCCCCGTGTGGGATCACAATCCGTCTGGTTTATAGATACATAGATAATTATTGTTTTTATTATTACGAAAATCCATGAAAGAGCTTGAAGGGAATAAATTAGAACTCGTACAGACACAGGCAGCGTTGACCCAGTGAACAAACACTGGTAAGAAAAAATAAACGGAAGGAAAGGTAAAAAAATAAATAAATAAATAAAATAAATAGATAAAATAAATAAGTAAATAAAAAAATAGGGCAAGGTTTAATGAGTTAACAGGAAGGCGGTAAGTTTTGCTGTAAGTTTCCCCTCCCTAAGTAAATATCTCACCAACACACATTTTACGCTGCCCCATTAACAATAGTAGCCGTAGTGTACAACCTTTTTTTTTTTTTTTATACAGAGGCTCTATAGTTTTGTCTTAATGCTGTATACAGTTAGTGAGGTGCGGTTAAAGCAGAAAGCAGGCTAATGAGGGGCTGAAAAATGTGGTGCTTTTTGAAATCCATTTGTACTCGTATGCATTTGTTTCCTTTTGTGTTCACTTTCTTTTTTTCCATTTTTTTTTTCCACTTTTCCAACTTTTTATTCACTTGTATCCTTTTTTTTTTAACGAACTTGTATCCATTTTTTCCAACTTTATCCACTTGCAATCTTGGATGGTCTTTTTTTTTTTTCCAATTGCATCCACGTGTGTTTACTTTTCCACTTGTATCCAGTTTTTTTCCAACTTTATGCACTTGTATTCATTTTTTTTTTTACAATTGTATCCACGTGTACAATTGTATCCACTTTTCCCCTCTTGTATCCAATTTTTCCACGTGTATTCACTTTTCCTACTTATATCACCTTTTTCTAATTGTATCCACGTATATCCATTTTTTTCCACTTGTATCCGCGTTTTCCATGTGCATCCATTTTTTTCCTACTTGCATTTACTTTTTTTTTCCATTCGAATCCACTTATCTTCATTCATTTGCACTTGTATCACTTGTCTCCGCGTATTTGCACTTAAATGCACTTTTTTTTCACTTATGTCCACTTGTAGCCAACTGTACCCACTCGCAACCCTTTGTACTCACTTACACCTCAATGAAACACTGAAGGACCTAACCGTTTTTCCATACAGGTTGAACTTTATCGTGAAAAAGGCTGACGGAACTGACGACGGGGTGACGATGGGTCTGGCTTACACGAATGGGGTGTGCTTGCCCGGGCTGTCCTGTGTCATCAACGAGCTGGGGACCGTCAACTACCGCGGCCACCCCTACCCCTCCTCAGGCGCCCTCAGCTCCTACGTCCTCGCCCACGAATTTGGTCACAGGTGAGGCAGCGGCGGAGCGAGTGGAGAGGATTGGTCATTAGCTGGATTAGGACAGGTGAGGGTAGTGAGAGGGAAGTGAGAGGGGAGTGGCTGTCATGTGTTCAGGTGTTCCCAGGTATTGCTCATTGTGTAGTGCTATGTGTATTGTCTCCAAGTTGTCTTTAATGTACTACTTATGGGTTTTGAAATGACTGCAGACACTTTGCAAAGAAGGTATTTCACAATGTATTGGATTTCTGGACCTGCTTGCTTTGGGACTGGCTCCTCTAGTGACTGGCGCCTTCTGATTGATTGATTTATGTATTTAGGTTTTGAAGCAATTGGTTAGAGCCCTCTTACGTAAAGAATGAGTAAATACAGGATAAGCCTTTCCTTTTTTTTTTTTTTGGAGGGACTGGTTTAAAGACATTTCCACTGAGGTGCCAGCCCCCAAGGATTGCTATCATACATCTCTTACTTTACATTGGAGAGAGTAACTTACTGTAAATAGCCTCGAATAAGATTGTATAGGTTTTCACAAACAAACTCGAGTACGGTGATGTACTAGCTTTCAACAAACAGCCTCGGATTATATTGTATAGCTCTTCACAGACAACCTCCAATGTGATAATGTGGCTTTTCATAAACAGCCTTGAATTAGAATGGGTACTTTTTTAAATAAAATCGTATAGCTCTTCACAAACAACCTCGAATAAGATAATGAGGCTTTTCACGAACAGGCTCTCATTAAACACTATAGCTTTTCACAAACAGCCTCGAGTAGGATTAGGGCCGATGCACACTCTAGCAGTGGTTCTCAGCTTTGCCCCATGCACCCCTTTCACCATATGTCAGAATGCCATTATCCCCCTCTTTTCCAAGATTGTCTGCCTCAAAAAGTGCATTCCAAATAATATGCATGTAATACTGGAAATCCTTGTGGTGAACGGTTTGATAGGCAGCTTGCAGCAAGTTACCGATGCATACTGAATTTTGTGGTGCCTTGGGGAGCTCAAAGGCAGTAAACAGATCAACATTCTAACAGATTGAGTTTGCCAATCTGTGGTCCCATTCCCACCCTCCCCTGAAAACCTGAGATTCCCTTCTGAGGAGAATTCCCCCCCTGGTTGAGGACCCCTGCACTATAGGGACGGTTACGCTCAAGTCACGGTCCGCTCAAGATCCAGTCTCATATTATTATATGCATTTCAATGGAAGCATTCACACTGGCGGTCACAGTCCCTATTGAAATGCATGTAATAATATGTGACTGGACAGTGACTTGAGCGTGACCATCCCTTGAGTGTGCATCGGCCCTTATGCACCTTTTCATGAACAGCCTTGTATCAAACACTGGCTTATCAAAATCAGCCACGTATTAGAATCACATACTGTACCTTACCACAGACAATTCCACTACTACCAGAACATCTACTACTATTATTTGTTCCTCTTTCATATTTCTTTGTATTTGAGAGAGTCTGGTTACACGCTTGGAAACTCTAACAGCCACTCATGTGTAAGCTCCCGTCGAGGGTCAGCAGGCAGAGAGTGATTAAGGCTTCCCGTCTGCACTTAATCCTCACCACCATCTTAGTCGTCCCCTCCTCATTAGCGCGGCTCTGTTCCTCCTTCACGACGCAGCTGTCCACCCCTCGCCTCTCCTTGCAATAATTGGGCTTCTTGATATTATATTCCCGCCACACCCACGCACGTAATACCGTAGTAAGGAGGTAAGTGGATAGGTTGGTTGGTTAGTAAGTGTGTAGGTGAGTAAACGAGGTAATTAAATGAATAGGTAAGTGGTTAAGTAAGTAGGTGAATAGATAGGTAAGTAAATAAGTAAGTAGGTGAGTAAGTAAATAAGTAGGTAGTAGATGTTTGTTGATCATCATTTTCAATTGCATTATCTCTCTCTCTCTCTCTCTCTCTCTCTCTCTCTCTCTCTCTCTCTCTCTCTCTCTCTCTCTCTCTCTCTCTCTCTGAACTGACGTGACCTTTTCCTAACGTGACCTTCCCTTCAGCCTTGGTCTGCGGCATGACGGCGTGAGCAACTCCTGCAACGCGACTGGCTACATCATGGCGGCGGGGCGTGGCCTGAAGGGCGCCACCACCTGGTCCACGTGCGCCAAGGAGAAGATCCGCCAGCAGAAGTACGTAGGTGAAGGGCGCGGGTGGCTGGTGGAAGTGGAAGGTTATAATGGAATAGGAGTACGTAGAAGGAGGTAGATGAAAGAGACGAGTGTTTAAAGTCTGTATTGGAATATAATGAAAGGGAGGGTGAAGGAAAGTCAGAAGGGAAGTAAAGGGAAGTAGATAAGAAGATGAAAGGGAAGTTGGTGGTGAGGAAGGTGAGAGAAGAATGTTTGGTATAGTGTGTTTAGAATTTTTACTGAGAGGTGCAATATAGAAAACGGGGGTGAAAGGAAAAATAGGTAAAACATGAGTGTTTGGTGTAATGAGTTTGAGATATAAGCTGCAAGTGAAATGTATGGAGGTAGATGAAAAGTAGCTACGTAGATAGGAAAGTGAAATGAGAGTAGATGAAAGAGAAAGTGAAAAGAAAGTAGATAGCGAAGGAAGTGAGAAGGGTGAAAAGATTAGGCTAGTGTATCCGAAGTGTGTTACTGTAAGAGAAATGTAGGTAAAAATATAGAAGGGAAGTAGGTAGGAAAATGAAAGGAAAACGGAAAAAAAAGAAGTATAAAAACAAGTAAAAAGGACAAAAGATTAATCTAGTATAATATGAAGTGTGTTATTACAAGATAAATATAGGTGAAGGCAGCGAGGGTTTAATGTAATCTGTTTGACGCTGGTGCCGGGAGAGGGAAGTATGGAAGGAAAATGGAGAGGAAGGAAAACTGGGGCGGTGGATTGCTGTCCGTATATGTGTGTGTGTGTGTGTGTGTGTGTGTGTGTGTGTGTGTGTGTGTGTGTGTGTGTGTGGCTGAATGGAAGGCGGGTACTATTACCAGATCAGGTTGCCATAGATACACATCTGCTCACATTCAGCCTTTTCATGTGGCGCGGAGGAACCACAACAGCAACATGTTCTCTCTCTCTCTCTCTCTCTCTCTCTCTCTCTCTCTCTCTCTCTCTCTGTAGCTCTTGGTCATTCAGTTCAGCCTTTTCACAGATCACGAAACATCCAGGTAGTGACATTCTTGTTACTTTGGTGGTTCTTGGTCAGCGTTACCCACACGCAGCAAAGAAGGGAACACAACATCAATATAAACTCGCAACATGAGGTCAGTAGAGACTCTTAATAATTTCACCACCATCGCCACCACCACCACTACCATTCTCACAACCACAACTTCACAACGACTATGTGTAAGAGTGGCTCTGGCGAAAGGCTACACAAAAGTCAGAAAAGAAGGACCACTGAGAAACAAAAAAAGGAATATCCAAATTAGAAACGTATCTTGAAATATACTTAACCCACCGAAAAGCATCACATCCCATTTTCTTCTGCACAACCCTCCACCAGGAACGCCTGCCTGAAGGAGGGCGGGGCGGCTGCAGGCGGGGCGGCGAGCCAATGGAACCACGGGAAGTACTTGGGTCTTCCGGGGCAGAGGTGGGACGCCACGGCACAGTGCAGACTCTTCCTGAAGGACAATGATGCGGGAATGCCTGACCCCATGACGATCTCAGTAAGTGCAACCCAAAATGTTACAACAGGATGGTTCATTTGTCTGGTTGTGGCTTTTGATTCCTTTATATCGTAGCCAATAGGGATGCCAATAGGAGAGAGGAGTATATAGAGGGTGGGAGTATGCTGGAGATTCCTTTATTTCATACCTTATCTTTTATCGACATGTGAAGAGGAGAGCCATAGAGTAATTGGGGAGGAGATTGCTGCTGCTTCAACCACAGTGATGTCAACTAATGGTAGTATCGCCTCCACTACCCGCAACCCACACTCTTACCATTGCTCCCCAACCCTCACTGCCTATCTCCTAAACGACCACCACCACCACCATCACAGCCACCATTCATTCATTCATCAGCCATTTTCACAGCTACTACTACATACAGAACGACTACCATTCACAACATCCACCCACACCACCACTACCACCACCATTCTCATCAACCATTCTTACCCACAACTACAACTACCACGATCATTCCCAACATTTTCCACGATCACTACTACCACCACTACCATTCTCACAACCACAACTTCACAACGACTATATATCATTCCCAACATCCCCCCCCCCCCCCACACACACTATCACCACCACCACCACCGCCATCACTACCACCACGAAAAACAACAAATAACAGTATCGGTCCAGAGAAAAAAAAAAAAAAACAGAGGCAGGTAGTAACTTCAGAGGTATAAATTTCACATATATTCTCTCCTCCATTTCCTTCTCCCACCGGACAGCGATCGTTGGGCTATTTATTTTAGGGAAGCAACGAGGAAGGAGAAAGGAAGGGAAGGACAGAGAGAGAGAAAGAGGGAAAGAGGAGGAGAAAGGAAAGGACGAAGACGATGAAACGAAAAGTTGCTGTGATGAAATTAACCATTTATCTTTTTCTTCCATTTTCTTTCTTTTTTTCGTTTTACTTCGTTTTGGACACTTCTCTCCTCTCTTCCTTTGCAGAATGTTTGCAGCAGCGTCACCTGCGTCTCGCCACACCGCATCTCCACGTACCTGGCGGGCCCTGCGCTGGAAGGGACCTACTGTGGCGGAGAGAAGGTGGGTGGTGGTGACAGTCAGTATTTAGAAACGCTTTGCTGTCTCACCACGACTATTTTCAAAGGTCACAGAGATGATTTGTCGGGTTCTGAAGACTATTTTTCCTATTAATAATGCAGAAATGTTGTTAATCTGTCACTAGAACCGTAAAAAAACACTCAAGAATCCGTGTAGCTTAAATTAGAGGCTTTTAAAAGTAGTCGGGATGCAGGCAGAAGTGTTTTAGAATATGCTTTAGGAAAAGGCTTTGATCTCTCACCACGACTATTTTCAAAGGCCATAGAGATGCTTAACCGGTTTCCCAAGACTTTTAGTAATGTAGAAACCTTGTTAATTTGTCACTAAAACCTTAAAAACATCTTTAAAAACCCGCGTAGCTTCAAGCAGAGCCTTTGAGACCGGGGAGGTGCAGCTCAGAAATGTTTCAGAATACAGGCCAGAGGGAAGCGGTGGAGATGATGGTATTGGTGTTGAGGAGGTGATGACAGAAAGGACACCAGACTAGAGAGAGGGAGAAGAAGGGTGGATGGTGGTGGTGGGTGGTGGTGATAATAGCTGGTGAAGGAGGTGCTAGTAATGGTGGCGAGGCGGTGATGGCAGTGGGAAGGACGCCAGACTTGTGGGAGGGCGGGAGGAGGGAGGAAGAAAGTAGGTGACGGTGACAGCGGGAAGAAAAAAAACAGAATGACTGGAGGTGGTGGTGGTGGTGGAGGTGGTGGTGGTGGTGGTGGTGGTGGTCAGGTGAGTGGATCGTGACGTGCGTAAATTCTCCTTACCTGATGCAAGGAGGTGAAGGACGAGGAGGAGGAGGAGGAGGAAGAGGAGGTGGTGGAATGTTGAGGAGGGAGGGAAGGAGTCGGGTGGAGGCGAGGAGGAGGACGGGAACATGCTCAAGATAGAAAAGCAATAAGTAAGGAGTGGCGTGCATTTGTGGTCTGTTTGTTTACCACGAAGGCCATTACTTTGTGCACTTCCCCAAGCCCTGGTCCTGCCACTCCTTGAGCACCCCACTCCATCCAGCCGCCGCCACGGGGAGTATGAAGGGCCGAACAAAGGCTGAGAGCTAAGAGCACTTAAAGTCAAATTGAAAGTGGGAAAAGCAACAAATATCTGGAGTAAAAATAGGAACTTCAGAATTTTTGCTGATAGAGTGAGGGAAAATAAAATGAAAAAAGAAGAAAAGAACAAAGGATTGACGCTAAAAGCACTACAACGATATTAAAAGAGAATAATTCCAGGGAAGTAGAAGTGTAGAGCTTTATGTTATTTTAGGATCAAGAAGAATAATACAGTACACTCGTATATAATCTACGTGAGTTAAAATTAATATCAAGGAAAAAAAAAAGTGTTTGCATATGAAGCTAGACCCGAAATTAACATGAAAAATAATCACTGCAGAATTAAAACTTTGAAGATTAGGGAAAATAAGATTGTTCTTAGCACGTATACATTGAATAAACAGCAGAAACAACAAAATGTACATGTATAGAAGTCCGGGTATACACATCAAGTAAAAAAAAAACCATACAAACATAATGAAAGGAAAGAAGAAGAAAAAGAAAAAAGTACATGAAGTAGGGAAAAGAGGAAGGAAGAAAAAGAAGGAAGAAGAAAAAAAAATAAAAAGAAGAAAGTGTCCCTCCACTGATCTGACACAAGAAAACTCAGCTGAGAGATGGCTTAATTAGGGCCTGAGTTTCCGATACCTTTCCTCCCCATCATGTTGGCGCCTGTCTGTCCCCAGTGGTGCCGCGGAGGGAAGGTGCGTGCCGTGGGGGACTGATGGACCCGGGGAGGTGGTGGCGGGCGGCTGGGGGCCCTGGCAGCACGGGGAGTGTCTTTCAGGCTGCGTGGAAGGAGGCACAGGTAAGGGCTCCATCAGGCTCTGTGGCACTGGTAATTAACGCCGCCAGGTGAGCCTCAGACAGGTGGTAAAAAACAAACTCACTTTATCAAGTATTTTTGACACCTGCTCGATCAGGTAAATGCGTGCGCACACCCACCCTCCACCACACACACACACACACACACACACACACACACACACACACACACACACACACACACACACACACACACACACACACACATGCAGACATATGTACGTAAACCTGAGGCTTGACGGGGACTGTGGGATGTAATTAGTGAGTGTGTGGACGTGTTGTGTGTGTGTGTGTGTTTGTGTGTGTGTGTGTGTGTGTGTGTGTGTGTGTGTGTGTGTTAGACAGGTAGGCAGGCCATCGTGGTGATGGTGGTGGTGGAGAGAGAGAGGAGAGAGAGAGAGAGAGAGAGAGAGAGAGAGAGAGAGAGAGAGAGAGAGAGAGAGAGAGAGAGAGAGAGAGTGAGAGAGAGAGAGAGAGGAGAGAGAGAGAGAGGAGAGAGAGAGAGAGAGAGAGAGAATGCACAGCGCCATGATGGATTACATAATAGCATGATAAATCCAGACAGTCACACAGGCGGGGACATCTGCCGGCCCACCAAGGACTAAAGGTGTGGTCACAGTGGTGGAGGGACGCGTGGGTACTTTCTCGCCGCTTTATTGCCCTGTGAGTTTGTGAAGGGGGTGAGTGAGTCAGTGAGTGTGACCAAGTGGGGAGAACGAACATTTTATTGGTTGTGTGTGTCTGATTATTATTATTATTATTATTATTATTATTATTATTATTATTATTATTATTATTATTGTTGTTGTTGTTGTTGTTGTTGTTGTTGTTGTTGCCGCTGTTGTTGTTACAATTGCATTTGTTGTTGCTGTTGATGAAGATAATGATGTCAACAGTAATAATAATAACATCAACAGCAACAACAACAACAACAACAACAACAACAACAACAACAACAACAACAACAACAACAACAACAACACCAGTAATAACAAAACGAGTAATCATTTCATTATATAAAGTTACAACACTACTTACTAAATATCTAAGAAAAAAAAAAAAGTCGTTTTCCGATGCAGATATTTTCACCCATGCTTTCTCTCCCCCTCCCTCGCCCTCGCCCTCGCCCCTCTGGTGTTCTGCCGCGTGTGCCTGGCCGCCTCCTTCTCAGGGTACAAGGTGTCGCGGAGGAAGTGTGACTCCCCAGCTCCGGTTAACTCCGTCGCCGGCTGCCTGGGCACGGAGACTAAGCGTTCCCTCTGCGACGACGCCAAGGTACGGCATACCCACACACACACACACACACACACACACACACACACACACACACACACACACCGTAAAGATGTAGCGCGAGATCCTGTGATTGTTTGTCTGCCTGTCTCTGTGTTTGTGTCTGTTTGTTTGTGTCTGTCTGTTTGTTTGTTTGTTTGTTTGTGTGTGTGTGTGTGTGTGTGTGTGTGTGTGTGTGTGTGTGTGTGTGTGTGTGTGTGTGTGTGTGTGTGTGTGTGTGTGTGTGTCCGTCTGCCTCTCTTTCTCTCTCTCTCTCTCTCTCTCTCTCTCTCTCTCTCTCTCTCTCTCTCTCTCTCTACTAGAAACACTATATATAATCACCCACAAGCCTCTTTAGCTTCCATACACCACCACCACCACCACCACCCGCCACAGCTAGGATCATCTGATTGCATTAAGCCCATCCTGACGAAGAGACACCTGCAGGACAACAGGTGTGGGCTGCCCTTCGTCGAGTAAACAGGTGTGCTAATTTTAGTCCAGCCGCCCTTCCCTCCCTCGCCGGGTGGGAGTCGCTAAGCCGTGACCTTCACCCTACAACGCACTGGACCTTTGTGACCTTATGTGTGTGTGAGCGGCTTTTGCGAGGGAGAAGACTGCCGTGTGTGTGTGTGTGTGTGTGTGTGTGTGTGTGTGTGTGTGTGTGTGTGAAAGAGAGAGAGAGATGAAGTTCATATTCTCATTTGAGTTTATTTAACTTTTTTTTTTAATATATTTTTTAAAGTTTCAGGAAGTTTTGATTTGTTTATTTATTATTTTATTTCGAAGGCTAGTTTTTTTTTTTTTTTTTTTCATTTCAAGCTTGTCTGCGCTGCGTCTGTTTCCGTTTGTGATTTTATTTCTCTTCTTTTTTCATGGACTACAGTTTCTCTTTTTTTTTTTTCCCTGTCGATTTACAGATTTGTGTACTAAATCGTAATTGTAAAATTGCGGTGCACAAACTACTGCTACTACTACTACTACTACTACTACTACTACTACTACTACTACTGTGCGTGCGTGTGTGTGTGTGTGTGTGTGTGTGTGTGTGTGTGTGTGTGTGTGTGTGTGTGTATGCGCAGGCTTCAGGCTCGTGCTAATGGATCTGGCGCCTCCGTGCAGGTTCTAAAATGGTTCTTAAAGAGATGCATTAGTGAGAGTATGTATACCTGAGGATTCAATGTATACTAGCGACGCGGAGGTATACTGATAATGACTCTCTCTCTCTCTCTCTCTCTCTCTCTCTCTCTCTCTCTGCTTCCAAGAAATATTGAAAAAAAAAAAAAAATTCATGGAACGGTATAGCTTGTATGTGTGTGTGTGTGTGTGTGTGTGTGTGTGTGTGTGTGTGTGTGTGTGTGTGTGTGTTACCTTAAAGTTGCCTAAGAATCCTCCTCCTTTAAGCCACTTTACTGGGATTCTCACTCCATAATGTTCAGCTCGCGCCTCCCACGAACCTACACTGCAATGGAATTTATGCTTCAGGTAAAAATTCCATCAGTGTTCTTTGTATTGCTTCGTGTGGGCTTCCTTCCTTTGTCCCAGTGGTCGCCTTGGTCTTCACCTTTGTTATTTGTTGCGTTTGGCGGGCATTATGAGGGGCAGTGTAGTGGAAGGCAGTGCTATTTTAGAGATGAAACTTGTAATTTTGATCTTGGAATATTATACGTGGCCCTATATATATTACGAACTTATATAGAAGGAGAAGAGGTGTGAAAACATTGCTATTTTAGAGACTGATCTTGTAATCTTGATCTTGGAATATACGTGGCGCTATACACATTACGAGCCTAGATAGAAGAAGAAGAAGCCCTGGAAGTTACGATACACCAACTTTGCTATTCTCGAGATTGAACTTGTTCCTCGATCTTGGAATATACGTAACGCTATACATTTGACGAACTTAAAAGGAAGAAGAAAACTTACGATTTAAAAGTCGCAACACACCAACTCCTAACGATCTAAAATGAGACCGTTTAGTAAAATTGACCATCACACAAATTTCAGTCAATTTCAAAATGTCGCTATTATCTTACGTAGTCCTGAAACGTGCGATAATATTACGATACTGCACCGCCATTCTGTCGTCCACGTATCATCAGGGCTAGTAAGAACGGTGTTCAGGGGTATGTTGTCTCGGCCATGTGTGCTGTAAAGTCACGAGAACCATAATCTGAAGCACTTCTGCCCCGTATTACCATCTGCACCTCACCACACCACACCACCACAATCACCACACCGGATCACACCAAACTTATAAATATAACTTACTAGTAAATAGAGAACTGATGAGCAGCGGCGAGGCGTGTCTGTGTGAGTGTGTGTGTGAGTGAGTGAATTGCTTTGCGAATTAAGGTTTCGTAATGGTTCAGAAATCCACCTCCAGAAGACAGTTGAAAAATCTGTCGTCAGAGGACAGAGTAGTCGCCAATTAATCTGAAAGCTCGCCTATTGAGGACGGTGTCGCACTCAGTAATTCAGAAGGCTGACGCTGGATGGCAGTACGGTCTCCATACTATTCAGAAGCTTGTCAGTAGAGGACGCTGGAAACACCTCTCTAATATTTAATTCTTGAACAGCGACGTGAGTAAAGTACCTTGCTTTCTTCACAGCTCTAGAAGTACGAGTAATCTCTAAATGGTGAGAGGTCATTACACCACGGCGGGCGTAATGGTGAGCAGGCATTCAGGAGCGACACAAAGGCACGCCACCGCCATTCATTCCATTCACCCACCGTTTTGAATTTACAAGTTTATTATGAAGAAAACGCAAAGTACAGAAGTCACGGAGGACAGACAGACAGACAGACAGACAGACAGACTTTACACGCAGGCAGGGTAACTGAAGGAAGCCAGACGCAGGTATAGTGAGGCTCGGCTGTTCCCTTACTCTGGGGCGCCTTTCCTCCTGCTGGCATTTCCACGTAACTCGAATATTCAGAGGCCTCGCCACACCCCGCCACACACGCACCGCACCGCTATTAGTCTTAGTACTGGCCGTCCATTGCTACTAACCCACCATTCCCCATTCCCTCCTGACATTGCCAGATACTTAGCTTCAGCCCCTACACGCCCCGTCCAGCCCCCGTTCAAGCCCCGTTCAGCCCCACCACGCCCCGTCCAAATTCCGTCTTGCCACGCCCCGCTCAGCCCCGTTCTCTTTTTTGTCCTGACCTACTTCTCCACATTCCCGGTAACCTCGCCCCCTTTCTCCATCCCCCCCACCGTGCCCTCCACCTCTCTCTCTCTCTCTCTCTCTCTCTCTCTCTCTCTCTCTCTCTCTCTCTCTTCCTAAACGTCCTTCCTCCTTTTCTTCACTTCCTTCCCTTTTTCTTATCCTTTTTTTTTTATTTTCTTTCTCCTCCTTGTTTTCTCTTTCCTTTATCCTACCTCATTCTCCCTTTTCACCTGTTTTTCCCTCTCCCTTCTTCACTTTTCTTTCCCATCTTCCCTCTTTCTCTCCATATTCCTCTCTTTCTTTTCCCTCCATTCTTTCTCTTTCTTTACTTCTGCTTCTTCTTCTGCCATCTCGTGTTTTCTCTTCATTTCTCTCTCTTTCCCTTCCTTCACTCGCCCTGTCCAGACTAACCATCCCTTCTCCTCCTCCTCCTCCTCCTCCTCCTCCTCCTCCTGCTCCTCCTCTCTACACCCTATCACCTCCTCTTCCCGTTTCTCCCCCCTCCCCCTCTCCACTCTCGAGCCTCTCCCCAGCGCTATCATATTCACTATACGAGTGTTGAGCAAAGCTTGACTCTCACAGACTAAGCAGCATTTGCCTTTTATAACAAGGTGCGTACAGGTGTATAGAAATGACTACCTTAACTATATGCAATGACTTGACGGTTTGTTTTCTGTGTGTGTGTGTGTATGTGTGTGTGTGTGTGTGTGTCGCTAATTACATTTATTATTAATTCTGGGAAGTGAAGTAAATGATTGTATCTTTTTATGTAATTGATTGTTATGTAATGAAACTGGAATTTTTTTTTTTTTCGTTTCTCTTTTTTTTTTCTCTTTCTCTTCTCTTCTCTTCTCTCTCTCTCTCTCTCTCTCTCTCTCTCTCTCTCTCTCTCTCTCTCTCTCTATCTCTCTCTCTCTCTCTCTCTCTCTCTCTCTCTCTCTCTCTCTCTCTCTCTCTCTCTCCACACAGGAACATGGGAGTTGTCACCGTTGTTACCGTCACCATAATCATTATCATTATCATTATCATTATTATCATTACGACGAAATTTAATTGGTTGTCATAATCCATCTATCTGTCTATCCATTTATCTATCTATCTATCTATCTATCTATCTATCTATCTGTGTTTCTATCTGTCTGTCTATTTGTCTACCTGTCTGTCTTTCTTTCTATGTATTTATCAATGTATTTATCTGTTTATCTCTATCCATCTATCTATCTGTCTATCTATCTCTTTGTTTGTCAGTTTATCTATCTGTTTATTCAGAGAGAGAGAGAGAGAGAGAGAGAGAGAGAGAGAGAGAGAGAGAGAGAGAGAGAATGTGCGTGAGTGCGGGTGTGGTGAGGTGTGTGGGTGGCTGGGAGGGGGGGGTAGACTGAAGATCATCACCACCCACTCATCACCCTTTGACCTACACCAGTGACCTATACAACACTGGCCTGCTGCTGGCGAGGTCAAGCTTGGCAGACTTAGAGAGACAGTCGCCAGTATATAGAGAAACTTGCCTCTCCTCTCCCTGCTCGGCTGAAGGCACAACGCAAACGGTGTTGTTGTCTTTCTTCTCTTCCTTTTTTGTCCTTTTGTCCTGTTCTTGCTTTTTCGTTTCTCCTCCACCTATTCTTTCTTCTCCTTTTTGTAATGCTTATTCTTCTTGTTCTCTTTTTTTTTCCTTCCTTGTCTTGTTGTTGTTGTTGTTGTTGTTTGTTGTTGGTCTTCTTCTTCTACTTCTTCTTCTTCTTTAACCCCTCCTCCTCCTCCTCCTCCTCCTCCTCCTCCTCCTCCTCCTCCTCGTCGTCATTATCGGCCTTTACACTTCCACTGCAAGACAAAGACCTCCACCAGCCATCTCCATTCATCTTCAGGTTGCCTTTCTCTACAAGCCCACCCCAGCAAAACTGATCCGCTACCTCCATACACATTTCCAAGGCGAAGGTTAAGACTTTTTGTTTTAACTTTATCTCGACCTGAGCGATGAGTTTTGGCCCGGCTTGGATATTAGATACGTTTAGGTTATGAATGAAGGGTGGATTTAGGTAGGTTTTATAAAGGGACTGCCACTTTCTATAGATTTTTACTGACTTCTTGCAACTTCCCTTTTTTTAATTAGACTGTTAGTGTCGAATCAGTAGGAAGCTTAAAAGATGCGATATGTTTATGGGGTAGGAATGAGAGGTGGGTGTAGGTTGGTTTTATAAAGGGAATGCCACGTTCTGTAGACTTTTGCTGACTTCTTTTAGCTTCTTTTATTTAGTTAGTGTCGAGTCAATAGGGAGTTTAAAATATTCAATAGATGTTTGGACAAGATGGTAGGTGGATGTTAGCATACATTTAACACAAGGACTACCACGTGAAGGTCTACTGGCTTGTTGCAGCTTCCCTTAACCCTTTCACAACACCAGGAGTACTGCATAACATCTTTATAAATATCTACAAGAAAGATGGGGAGTAAAAAAAAAAAAAAAGAATGATTTTGCAGTTTCTACCCAGTTTAGAGATTGGCGGTAGGTATAGAACAAGTAAAGGTGTCTCAGAGCTATTAGTAGTTAAGGAAAGATATACCAAACAGCAGTCAGAGGGTCAATCAGGTTGTTAGTGCCGAGTCAATAGAGAGTTTTCAAATGTAAGGTTATGGATAGGAATGATAAATGGATGTCCGAGTATCTAGTAATGGTTTATACAAGGACTACATTGTTTTACGGATTTAATGGCCTCTTGTAGCTCCCCTTAATCAGGCTGTCAATAAAAGTGTTAAAAATAAGGAAAAGTAAGTTTATGGGTAGGATGATAGGTGGATAAAGGTAGTTATGTTTTGTTGGCTTTTTTTTTTTTGCAGCTTCATTTATATTCGTAACTACTGTGAGTCTATCTTAGGCCTATATTCAGAAATCCTTTGCTCTCTCACCACGACCATTTTCAAAGGCTACAGAGATGATTAGCCAGGTTCTCAATATTGTTTCTCCTATTAATAATGTAGAAATTTCGTTAATCTGTCAAAAAAAAAAAAACTTAAGAATGTTTTGCTGTTTCAGATATAATTAACCGGATTCTCAAGACTGTTTTATCCCGTTAATAATGTATAAATATTGTTAACCTTCCACAAGAACCGTAAAAAAAAACATTCCCTAAAACCCATGTCACTTCTACTACAGCCTTTGGAAAATAGTAGAGGTGCGGCGCAGAAATGTTTGAGAATATGTCCCTCAGTCTTATGTTAGTAATTCCATAATGCTACAGAAGACAAGTGGTATTGAGGTGAGACTCCAGCCAAGTTATCCTTTACTACCCTATATCTCACTTTACCGCAAATAGCCCCGTAGTGGGTTGAGAGGTCTGCTGCGGTTTGCCCCTCCTTTATGTTCCCTTGTGGTTTCACTGATGTTTCCATTACTCGCCGCATCAGTATTACCTTCATGTCAGCGGGAGGAAGAAAACGTGAAATACTGCTCCTGAAAAATAAGTGATGCGGAAAATGGAAAAGTGGAGTGAAAATTAGTGAGTTGTTGCTGGTGGCGGTGGTGGTGGTGGTTGTGGTGGTGGTGGTGGTGGTGGTGATGGTGCCGGTGGTGGTGGTGGGTACATTACACTGGGTGATTTGCTGAATGTTATTTGTTGCCTTCTTGTTTTTGTAGTAGTAATAGTAGTAGTAGTAGTAATAGTAGTAGTAGTAGTAGTAGTAATTATTGTTGTTGTTGTAAAAGAAATATCAGTAGCAGCATTGATAGCAACACTAGTAGTAAAAAATAATAACAACAAAAACAACAACAATAACTCAGTACAAGCAACAATAGCAGCACCAACAACAGTAGCAACACCAACAACAGCAGTAGCAACAGTAACACCAAGCACAACACAACACCAACACTAACAAAGTACCCATAACATCACCCATCAACCCTTTCTTTCTCACCTTCCCCCCCAGACATCCAACACAGAGACAAATGACACAGATAACCCACGTGACCGGCCACACCCACACCTCCCCCACCAGCACTACCTCGACCTCACCTGACCTTACGCCGTTCCCCCCGTTGCCCTCCGCCTGACCCCTGATCCCTATCCATATTGCAACATAATGCTCTTGTTTACCTCTTGACTTTTGGGCTTCGAAGAGTGTGTGTGTTCGCTTCTTTCCCACGTCTTTTCTTCTGTAGTTCTGTTCGTTAGCTCGTCTTTCTTTGCCTTCCCTTGTCTGTCTGTCTGTCTGTCCGTCTGTCTGTCTGTCATGTCTTGTCTTGTCTGTCAGCCTGTCTCTCTCTCTCTCTCTCTCTCTCTCTCTCTCTCTCTCTCTCTCTCTCTCTCTCTCTCTCTCTCTCTCTCTCTCTCTCTCTCTCTCTCTCTCTCTCTCTCTCAAGGTGTCCTGTTGTGATGTGTTATTTGTGGTTATTAAAAGTAAAGAAAATAAAGAGAAAGAGAGAGAGAGAGAGAGAGAGAGAGAGAGAGAGAGAGAGAGAGAGAGAGAGAGAGAGAGAGAGAGAGAGAGAGAGAGAGAGAGAGAGAGTAATAAAATATACAAGTATGATACAGACAGACAAAAACAAACACCAACGAAAAACATGCAACAATACTGAATTATACATAACGGAGAGCGAACACACACACACACACACACACACACACACACACACACACACACACACACACACACACACGTACTCTATAATCATGACAGCTTTAAAAAGAGCACCGTTAGATTTTCAACACAAGAAATCAGAGACCTTGAAAGTAAAAATAAATAAGTAAATAAATAAATGAGAAAAAGAGATAAACACAAAACGAAAACAAACTACCATACTGTATATCTCGTTTTTTCTTCAGAGAGAGAGAGAGAGAGAGAGAGAGAGAGAGAGAGAGAGAGAGAGAGAGAGAGAGAGAGAGAGAGAGAGAGAGAGAGAGTGTGTGTGTGTGTGTGTGTGTGTGTGTGTGTGTGTGTGTGTGTGTGTGTGTGTTTGCTCTATGACCTTTGATATTTGGCAGGTGTGTGGCGTGGCAGCAAGGAAGACCGTGAACCAGCTAGCCAGTGAGATGTGCAAGGTGGTGTCTCGCTACAAGCCCACCATAGAGGGAGTGGGCCGCCAACTCTCGTACAGTGCAGGTAAGTTAAGAATATGGAGACGATTGAGAAGGGCGATAAGTGCGAGAAAGTGGAAGCAGGAACATGAGAAGAAAGAGGAGGAGAAGGAAGAGAAGGAACAGAAGGGAGAAAAGAATAAGAAAAAGATGGGGAAGAAGAACAAGGAGGAGCATAAGGGGAAAAGGAATAGGAAAAAGACGAGGAAGAAGGAGAAAGGAATGGGATAAAGACGGAGAAGGAGAAGGAGGAATAGAAGGGAGAAAGGAGTAGTAATAGGAAGGAAAAACAGGAGGAGAAGGAATAGAAGTCATAAAGGAGTAGGAAAAGAAAGAGAAGCAGGAGAAGGAGTAGAACAGAGAAAGGAAAGAATATGAAAAAGCCAGAGAAGCAAGAGGAGAAGTAGAGGGGATAAAGGAGAAGGGAAAAGACGAAAAACAAGAACAGGCGAAGACAAAAGAAGGAAAAAGTAAGAAAAAGACGGGAAGCAAGAGAAAGAGTAGAAGGATTTGAATGAAGAAAAGGAGCAGGAAAAAAAAAACGATGAAGCAGGAGGAAAAGCAGAAAAGGAGAAAATAAATAGAAGGGAGAATGGAAGGAATAGGAAGAAAAGAGAAAAAGAAGAAAGGCAGTATATGTAAATTATCCGGAACGAGGAAGACTAACTTGAAAATGGAAGTTTAAGAAGTGAAAGTTACGTAGTTCATTTTGCGCAGCACGAAGGAAGAGGGAGGGAAGGAGAAGCCGGGAGAAGATGAAAGACCAAGGAAAGGTTAGAGGGAGTGGGTGTACGTTGGCTGGACTTAAACACACACACACACACACACACACACACACACACACACACACACACACACGATAATAAGTGAAAAGCAGGAAACACCAGGAAGAGGAGGAGGAGGAGGAGGAAGAGGAGGAGGAGGAGGAGGAAGAGGAGGAGAAGGAGGAGGAGGAGGAGGAGGAGGGGTGAGTGAGTGAGTTAAGAGAGACAAGACGTGTGGAGAGGCAGAAGATATATGAGAGAGAGAGAGAGAGAGAGAGAGAGAGAGAGAGAGAGAGAGAGAGAGAGAGAGAGAGAGAGAGAGAGAGAGAGAGAGAGAGAGAGAGAGAGAGAGATAGGAGGCGAAAAGTGATGTAATGTGGTAGTGGTGTATGTGTGTGTGTGTGTTGTTGTTGTTGTTGCTGTTGTGCTGTTGTTGTGTTGTTTAACTAAGCTTGTTTAACTAAGTTGTTTAACTGAAGACGAAGCCAGCGCCGTCCTGTAATTGTTCCTCAGTCTCCTTTCAGCGGGTGAGGCAAGGATCTCCTCTGCCTCTTGGTAAAAAATCTAATAATGTAGATGGAAGCTGTATTAGATAAGCCACCACCACCACCACCACCACCACCACTACTACTACTACTACTACTACTACTACTACTACTACTACTACTACTACTGTGAACTAATTATAGCTTACCTGAGAAGAAAGACAGAGAGAGAGAGAGAGAGAGAGAGAGAGAGAGAGAGAGAGAGAGAGAGAGAGAGAGATAGAACAAATCATTAGATATTTTTCTCCGTTCCACGTATATTTGAACCCTATACGGTATAAAGAATAACCTTGTATACACTCCGCCAGTTAAATGTTTCATCAAGTTGGATAGCCGAGCGAGTTCAAAAATTCACGTAATGTTTCTCAGAGGGGAGCGTAACAGGGAAAAAAGGGGAAAATGAGAGGGAAAAGAAGGAAAAGAGTTTAGTGAGGGAGACAGTAACAGGAAGAGAATACAATAAGATGAAGTTTTCCAATTAAAGAGTCACCAGGTGTGTGTGTGTGTGTTTGTGTGTGTGTGTGTGTGTTTTGGAAGGAAAAAAAAAGCAAAAAATGAATGGGAAAAAAGTGTCTATTGGTCTTTTTTTCCTTCTTTCTTTCATATTTTACATTCTTTCAATCTTTCAGAAAATATTGTAATGTCATACTCCTTTACACTACCGCCATCATCATTATCATCACTATCACCACCATCACCATTACAAGTGTCATCAGTAACAGCAGGAATAACACCACCATCACCACTGTCATTACCACTTCTATCACCATCCTTCTCACCACCATTAGAACTGTTACCCCAGCAAGAGTAATACCACCATCACCATCACCATCACCACCACTACCATCACCACCATAACCACCACCAAGATTTAGGGACATTACTCTCGCATCCCAATACTACTACTACTACTATTACTACTACTACTACTACTACTACTACTACTACTACTACTACTACTACTGATAATTATAAAGAAAAATATATATGACAATAGAGGAAAAACAAAATAATATATATTTCCATGACCTCCAAAAGCTCTGCAATTTTCGAAATAAAAAAAAAGAAAAAATAAAGAATATAAAGGAAAAAAAAAAGAAGAGGAAAAAATTTACGACAAATGTAGTTGAGTTCAGTGAAGCTTCTCTTTCTCAATTATAAAGCAAAAAGCAAAACAAAAAGAAAAGTATGAACTTCGATTAAAAAGGGATTTAGAGGCACTGCATATTAATTGAAATTGATAGTTCTGTTGACAATATGTGTGTGTGTGTGTGTGTGTGTGTGTGTGTGTGTGTGTGTGTGTGTGTGTGTGTGTGTGTGTGTGTGTGTGTATGTGTGTGTGTATGTGTGTGTGTGTGTGTGTGTGTGTGTGTATGTGTGTGTGTGTGTGTGTGTGTTGGAAGGCAAGAGTGAATGAATGAGTGAAGTTGAATTTTCTGTATTTTCTCTCATTTTACAACCTAACACTCTTTCTAGATGTACTTTTATACAATGATGAATACGCTCATGTACACTACCCTCAACACCACCACCACCACCACTATCATCACCAACTTCCTATATTTTCTTTCATATTTTACAATGTAGCATTCTTCCTTGATAGCGTACAAAGGATCATTAATATAATGTCCACTCCTACTACTACTACCATCATCAATACTACCAGCGTGTGTGTGTGTGTGTGTGTGTGTGTGTGTGTGTGTGTGTGCATCTTCTTTAAGCGCATCCACACTCAGTCGGACGCTGTCCACGTCCACACAAAGACACGCCCTTCACAACCTCCTACCTTCTTCATGAGCGTTAACATCTGATTGCCTCTCGATCCCACGCAAGAAGGGAGGCCAGCAGGATTTGTACGCCAAGTTACGATGGACAGACTAAACAATGCTGTGTCAGAATTTGCTTCCTTGTAATTGGGTTAGTTAGTTAGGTTAATTTAGGTTAGGTTAGGTTAGGTTTGGTTGGGTTGGGTTACGATGGGTTTGGTTAGGTTAGGTTTTATTGTGAGTGTTTAAAATTAGACTGGGTTAGGTTAGGTTAAGTTAGGTTAGGTTACGTTATGTTATGTTAGGTTAGGTTACGGTGGGTTAGGTTAGGTTAGGTTACGTTGTGTTAGGTTAGGTTAGGTTACGGTGGGTTAGGTTAAGTTAGGTTAGGTTACGTTGGGTTAGGTTAGGTTAGGTTAGGTTAGGTTACGTTGGGTTAGGTTAGGTTAGGTTAGGTTACGTTGGGTTAGGTTAGGTTAGGTTAGGTTACGTTGGGTTAGGTTAGGTTAGGTTAGGTTACGTTGGGTTAGGTTAGGTTAGGTTAGGTTACGTTGGGTTAGGTTAGGTTAGGTTAGGTTAGGTTACGTTGGGTTAGGTTAGGTTAGGTTAGGTTAGGTTAGGTTACGTTGGGTTAGGTTAGGTTAGGTTAGGTTAGGTTAGGTTACGTTGGGTTAGGTTAGGTTAGGTTAGGTTAGGTTACGTTGGATTAGGTTAGGTTAGGTTAGGTTAGGTTAGGTTAGGTTACGTTGGGTTAGGTTAGGTTAGGTTAGGTTAGGTTACGTTGGGTTAGGTTAGGTTAGGTTAGGTTACGTTGGGTTAGGTTAGGTTAGGTTAGGTTACGTTGGGTTAGGTTAGGTTAGGTTAGGTTACGTTGGGTTAGGTTAGGTTAGGTTAGGTTAGGTTACGTTGGGTTAGTTTAGGTTAGGTTAGGTTACGGTGGTTTAGGTTAGGTTAGCTTAGGTTAGGTTAGGTTAGGTTACGTTGGGGTAGGTTAGGTTAGGTTAGGTTACGTTGGGTTAGGTTTTATTGTGAGTTTGAATTTTTAAAAGTGGTGAAATGTTTATACGAATTATCTGTGTTTTTGTTTATCTTTTTGTTTTACTAGTTACTCATATAATTATTTTCGTTATTCTTTACTTTTCTTTTCTTTCTTTTCACTTCTTCCTTTCTTGCATTTTTTTTTTTAGAATTCGCATGGTTTACGATCTTCTTTATCTTCTTTCATTAGTAAATCAATTCATTCTTTTAATTTCTTTTTTTTTTTAGTTTCCTATCTTTCTTTTGTTACATGGATCTCTTAGAATTCTTGCATCTTCACATTTCTCTATTTCCTTTCATTAGTTAATCAATTCATTCTTTTCATTTATTTATTTCTTTTTCTTTTTCTTTCTTCCTATCTTCCGTTCTCTTTATTTATAATTTACCTTTTCATTACTCTCTCTCTCTCTCTCTCTCTCTCTCTCTCTCTCTCTCTCTCTCTCTCTCTCTCTCTCTCTCTCCCTCCATCATTAATCCTCAACAGCTGATTAGGAAAATTACTATGATGTTGTGCAGTGTAGCATGTGTGTGTATATGTGTATGTACGTATGTGTGTGTGTTTCCTCCTCCTCCTCCTCCTCCTCCTCCTCATTGCCAAAGCCAGCCGCGAGTGTGATGAAATAGTGCGGTGATCTGGAAGCAAGGAGATGAGATACGCGCAGGGGATGAGAAAATTACCAACACCACCACCAGCACTTGGGGTAATGATAATAGCGCTGGTGTGAGGGGAGGCTGATAGACAGACAGACAGGTAGGGAGGCGAGGTAGGTAAGCAGGTGCGTTGATAGGCAGGTATGTAGGCTGGTGGGTGGATAGGTGGGTAGTGGATAGGTAAGTAGGTGGTGGATGGGTAGATATATTGATAAACTGATAGGTTGACTGCATGAGTGATAGATAGATGAATAAATGGATATGTAAATATATAGATAGATAGATAGATAGATTAATTGATTGATAGATAGATAGACAAACAGACAGAGAGAGAGAGAGAGAGAGAGAGAGAGAGAGAGAGAGAGAGAGAGAGAGAGAGAGAGAGAGAGAGAGAGAGAGAGATATGATAAATGAACTTATTACATCTCGTATATTATTGCGTTTGGTAATATTTTCAATTCAGTGTTTTTTGCGTGGCCACTTTGACGTTAAAAGTGTTAACGTTAAACGACCTTTTACGTAAGATTATTCTGTTGACTAAATGTTATTGAATTTTTGAGAGTTAAAGCAAATGAGTGATTTAGATCAAATATAAACCGAATGAGTGGTGTTTTTGGGTCAAATATTAAAGGAAGTGGAGTTTAATAGATTTTGAAGTGTTTTCATGATTAGAGATAATTTAAAAGGCTCTAGTGGAAAATATAGATGAAATGAATGGTGTTTTTACATCAAATATAAACCAAGTAAATAGTGTTTTTAGGTCAAATATAAAGCAAATTAATGATGTTTTTAGGTCAAAATACCAAGCGAGTATATTTTTAAGTGAAATATAAAGCAAATGAATGGTGTTTTTAGGTCAAATACAAAGCAAGTAAGTGGTGTTTTTGGATCGAATATAACCAAAGAAGTGGTATTTTTAGATCGAATATAAAACAAGGAAGTGGTGTTTTTAGGTCAAATATGAAACAAGCAAGTGTTGTTTTTAGGTCAAATATGAAACAAGCAAGTGTTGTTTTTAGGTCAAATATGAAACAAGCAAGTGGTGTTTTTAGGTCAAATATGAAACAAGCAAGTGGTGCTTTTAGGTCAAATATGAAACAAGCAAGTGGTGCTTTTAGGTCAAATATGAAACAAGCAAGTGGTGCTTTTAGGTCAAATATGAAACAAGCAAGTGGTGTTTTTAGGTCAAATATGAAACAAGCAAGTGGTGCTTTTAGGTCAAATATGAAACAAGCAAGTGGTGTTTTTAGGTCAAATATGAAACAAGCAAGTGGTGCTTTTAGGTCAAATATGAAACAAGCAAGTGGTGTTTTTAGGTCAAATATGAAACAAGCAAGTGGTGCTTTTAGGTCAAATATGAAACAAGCAAGTGGTGCTTTTAGGTCAAATATGAAACAAGCAAGTGGTGCTTTTAGGTCAAATATGAAACAAGCAAGTGGTGTTTTTAGGTCAAATATGAACCAGACGTGTAATGTTTTTAGATCAAATATGAAACAAGTGAATGGTGCTCTTAGGTCTGATGTAAACATAATGGGTGATTATTTTTATATGAAAGATTAGATACGTATTATTATTATATCAAATACGTATACAATTAGCCTGCACCTTTGAAAACACAAATACTCGGTTGAACTTTAGGGAGCGAGCTTCCATGATTCTGAAAATAAAAGGAAAAAAAAAAAAACCTGAAACCTAACACGATAACGAGTTTTTTTTCTTTTCTTATAATTTTTTTCTCCCTTATTTTTTTTCTTTTTTGCATTGCATGTTCTCTCTTTTTTTTGTGTGTGTGTTTTCTCGTTGGTCCTTTTCTTTAATTTTCCACAGTCTCTATCTCTTTAATGTTTAACTTTTCCCAGAGGACTTGGCTAGATTTATTAGTTCTCGCTCGGGGAAACTTTTTAGGCAAGGCTGACAAACTGTTGGCGGGATCTTCTTTGGCTCGGGAGGGAAAACTTCGGAAGTATGAGGAAATAAGAAGTGAAAAAGAGAGACGGGGAGGGGGGAAGAACGGCACTCACGGTATGTTTTTTTTTCTCTCTCGTTTTCTTGCTCTGCGGTTAATGGAGAGGAAAAGAGAGTGGTTACGTGTAATGCTGGTAATGTTGTTGTTGTTATTGTTATTGTTGTTGTTGTTGTTGTTGTTGTTTTGATTGTTTTATTATTATTATTTTTATTTTTTATATTGCTATTGTTGTTGCTGCTGCTGTGTTGCTACTACTACTACTACTACTACTACTACTACTACTACTGTGTGTGTGTGTGTGTGTGTGTGTGTGTGTGTGTGTGTGTGTGTGTGTGCATGCAAGTATATGTGTTTCTCTCTATCTATCTATCTATCTACCTGTCTATCTATCCATACATCTATCTATCTATCTATTTATCTATCTATGTTTTCTTTCTCTTTTTCTCTCTTTCTCTACAGTAGGAATGCGAAAAATATCGAGAAATAAATATTCTCGCTGTATTAACTCCACACTGTTAACTTCCGCTGCTTGCAATCCCCCTCTGAACATTTTTAGGAAATTTGAACGTATTAACATTAGTCTCAATTTTACTTCCTGGATATATATCAAAGTTCACCCGTATTGCAACATTTTCACCTTATAATTCCTACAACTCTACCTTATTATCATCAGTAGTGTATTATACATTATTACACCTTCATGTATTTCTTTACCTCCTTACCTTCATTAATTTCCGGGCAGTGTATTATCAGCGTTCGCATTTGTATTTGTTATTCTGTACACGTTATCTTGTCTGCTGATCTCCATGCATCAAGTTAATAGTATTATTGGTGGTGGTGGTGGTGGTGGTGGTGAGGAGATGGACAATGTTGTGATGGGCGTTTTTATTCCAGCTAGTTTCATTTTTGAGTTGTTGTCGTTGTTGTTGTTGTTTTTTTTATTCCCAACAAGTTTCTTTCTTTCTTTCTTTTTTGGCTTCTTCTTCTTCTTCTTCTTCTTCTTCTTCTTCTTCTTCTTCTTCTTCTTCTTCTTCTTCTTCTTGTTTTTGTTTCCGGCTAGTTTCTTTTTGGGCTTCTTCTTTTTCTTCTTGTTTTTATTCCCAACAAGTTTCTTTTTTTGGCTGCTTCTTCTTTTTTTTTATTTTTTTTTATTTCTGACTTGTTTCTTTTTTGGATTCTTCTTTTTCTTCTTATTTTTATTCCTAACTAGTTTCTTTATTTGCTTCTTGTTTTTTTTATTTCCAACTATTTTTTGGGGCTTCTTTTTCTACTTGTTTTTATTCCCAACTTTTTTTTTTTTTTTATCTCCCTGTATCAAGTTAACATTATTATTATTGGTGGTGGAGGTGAAGAGAAAATATAAGTGTGATGGGGCGTCCTTATTCCCAACTAGCTTCTGGTTTGGCTTCGTCAGGGGATTAATAAACTCGCCTCATGACACTCTTGCCTCTCTCTGAACTTCCCTTAACCTTGTCATAATGTCACAGTATTATTATTATCATCTTAATTGACACTATTGTTATTGTTAAGCCTTTCACTGTTAATGGCGATATGACTCCTTGCTTTAATTCGATAACCCCAAAGCTTTGATAGTCCTTCTTGCCCTTTTTCTTTGTCACGTTAAAAAAAAAAAAACACTTAGTAGGAAAAAATATTCATGAAAACCCTTATTATTATCTCTGTCTTTATGAGAGATGGAAACGCTTGAGGATACGGGTCTATGTCTACCTTTATTACTATTAGTAGCTATCTTTAGACATTTATCAGTAACACGTGCGGAAATAACACTATGTAATCTACTTACTCTTTATAATTGGTAGTTCTCGATACTAGTGGAAGTCATTAATGGTAACACGTTGATTGATACCGTATTTAATCTCGTACGTGTCACAGTTTTTATTATTATTATTAATTCCTTACGGTAACACTTGCAATGGCACTGTATCTACTCTCTCCACTCTTCGCTTCGTCTGTTTTATTCTGTTCTCTCACATATAGTTTATTATTATTATTATTATTATTATTATTATTATTATTATTATTATTATTATTATTATTAGTAGTAGTAGTAGTAGTAGTAGTAGTAGTAGTAGTAGTAGTAGTAATAGTAGTATTAGTTCAGCCTTCTTAGTATCTGTGTAAACTAGCGTTGCCCCTGTTATCAGTACCCCGGAAAATCTCTTATCTAACAGCATTACGTAACAGGATTGATTATAGTATCAGGGTTAAATCCTCTTACCCTTTCCTCTGAATCGTTCTCAGATCCTGTATTTAACATTATTACCCCTGAAGACATCTCTTCATTTTATTTAATGTTATTTATTTTTATTTAGCTATTTTTATTCAATAACAGTAATAGTAACACACTCCATTCCTCTTAAACTTTCCTCTGATTAATTTTCGAATCCTGTATTAAACATCATCAATCCGGAAAGCATAATTTATTTAAGAGAAGCAACAAAATCGACAACACAGACAGACTCCAATCCTCTTATCACCTCTAATATAATATCCAGTTATATACGTAATACTGTTTTCACCCAAAGCACTCATTTACTTATTTTTATGCACTTATCTGAGAGATCACCTCTCTGTGTCGGGAAGCGCCATACAGATCAGCATTTTGAAACGCTTTGGACTCTCACTCGAACTATTTTCAAAAGCCAGAGAGAGATTAGTGGTTGGTCGTGTTCTCATTCGTGTGTCTAACATCATCAGTCTGGAAAACACACTTTATTCAAATAAAAACAACAAGATCAACACTACAAACAGACTCCAGTGCTCTTAATCCGTAAAGCATACTTTATTCAACAGAAGCAACAAAATCGTCAATACAAACAGACTCCAGCCATTCTAAACACCCATGGTTCCCCTTCAGACACACCGTGGCAGGCCTGCGCGCTCTACTGCCAAAAGAAAAACAGCACAAGTTTCTGGACGCCTCGCTATGAATTCAAGGACATGCCCCACATCGCCACTCACCTCCCGGACGGCACCCCCTGTCACCTGGGCAAGGAATACGTGTGCCAGAACCGCGCCTGTATGCCCAAGGTAAGTGTGGGTCTGTGGATGGATGCCTGGCTGGGTGGCGTTGTGGCTGAGGTGGATTTGTTGTGTGGTTGGAATGTGAATCGTGTTTGATGTGGTTTGATTCGGTTTGTTGTGTTGTGTTGTGTTGTGTTGTGTTGTGGTTTGTTTTGTTGTATTGTGTTGTGTTGATGTGGTATTGTGTTAGTGTGTGTGTGTGTGTGTGTGTGTGTTTCTCTCTCTCTCTCTCTCTCTCTCTCTCTCTCTCTCTCTCTCTTGCTCCAAAAGTGAATGTAATACAAGGAGTTAAGCCATTTAAATTATCAAAACCAATCAACCTGTACATTTTCAACACTAATTAATTTCTTGCCATTCATTTCATTACCAATAACAACGATCACCATCAAAACGAAATTATTGACACTTATAAAAACTATATCCAGTTATATATGTAATACTGTTTTCACCCAAAGCACTCATTTACTTATTTTTATGCACTTATCTCAGTCATCGCCTCTCTGTGTCGGGAAGCGCCATACAGACCCGTATTTTGAAACGCTTTGGGTTCTCACTCGAACTGTTTTCAAAAGCCAGAGAGATTAGTGGTGTTAGTCGTGTTCTCACTCGTGTGTTCCCCTCATGATGATACAGAATCGTTGTTGAGCTATCAAGGACCATGAAAGCACCATTGGAGACCTAATAACTCATAACAGATATTTGAGAGTATAGGGGATATAATAAGGATGGCGTAAGCAAAATTCTCAGGGTCATTAATCACGATAGGACAAGAAATAAGTGGGAAAGTAGTCGAGATGAGATGCCCAAACGTTTCATGGTATGTGTAATGTTTATGCAATTTTCAGACACCTATGGGGAGGAGTGTGCTTCTGATTCCAGAGGACAAACTCTTGGAGCCTGACATGTCCTCTGATTACGAGCCTATAGATGTGGACAACCTCTTTGAGTAGTCTACACGAGTTGTCCCTCATGGTGCCTGCTGCCCTCCGTTTTCTTTGGTTTTCCTTTGGTTCTCGCTCCTTTATAAACACTGCTCTCAATGAGTGCCATAAGGGATCAGTGCTCTCTTATTGTTGTTATTATTATTATTTATTGGGTTTTCTTGTGGTTTAGTTTAAACATTCAGTCTTCGTTGTTTTTAAGTATTCGTTACTCTGTTGTGTTTCTTATATATTTTTTTTATAGCTTTACCTAATGTTCCTGCAGTGAATGTTTAAACAGCTTATGTTTCGTGAATTACATATTTCTGGAACCCACCACTTTCTAAGCTTTGTAAAATACTAATAGAGAAAGAAGGGCTGAGCTACAAGTCTGTAACAACACCCGCGGCCATCTCTTTCTGCTCTATATTCAAATATTATTGTCATTCACTCAAAATATAAATCTTATTTAATTTCATCTGTGGTTTCATTTGATGTTTCGGTTTATGTTTTTTTTTTTTTCATGTTTGCTCTTGCTACTAGTATCCATTAAGATTTTTTTTTATCCTTAATGAAGTGAGAAGTGTTGATCCATACATGCATAGAACAAAGAGAATAATCAAGTACATCCAGTATGCTTGACGAAAAAAAAAAGGGAGTAATTAATAACTATAAAAGAAGAACATAGATAAATAAAGAAAATAGAGAATTGATCTTTTAATATATATACATTAGAAAATAAATAAAAAAAGTAAAGAATAAGAAATTAAGACACACACACACACACACACACACACACACACACACACACACACATATATATATATATATATATATATATATATATATATATATATATATATATATATATATATATATATATTCTAGCATATAAGAGAATAATAATGTAAAAAAAAAAGAGATGCAAGGAAAAAGAAATGTAGCTAGAATCTCGTAAAGTAGTTCCGTTAAAAAGACGAAACTCCAAAGCAAACAATCTCTCGTGACGTGATGTTTGTTTATCACTGGCGGCGTGGCAGAGTGACGGCGCGGCGGTGTGGTGGAGAGACAGGACGAAAATGTTGGCAGAATATTGAGTGATTATTTATTTAAGCGAGTGGAGTGATGGTTGCCTGGTGACAAGAGGACGCCACGCTAAGTAGACCTTGGCACGAACAGTAAGTAAAGTGTATGTATGTGTATGTGTATGTATGGGTGTGTGTGTTAATAATACATGCCGTTATTATTGATGATTGTAGACAGTTTTAGTTATGGGTAATGGCAAGAAAATGTAAATCTTTGCTCTTATCAATTAGTCTTGGTTACATGACAGCGAATATGTATAGTGTGATGATGCTGATAGTGATGGCGGTGACGGTGACAAAAAGAGGGAAAAAGATTGTGAAATATAGAATACAAGTGTATTTTAATATAGTGAGTGGTGTTTTATTCTTATGGTGATGATGACGACTGTGGTGAAACAACAGGGAATAACAGTGAAACATACAATAATAACCAATGTAGCCATTCATGAGTGGTGTATTTGTGTATGTGGTAATGCTGATGGTGAAGGTGGTTGAAAGTGTACGGAATATAATATTGATATATACAATTACAGCCTTGAATGGTTGTTTTTTTTTTACGTGTTTATATAGTAATGATAGGAGTGGTGAAGTTGATGATAGGAGGTAGTGTTGTGAGATGTACGATAATAACTTGTTAGGACACAAACACACCACGCAGTACACATTCTCTCTCTCTTTCTCTCTCTCTCTCTCTCTCTCTCTCCCTCAACCATCGGACGTCTCAGTGATGGGCTTGCGAAGGGTGATTAAACAGTAAGGGACCAAGAGTTTAGATGCGGGGCTTCCTCAGGGTGGGGGAGGGGGGGGCGGTGCTGAAGAGTCCAACTAGAGATTATACTCGTTGGGAATTGATGAGGTATTTTCACTGATGACTGTTCACAGGTTAACTATCAAGACTGTAAATGATTCCTGATTCTAGGGTACGATTTGTCTTATTTCTAAGCCTGACCTATCCGAGCTTATCTTAACCGGAGCCAAATTGATAGCATCCACAGTGCACAGCGAAGGAGAATTTTGTAGAAAACTTAGAGAATCCGTAAAAGTTTTCTCCTTAATAACACGTCTTCGCTGGCTCACTACATGAACTGCAAAGGAGGTGGTAATGCTATGCTGTGCTACGAGATGCTATGTTAAATTAATGTAGCTTTCTCTGCAGTATTATGGCTAGGCTCGTTAAGATTAGTCTATGCAAACTGCTAAGATAATCCTAGGCTTAGCTATATGCAAGGTTTGTTTGAATTAACTTATATAAACTGCAGGTAACTATAGGCTTGGCTGTGTCGCTAGGCTTGTTGAGATTACTTATATAGACTATGTATGTTCAGAGGTTCTCAAACTTTACTGCTTAGTGGCGTGCTAATGATATATCTTGGAATCTGACGGTGCACCAACTCTTCATTCATGAGTAATGTATACCTGTCCATGAAAATTACGCGGCGCACTTGGGAAATAGTTACGGCGCACTTCTACACCATGGCGCACAGTTTGACAATCACTGGTGTAGAAGATAGCTGTCTAGATTAGTCTATGTAAACTGCTTCCTTTGCTTCGTTATGTCTTTTGTATTCGATGTATAGATAACCAGGCTAGGATACCTTATATTTATCGCACTGTTAAAAGATTATTGTGTTTACGAGAATACAGAAACCACACTTAGAAGAAAAAATAAGTATGATGTGGAGAATGTCTCGAAATAATCACGAAAAGATTCCTGTGATGTTATGTGTGAAATTTGTGCCTTCGTACTGAAAATTTTAAGGTGCTTTTTTTTTTTTTTTTGGCAACGATGTCTCGTGCCATTAGTCTGCATGCGTGAGTGTGGCGGCGATGAAGTCCAGTACGTGTCTCGGAGGAGTTTACTCGAGAAATGGGGCAGTAATTGAGGGAAAATAAGTACCATGATTGTTTTTTCTTTCCTTCCATCATCACCGTTATCATTATTGTCCTCTTGTTTTTTTTTCGTGTTTTTCTTTTGTTTTTGTGTTCTTGTTCTTGTTTTCCTGGTTCATCGTTCTGGTCATCGCCGTTGTCGTCGTCGTCATGATGATGATGATGATGATGATGTTGATGATGATGATGATTATGATGATAATGATGATGATGATCATCATCATCATTAACATAATCTTTTTCTTTTCTTTTTTTCAAATTTTCTTTTTCTTTTCTTTCTATTACTACTACTACTACTACTACTACTACTACTACTACTACTACTACTACTACTGTTACTGTTGTTGTTGCTGCTGATGTTGCTGGTATTACTACTGTTATTACTGCTACTACTTCTGTTATTACCATTTTACTACTATTCACCAATTTCGCCCTTCATTTTTTTCACACGTAGGGTAACGAAAAAAAAAAAAAAATGTTTTACACGCTGTCTCGTCATTCCTGCACAGACAGTCACTCTTTTCCTGCTGGTCCCGGCAAAGGTTCTCCCCCCAGCAGGCAAAGGCCAGGCAGACGGGTGGCCATTGTTTATGTAGCTATACAATTCAGGAAGTGCCACCCGGCGGAACTGTGCAGAATTAGCGGCAGCGAGTGGTAGACTGACCGCGGTCCGCTGCTGCCTGGTGAAGTGCGTGAATTATTTAGTGGTGCGAGCGAATATGACAAGGGCAGAGAGAGAGAGAGAGAGAGAGAGAGAGATAGATAGAGAGAGAGAGAGAGAGAGAGAGAGAGAGAGAGAGAGAGTGGTGGGTCCTGCCATCCCTCTCCCTTCTGGCAAGACGTAAAAGAATAAAAATGACAAAAGACTGAAAGATACACTTTGACTTGTTACAACGGCTGTTTGAAATGTCACAACACACACACACACACACACACACACACACACAGAGGGCGTGGCAGGTCTCACCCCACACCAGTAAAAGAGTAGCAGCGCCTTCGGGTATCACTGGGGGAGATTTTATTTTATTTTTCTTCTAACCTAACCTTTACACTTTCCCGACTGTTATCTTTTTTCGCACACCAGAGAACAGAGGGAGCGAGGATCACATGCTGAAATATATATCCTATTTTATCTGTCTCTTGTTCCTGGCGTGACGCAATCTGGTAAATGATGATAATGCCATGCAGTTCATGTTGGCAGTGAAGGGCATGGATTCTTAGCGCCTCATTTCACTGTACAAAGAATGAGTGTCGGCAAAAGAACGCTGGAGCAAGTTTGAAGATTATGTTGTACGTAGATAATTAATGAATCGTGATGAACCTAATGAACATAACCTAACTAACCCAACCAGAAAAAAAAAAAATAAATAAATAAAACAGTTGTAGCATGTTTAACCCGTTCACTACGTCACGATTTTTTCTTTAATCACTAACAACTTTTCAGACTCTTTTTTGTACTTTGCTCTCTTAAATATCTTTGCAGCAAAAAAAAAAAAAAAAAAAAAAAGATAGAATTACCCTCCTATTATCTCTTTTGTCTCGCAGTCTACACGCAAATTATTTTCTTCAATGTTTTAGAGGTTAATGAAAGACGCCCATTAACAGTCAAAAGGGTTAACAATGATGTCGTTAGTCAAGTGAACCTCGTAGTCTATACAAGGCATGGGACGTGATCATGGAGCGGAGGGCAGACAGACGGACAGACAGACAGGCAGACAGACACACCCAGCAGTAGCGGCGACACTTGAGCCTCAGTTGCGTGTCACATTGAAGGCTGGCTACCCGAGTCAATAGTGTAGTAATGATGCATGCCGTTTCCTCTCCCCCTCTCCCTCCCCTCCCTCCCCTCGCACACCAGCATTTTATTGGCTACTTAAACATTCATACAGACATGGATCATCTATTGTCCCAGCAATTGTGGCAAGCTGGTGGTGTGCGTGGCGTCACCAGTGTGGGGTGTGGTGTGTCGGGCGCCATCTAGGAGTGGTGTGTTGCATTGCGGTGTGTTTCTACTCGTATATCTTGCAGGGAAGTGCGTGCAGTTGGTGTAGGTAAAACGTGGACCCCCTCAATACCAGTTGTCTTATTTATTATTGTTATTGTTATTTATATTTTTTACTGCTACACTGCGGTACTTGAATGGAAATTATTGCATGTGTCCTTTGTTGTGGGTCTTCTCTACGTCTGGCAGGGAAGTACGGGCAGTTTGCTTTGTTAATGTGAAAATCCTGAAAAGAAGTTGTCTTAATTTTCTAAACTGCTACTGTATCGTACGTGAAGGGAAGTGATTGTTTATGTCCTTTACTGTGGTTCTTGTCTATGTCCCTGGGTCTCTCTATGTCTCTAATGACTCTGTTTGTCTATGTACGTGCATTTGGCGTTGTTAAAAGTGGAATGTCTCAGAATAAGTTGTCTTTTATATCTTTTTTGAACTGGGACCCCGCCACACGTGAAGGGAAGTGACTGCATGTGTCCTCCAGCAGATGAGTTATCAAGACGCCTGTAAAACTAAATTGGCCTACTATTTCTTAACTCTTCCTTTGACTTTTTAAGAGCGGCAAGTTGAACAGACCCTTTTTTTCGGTCCATTTTTTTTGCTTTTATCCAATATTCTTGACACACTAAAAAAGGAGGAAAACATAATAAGAAATAGGGGAATAGAAAAGAAAGAAAAGATAAATTACGAGCATATGAAATGAAATGACAAACAGAAACACAATTTGCATATAATGATGATGTACTGTGGCGGTAGTTCCCTCTTTCCCACTGTGGCGAGTGACGAGTGGCTGTTCTCTTCACCGGCCCTGCGTTAGTGCTCGCCCAATGGTGTACCACTAAGCACCTTTTTACTGTGTGGCTTACGCGTTGTGTACTAGGCAAATACCAGTTTTCCTATTAGTTATGAGTCAATCGATATATATATGACACCCATTTCCTCATTGACATTTGTTCTATATTATTTACATTATCATTCATTCCATTTTATACCATGTTCTCTCTTATGTTTACTTATTATCATTTTTCATTTTTTATCAGCAGATTTTACAGGGAGTGCCACGTGTTGGGCTCAGCTGATGCCTTCTTGCAGCTTTCCTTATTTTCATGTGTTCTTACTCTGTCCATCATTCTTTTGTCGAGCTTTCTTTGTCTGTGTCCTATGCTATATTGATTTGAGCGCTGGGTATTAAAATGTATTACTCTCTCTCTCTCTCTCTCTCTCTCTCTCTCTCTCTCTCTCTCTCTCTCTCTCTCTCTCTCTCTCTCTCTCTCTCTCTCACAGCCAATAATGACGTAATTTGAAATCTGCAGAAGACACGCAACTTCAACTGCCGAGGACGCACTCAGCCCGGATTATCCATAGCGTGCATCCACTCCTGTGTGTGTGTGTGTGTGTGTGTGTGTGTGTGTGTGGAGAGAGAGGGGGCGGAGGCTTAATACTTCACTCGCCCTGCAGACAAAGAAAGATACAGGCGAGGGGAGGGAGGGAGGGAAGGCAGGGATGAGCGAGAGGGAACACAGGAACAGCGAGGAGGCGTTGGATATTTTATTTATTTATTTATTTGTTTTTATTTTATAGCACATAATGAATTTGAACTTTTTTTTTATGTCTGAGGGGAACTGGCCAAGGATAACAAAAGAGGGAAATAAATGCCCACTGAGGTGTCAGTCCCAAAAGGAAGGCCAAAAGTAACATCCAAATTAAAGGATAAGTGTCTTGAAATCTCCCTCCTGAAATATTTCAAGTCATAGGAAGCAGGAGATACAGAAGCAGGTAAGGAGCTCTAGAGTTTATTAGAAAAGAGATGAATGATTGAGGATACTTGATAGCTCTTGCATTAGAGAGGTGGAGAGAATAATGGTGAGAGAAAGGAGAGCTATACTAACTATGGTGTTGTGCTACTAATGAGGGGTAGGTGTCGGAAAATTTTTGTCCGTAATTAATTAATCAATTAATTAATTAATCAAATTTTTGTGGGGGAAATGGTTTATTGAGTCTTTTTTTTTTTTTACCATTATTATCATTATTATTATTATTTTTTTTTTTTTGCTATTTGTGTGTTGTTCCTCTGATCAGATTTCTTGACTTGTAAAAATAAATAAATGAAGTAATATATAAGTAAGCAAATATATAAATAAATAAGTAAAATAAATAAATAAATAGATAAACATCACTACTGAGACTTGCTGTATGTATTTTAAAATGCAGGTAAACAAAAAAAAAAATAATGAATAAGTAAATAGATAAAAAATAAATAATAATGACACCAATAGTAATAAGTTTTTTCGCCGTACATTGTCTCTAAAGTACAGAAAACAGACAGATTGTGACGAAAGAAAAATCGATTTGCTGTGAATAAAACCAGGGTATAATGATGTAATCTACCCTGGAAACTATAAACTTTTCCGAGCTAAATAAGAGAGGGGAGAGAAGAAAGGCAAGGGCGGACAGGAGGTTATAAGGGAGAAGCTGGGATGATGCGGATGAGTGAGAGAGAGAGAGAGGGAGAGAGAGAGGAGAGAAAGAAAGGAAGGAAAGCAGGCGAGGACGAGGAAGAAGAGAAGGCAGGGTGGTAGCAAGGGACCAAGAGAGAAAGAGAAAAAAAAGAAAGCAAGGTTGTGTGAATAAGCAAGAAAGAGAGTGTACAAAAAAATAAATAAATGAGTGGATGGATAAGTGGATGGATAAGAGAAGGAGGAACAGGTAGAGGAAGTAAGAAGGATTAGGAAGAGACGGGGGTGAGAAGAAGAGGAAGGTGACACGAGTGAGAGAGAGAGAAACATAGAAGGAGGCGGGTGAGAAGCTGTACAAGTGTGGTGGAAACGGAACAAAAGAGGAAGGTGGTGAGAGAGACGTGCGAGAGAGGGAAGGCAAGAGAGGAGAAGGAGGCGGGGTAAGAAGAGACAGGGAGGCAGTGAAACAATAGGAGAGGGTGGTGATATAAATGGATAAGAGAAGGGAGGGAAGGGAAGGGGCGAAGGTGTGAAGGAAGACGTAGGGATGGCGAGGCAACAGAGGAGGGTGGTGATATAAATGGATAACAGAGAGAGAGAGAGAGAGAGAAAGAGAGAGGAGGGAAGTAAAAGGGAAAGAGACATTGGAAAAATTGCTAGGTAAGCTGGTAATGAAAAAGCTTAAAGCCGTTATTTCTTGCCCCCTGAGAATTTTGTTTATACCTTCCTTGCTACATCTGAAAGACCTCAATCAAATCACATTTTTAATCCATCGTTACTGCTAGTCCTCTCATCTCTGTCGATATATAGATAACCACAAAACACAAACATAACAGTACCAAACACGAGTAGGAGAGGGAGGGACGCAAGAGAGGATTAATGTATAAGATTCTTATTTTTATGATTATGAATGTCTTATTGAGTTTAGCCAAGCAACACGGTGCATTCCAAGTCGATCCGCGCTCCTTGTGTTATTGTTCAGGGCGATGAGGGTGGATAGATCAATGCAGGCCGCAGAGAGAGAGAGAGAGAGAGAGAGAGAGAGAGAGAGAGAGAGAGAGAGAGAGAGAGAGAGAGAGAGAGAGAGAGAGCAGTACGAAATGGAGAAAAAGAAGAGAAAAAGTATAAAAGGAATGAAAGAGAGTTGAGAAAATGGATGGAGGGAATGCGAATAACAGGAAGAGGGGAAGAAAAGACAAAAGAAATGAACAAAGAAGTAGAAAAAAAACGAAGACGTGGTAAAAGAGTGGAAAGGAGAATAGGAGAGAGAAAGAAATATTTAAATAAAGAAGTGGCAAATGGAGGAAGAAAGACGTGAAGCTGAAAAAAGTAAGTTAGTGAGGAGAAAAATAGATGAGAGAGAGAGAGAGAGAGAGAGAGAGAGAGAGAGAGAGAGAGAGAGAGAGAGAGAGAGAGAGAGAGAGAGAGAGAGAGAGAGGAAATGATATAGAAATTGATATAATGAAAAATAGATTAAGTTGATGGTAAGAATTTATGACATTAAAGAATAAAACAAGAGAGTAATAATGAATGATAAATGAAGGACATAAGAAAGACTCGTGAAAAATAATAGAAATGAGTGAAGGAAAGTAAGCAAGGGGAAAAAAGAAATAAGATTGTAAAGAATATAGAAATAAAGAAATATGGTGAAGGTAAGAATTCAAGATAGCAAGGAATAAAGCAACAAAACAAAGTAATAAGGAAGTAAAAGAAAAAAATCAAAATGAAGAAATGCAACGAAAGGTGAATGAAGTCGAAGGTAAAAAAAACATAAGATAGCCAAAAAATAAGGAATAAATAATAGTAATAATAAATAAGGTAGACAAAAAAAGAAAGACTGATAAAGATAGTTAGAAAAAAAAAAACAAAACTAACCAATGTTGAACTAAAAGACAAATAAATGAAACAGTAGATCTAAAACTCGTACTCTGAAAACAATTTATAAAACGCGGGGAGTGAAATATTTGCGATGTTATTTTTCCCTCCCCCCCACCTCTCTCTCTCTCTCTCTCTCTCTCTCTCTCTCTCTCTCTCTCTCTCTCTCCCCCTTTATAGGAATGTATTTATGTACGTATATTTATGTCAGCGTCAGTGAGGAGGCAGCTGGTAACAATTTGACATGTTGGCTTCCTGCTTTGATGATGTGTCAATTGAATGTTTTCGTTGTTGTTGTTTTTGTTGTTGTTGTTGTTGTTGTGGTGGTGGTGGTGGTGGTGATGGTGGTGGTGGTGAAAGTGTGCGTGTGTGTATGTGTGTGTATGTTTAATAGCCCATCAAAAGAGAGAGAGAGAGAGAGAGAGAGAGAGAGAGAGAGAGAGAGAGAGAGAGAGAGAGAGAGAGAGAGAGAGAGAGAGAGAGAGAGAGAGAGAGAGAGAGAGAGAGAGAGAGAGAGAGAGAGAGAGAGAGCGCAGTAACAAACCAAATCACTCTTAAAAACAACCACAAAAGAAAAAAAAACACAATCACACACATCATTTAAAAAAGGTCCCTCACGAAAAAAAGCAAAAAAAAAGAAAAAAAAAGAAGAAAGAAAACAAGAAAGAAAGGAACCTGTCACTATGAACTAATTAACCAGGCAGCTCTTGATTCTACCTGCAGCGGACAGGCAACAGTCGGAGCTGCCAGTTTTCTCAGGTGCCGCGCGGTAATCGCATTGCGGTGGTGAGTGGGAAGCAAAAATTCAGCTTCACTCTGCGCGCATCCTCGATCCTTTTAAAAGCGAAGAGTCGAGGCTGAAATAAAACTAGACACTGTTCTTTGTTGTACTGAAGGTTAGTAATGCAATACGTTGTGTGTTTAGGTTTTCATTTGCTATCGTTTTTCTTTTTTTTTTTTCGTTTTCTTTATTTTTTCTTGAGGAGAATGTTAAGTTACTCAG
>NC_087162.1:22012947-22035447 GCF_035594125.1 Scylla paramamosain | reverse complement strand
AGAGAGAGAGAGAGAGAGAGAGAGAGAGAGAGACGAGCAGAGGAACAGATATCCAGAAAGACAAAGAAACACACACACACACACACACACACACACACACACACACACACACACACACACAGTTGCCAGACAAAGAAACATCTATTTTTACGTATCCTGAGACTTCTAAATGGCGTTCATACGTTTGCAATTTAAGTTTTAACTCGTTGTTTTTACCATTAAGCCACTAAATTAGACAGACGGACAGACAGACAGACAGACAGACAGACAGACAGACGGACATAAATCATTACAGGTCTGTTTTTTACTGTCACACATCCAGTCAGTAATGAGAAATATAAAAAGGTTTTATTATACTAGCACAGAATACTCTCCAGTGCATATTAAATTACTAACAGCCTCGATAGAGCCAATATATTTTTTACCTCTTGTTCTTTCTTTGTGTTCCTTTCCTGTCTGGTCGTCCCTGCGTCTTGTCTTATATCTCTTGCGTGTACAAACTATAAATAAGGCTTGGCAAATATTTGACTCACTTTTAACATCCTTCAGTGGGCGTTGTTAGGTTTTCCAGGGATTTTTTTTTTAATGGATATAGTGATGATTTTTACCAAGAGTATTCTGCATCATAAGTAACACGAACATCCATGAGAAGCCGTGTGGTGTTTAAGAGTATCCCTCATGAAAGCCTGAGGTGTTAAAAAGAGTGCAAATCTCGATCACACACAAGATTTAAAGAAGTAAAGGTTGGTGTAGGATGCTCTGTTCCCTCGTCACTATTATTTTCAAGGACCACGAATAGGTTTACACAGGTGTTCGTGGATGTTTTTCCTTCTGGCAGTATAGAATCTTTGTTAAACTATTACTGGAACCACAAAAACTCCTGAAAACTGATATTTTCCGTTAAACTATTACTGGAACCACAAAAACTCCTGAAAACTCTGATATTTTCCATCGCAGGCTGTTAAAAGTAGTGGAGATAAGACGCCAAAACGTTTAAGAGTAGAGGCCAGGAGTCTATAGGCATTGCCGTTCAGAAGGTGTGTATACTCGTACATCAGGGACGCCACCAGGGTGCTTCACTTAATTACTTCAAGTAGGAAATACACAGGGCTTCTTACAGGAGGAAGTAAACAGGGCTTCTTTCAGGGTCTTCATTACAGGTATGAACAAAGGCTGGGGGTTTTCATTCCTTCACTACTATTGACGATATCCAGACATTCTAAGATCATATGTTGTTAATCAGAATAAAAAAAGAAAAAAATGTATATTAAGTTTAAGCGGATGAGTGACTCCAGATTATTTTAACCCCGTTGATTAAATCCTGACTTAAAACAATCCTCTAAAATTTTAATCCATTCGCTTCTAACGACGAGTATATAATAAATTTTCCCGGATGAATGACTCAGAATCATATCTACCCCTTTCATTATGTAAAAAGAAATCATCCTAACTTATGTAAAATCCTCTATGGTACTGAAAGCGCGCTGTGATACTTTGAAGATGCTGTAATGCCGATTTTAATTTTCTCCCAGTGTGGCGTAGTGGGAGAGAGTCAGTCACGTGTATTGAGGTTGCGGGTGTTTTGAGTGTAAGGTGTAGCTTTGTAATTACGTAAAGGGACTCAAGTTGAAAGTTGTTTTCTAGGGAAGGTGGTGATGAGAAATGGTGAGATGGATGAATTCGGTGGGTAAAGAGTGTATTGTTGTTGTTGTTGTTGTTGTTGTTGTTGTTGTTGTTTTTCTTTGTCGTCATCAACGTCGCTGTTTTGTCTTGTTGTTGTTGTTGTTGTTGTTGTTGTTGTTGTTGTGTTGCTACGTCGTCATCATCATCATCATCATCATCATCATCATCATCATCATCATCATCATCATCATCATCATCATCATCATTACCACCACCATCTTCCTCTTTCACTTCTTTTCCTTCCCCCTCCCAACACACACTTTTCTCTGGCTTACCTTGCGTGTTCTAAGACGGCCCAGTTAGTACTCTTCACCTCCACCACCACCACCACCACCACCACCACCAACAACAACAACAACAACAATAACAACAACAACAACATGAAGTAATTCCTAAGATCTTCAAGCGAGAGAATAAACTTCCTCCCGAATTCCCTTCCTGGAGTGCCGCATTGCATCGCTGTGGCATCTCCCCGACAACACCGTTTGGGAGGAGACGGAGGCGAGCTGAGCGGCCTTGGATGAAACACAGAGAAGGTTTACGAACGGCGGCATCATCGGTCACTGGCCTTACCTGAGCTACCCCCCCACTCCGAGTCCCCACCCTTGTTTTCTTGTCTCTTACCTTTCTTACCTTCCCTGTTTACCTGTTTATCCAATGCCCCGCTTCTTTTTTTTTCTTTTTTTTTTTTTCTGTTGTGTCTACTGGGTTTACCTTTGCGTCTCCCATTGCCTCACCTGATGCCATGTCAGGTGAATAAGTGCCACGCGCAAAGGTGCCCCCTGAGGTATGAGGTATCGTTTTCTGTGTGCGTGTGTGTATGTGTGTGTGTGTGTGTGTGTTCTAATTACTCTTTGTGTTTGAGGATCATCCCGTAAGAGGTAAAAGGACTGATTTCGAGGAAGTGGGTGGGTGGGGTGTGTTTCTCTCTCTCTCTCTCTCTCTCTCTCTCTCTCTCTCTCTCTCTCTCTCTCATGAAGTGCACTGTGTGTGACGCCTTTTGTATTGTTTCGTGTAACAGCGTCAATGTTGTGTTGTAATCATGAATTCACACACACACACACACACACACACACACACACACACACACACACACACACACACACACACACACACACAACCAACCAACCAGCCACCTAACCAGCTATCCTTCCCTTCTCTCCCAGACTCCAATAAAGTCTGCAAGTGTCTGGCGGCGTGGTAAGAAAATAAGTGCTGTGGGAGTCATGAGCGCAGGGTTGCGGGGTTGCAGAGTCGACGGATAAGATTGTAGCACTGGGGCAGGTCAGGGAGAGTGCGAGGGTAAAAAAAATATAATAATAATGGGAGTGAAAAGAAAGAGAGGAAATAAAAATCCCCTACAGAGCAACGTTACGACAGAAGCGAATGTCGAGGGTCAGGGAGTGAGTGAGTGTGTGAGTGAATATCTGAGTGAGTGTGTGTTTGCTTGTCTGCTTGTCTCCGTGGTTGCTCACGTGCTTGGCTATATGAGTCTATATGTGTTTGGTTCTCTACGTGCCTGTCTGAGTGCCTCCGTGCCAGACTGTCGCATTCACACACACACACACACACACACACACACACACACACACACACACACACACACACACACACACACACACACACACACACACAACGAAGCGCGTACAAGATTTTCCCTTTATCGGGTAAGAGGGAAGGTTTCAGCGAGCCTTTGTTATGAGGTTTTTATCTTTTCTCTCCTTTTTTTTTCGTATTGATTCTGCTGCGCGTTTTTATCCCCTATAAGACTGACAAGTTGTGTGTGTGTGTGTGTGTGTGTGTGTGTGTGTGTGTGTGTGTGTGTGGTGCGAAGTTGGCGAGTGACGCAGAGGGAGGTGAGGCGAGGGGGGGCGGGTAAGAGTGGGAGGCAGGTCGGGGGTGCCTCAGGGAAGCAGATGAATGAATGTCAACAGAGTGGGTGGTGGGCGGCGCGGGCGGGGGACATACTCACGCGCCTTCATGCACATGCTAGTAGGTGTCATTTCCTTCTTCCGTGCCGGGCGGGAGGCGGGGATGAGCGTAGGCGTAAGCAAGCCGGGAAGGATGCACGGGCGTGGGTGTGCCAGCGATGAAAAAAAGAAGAGAGAAAAAAAAAAAAAAAACGGATATCCAAGGGCACTCGCCTCTACTCTGAATGACTCAAGTGTCCGAATGCGTAATGTATGACGTGCTCGGGGTGGCTGCGGCGGAAATGCTGCCTGGGCCTACTGACCGCCGCTGCCGGGATGCGGGGCCGCCTCTTCGTCATTTGTAGGCGCCGTTTTATGGGGTTTTTATCAGATTGTGTTAACGCATCGGCCGGTAGGAATATTTAATAAAATAACAATTCACCGAGATGGAAGTCGGTGGGCAGCCATGACGGAGGAGGATCAATACCCGTGCCGCGTCGCCATGCCAACCATGACGTCACGGCCGCCAGTCAATAGCCTGCTGCGAAAGTCCGCTCACACTCACTTTCTTCCTCATATACCCTCCATGACATATCAGTACAAGATCGGGATGATGGATCTCAACCTCTTGCCGGGCCGCTGGAGTGTCGGCCTCTGGGTAGCCGCCTTTGTGAAACCCCCAGGAGTTGCAGCATGCGGGAGGACACCCCTCTGGCGGTACCTGCCAACTTATGGGGTGCACTAAGGAGCTTCCAGTGTCCAAAGCGGCCGATAGTGGCGAGGGCAGGCGCGAACGAAGCTAGGCAGGGGGTTGTTTCCGTTCTCTCTCCTCCCTTGATACAAACCACACGTACCCCTTGCACGGCCTCCTTAAGTCATTCTTCCCTCCTTCTCTTCCCTTTGCTCCCCGGCCGTACCATGGATCTCCTTCCCGCTCTCTGTGTCACCCCTATTATGTGTGGACTGTCCGCCAGCTTGGGTCTTTGTGCTAGTGTCTTAAGGTACCACAGTGGTGAGAGGGCTAACTAAACAGAGACAAAAGAAGTCAAGAGGGATCCTATCTCTCTTCTCTCCTCCTCTTCTTGCTCCTCTTGTGACCGTCACCTCCACCACGTCCTCGTCACCTGACACTTGAACCCTTCCAACTCTTGCAGGTAAGATCATCATCCCTTCCCCAGGTGGCTCCTCTGACTAACCACCACCACCACCACCACCTCACCGCCACCACCACCGCTACCACCACCATCCACCCACCTTGCTTTGTCTTCTTTTCGGGCTGTTCTGCTTCTGTTTCGGGCTCGCTAAGGGTGTGGTTCATGCAGCAGGTGTGTGTATGTGTACGTGTGTATGCGTGTGCATGTGTGTATCATCGCCCGGCACACACACACACACACACACACACACACACACACACACACACACACACACACACACACACACACACACACACATACACGCACACCCTGAGGCACTTTTAGCATATGTATGCTGTAATGACTTCGATGATAAATTATATGTAGTAGTTTTGATGTAATCTTTACTTATTCTCTTTTGCACCTCCCGTCCCGTCACGCTCAGCACAACACGCCGCACCGACCCATTAATGACTCGACTCATGATTAAAGATAAGATAGCATGATGTTTTTTTCTTTTTAATTACTACACATTCTTTCTCTTTTTGTAATGAATAACTTTAATGAATTGATTGTAAAGGCGTGTCTTCTCGCTGGCTTGGGTGTGGGTGGGGCGGCAGGCGTGGTCGTGGCAGGGTGAGGGGTGGTAGGAGCAGGGATGAGGGAGGGTCGTGACGGGTTGAGGGGAGGTCGTGGCAGGGTGAAGGCAGGTCGTGACAGGGTAAGGAGTGGTCTTGACAGGGTAAGGGCAGGTCGTGGCAGGGTAAGGGGGGGTCGTGATAGGGTGAGGGCAGGTCGTGAAGGGTGAGGGCAGGTCGTGACAGGGTGAGGGATGCTCGTGGCAGGGTGCGGGGTGGTCGTGGCAGGGTGAAGGGGGGTCGTGATAGTGTGAGGGGGATCGTGATAGGGTGAGGGCAGGTCGTGGCAGGATGAGGGGGGGGGTCGTGATAGGGTGAGAGCAGGTCGTGGCAGGGTGAGGGGGGATCGTGATAGGGTGAGAGCAGGTCGTGGCAGGGTGAGGGGGGGTCGTGATAGGGTGAGGGCAGGTCGTGGCAGGGTAAGGAGTGGTCGTGGCAGGGTGAGGGGGGTCGTGGCAGGGTGAGAGGGGGTCGTGGCAGGGTTAAGAGGGGGTCGTGATAGTGTGAGGGGGGATCGTGATAGGATGAGGGCAGGTCGTGGCAGGGTGAGGGGGGTCGTGATAGGGTGAGGGCAGGTCGTGGCAGGGTGAGGAGGGGGTGTCGTGATAGGGTGAGGGCAGGTCGTGGCAGGGTGAGGAGTGGTCGTGATAGGGTGAGAGCAGGTCGTGGCAGGGTGAGGGGGGGTCGTGATAGGGTGAGGGCAGGTCGTGACAGGGTAAGGAGTGGTCGTGGCAGGGTGAGGGGGGTCGTGGCAGGGCAAGAGGGGGTCGTGGCAGGGTGAAGAGGAGGTCGTGATAGTGTGAGGGGGGTCGTGATAGGGTGAGGGCAGGTCGTGGCAGGGTGAGGGATGGTCGTGGCAGGGTAAAGAATGGTCGTGGCAGGTTGAGGGGTGGTCATGGCAGGGTGAGGGGTGGTCGTGACATGATGAGGGGAAGTCGTGGCAGGGTGAGGTATGGTCATGGCAGGAATGGTCGTGGTGTTGTGTGGCTGGAACAGAATCATGACTTATGACACGCACCACCAACACCACCACCACCACCACCACCACCAACAGCAACAACAATAGCAACGACAAGAGCAGCAGCAGCAGCAGCAGCAGCAGTAGCAGCAAACAGATTCAGCAAACCAACAGGAAAATTAAGTTAAGTGCCGACAAGTGGTGATCGTCTCTTGTTTTTGGCCCTAAACGTGGAGCCCATAAGAGGTAAACGCCCCTCCAACAACACTTCTACTTTTCCCCTTCCCCCTCTCCCCCCATCCTCTCCCTGTCCTCCTCTTCCTCTTCCTTCGTCCCTTTCCTCCTCGACCGTCACTGCCCCCTCCATTCTCTCTCTCATCTATTTTTCTCTCTTTCCTTTCCCCTTCCCCTCCTCTTTCCTTCACTTCCCCTCTTCTCACCTTCTCTTCCTCCCTTCCTTCCTGCCGTATATTCACTTCTCCCCTCCTTCCTCTTCCATCTACTTCCTTTTCTCGTTCTACAACTATTATTTTCTTGCTTCCTCTTCCTCCTCCTCCTCCTCCTCCTCCTGCTCCTCCTTCTCTTACTCGTCATCTATCATCACTACCTTCCTGTCACGTTCCTCCCTCCCTCCCTCCCTCCCTCCCTCCCTCCCTCCCATACTTCTTACTTCCGTATTTTTCTCACCTGTCTTCCCACTCTCCTTTTTCCCCTCATTCATCATCCTTTTCCTTCCCACACTCCTTTTTTTTTCCTTTTCCTGTATCCCTTTCGCCCCCTCTCACTTTCTCCCTTCCTCTTCCCCTTTCTCACTCCCACGCCCCTCCCTTCCCTTTCCCCCGTTCGGGTTACAAAATAGTAGAGTGGTAGGAGTGAATACTGAATACACAACCATCTTTTGTTGTCCACTGAAACTAGTACCTTTTGTTCTCTCTCTCTCTCTCTCTCGTGTGTGTGTGTGTGTGTGTATGTGTGCGTGTTTAGGCGTATGGGTAGGTAGATGAGTGTGTGACTGCTACTACTACTACTACTACTACTACTACTACTACTACTATTACTACTACTACTACTACTACTACTACTACTACTACTACTAGAGTGTAATTTTAAGTTGAACATGTAATATAATGTTCATGAAGTGTAAAGAAAACATCGTGCCATCTTTCTATTTATAATTTATTTTACATTCCTTCCTACTTTTTTGTTATATTTTTTTTCTTTTATCTGCATTTTGATTGTGTGTGTGTGTGTGTGTGTGTGTGTGTGCGTGTGCGTGTATGTGTGTCTGTATTACCATTATTATTTTTCATGTAAGCTCGTATTACTTTATATTCTTCTCTCTTACTGCTTTTTTTGTGTCAGTCTCCTTTTATTTGTAAGTCTGTTTATACATACTTTTTTTTTTTTTACACAGTCCGCTGCAAAATTTTAATCACAACGCACTGCAGGTTCAATAAAAGTTTCATGAGTTTATTTATTTATTTATTTTTTTCTATGTAAGAGTATTTATTTTATTTCGCTTTAATACCCTTTCGCTCTAAATCCATTTCCTCATTTCACTCATTCATCATTTTCTATTTTAAGTTCGTAGTGTTAGTTTCCCCTTCAGTCAGTTGTTACAATCCCGCTCAACCTGCTTAACAACTCACTGCTGAAGCACATGGAGGGAAACTTAACTATATATTTCACCTTTCGCTATTCTTCCTCGCAGTTTGTGTTCTGTTTCTATACGTTTTCGCTGTTTTGGATGAGCTTTCTCTACGTGGTTCTGTTGTATGCTTCTCCTTTGTTTCTCCCTTTCTATCATCTGTCTTCTCGTTTCGCTATACATCTCTGGTAATCAATTTGTTATGGGTACTTTTATTTCATTTCATTATAAGCTGATTCCAGTCTACTCGTTGTTTATGTTCACTACGGTTATTGCTTCTGTTTTGTCTGTTCCTTTGTCTTTTCTCTTGTCCTTTCTCTATATATCTCTTGTAATGAATTTGTTGTGCTTTTTTTTTTATTCCATTTCATTTAAAGTTGATTTCAGTTTACTTGGGTTTATGTCCACTGCGGTTATGGATAATAATGAATTGTACATCTTTTTTTTTTTTTTCCACGTGTAAAATTAAACTTTTTATTTCGCTTTTCGCTGCGTATCTAATAATCAGTTTGTTGTGGCTATCTATTTATCTATTATTTTTTTTTCCGGTCCGTTATAAGCTGATTCTCTGACTTAATTGTGCTTGTGTTGACTGGGTTTCTATACTAATTGGATTTTTTTTTTTTTTACGTGTTAAGGGGATTGGCCAACTGGTACGAAAAAAAAGGGGGGAAAAAAGTTCACTCAATTGATTTTCTGTGTTATTATAACTTTGTGCTCATATTGTTTGGTTTTGTGTTTTAGTTTTTTTCACATTTTAAAAGTATAAAAAAAAGACGTATAAAAACTGAAAAAAAAGGTCAGCTCATTTAATTTTCTATGTAGTTAAAGGTTTGTGTTAATATTTGCTCTTTGTGTCTGTTTTATGGTATGAGTGTTTTGGGGCTTTTGTTTACCCAGTTAGTTTAGCTCATTGGTTAGTTGGTTTGTTAGTTACCAATTGGCTTATTCATTTATTTATTTGCATCAAAGGAAAAAAAAAATATCATCACTCGCCAGTCATCACTACTACAGTCACCAGGACCGCCGCTTTTTTTTGTCACCACCACCCTGCTGTTACTCTAGTCATCACTTCCGCTATTGTCACCGCCATTCGCCACTCACCACCTTCACTACTGCAGACACCACATCTGTCATCACCATTACTTTAATTACCACATTCACAACTGTCGCTACCAGTCATCACTGTCACCGCCACTGACCACCACCACCACAACTGTCATCACCTCTACCATGATCATCACATCCACCATCACCACTACCACTTTACATGATTCTCACCACCAACCATCACTTCTACTACCACCACTGCACAATCACGATCACTAACGTCACCACCGCCACCGCCACCACCACCACCACCACCACCATTGTTGCCCAGAGGTATAGGGGAGAGGAGAATCAGGGGAGGGGGGGAACCACACTCGCACATTGCAGCAGTGGTCCTATATATATATTTTCCCCTTCCTTTACATTCACACGTGCAGACATTGCGTGGACATTACGTCAGACGAGAGAGAGAGAGAGAGAGAGAGAGAGAGAGAGAGAGAGAGAGAGAGAGAGAGAGAGAGAGAGAGAGAGAGAGAGAGAGAGAGAGAGAGAGAGAGAGAGAGAGAGAGAGAGAGAGAAGAAATAAACATACACAGACATACAGACACACACACATGCACAGGGTTAAAAAAAAATCTGTTTATGACCGAAGGAAAACGTGACGAGCTGCACGCTGACGTAGAAAACACATATAAGGGATAGAAAGAATGAGAGTGAGAGTGAGTGAGAGAAAAATTACTCAGACCAATTTATGAATTTCAGAGATTTGTGATTTGGAGTTACGTAGTGCGTGCGTATATTGTGATGACGTTATAGTGCGTGTGTGTGTGTGTGTGTGTGTAGCCTGTAGCGTGTAGCCTGTGGAAGGACCGATAAGAGAAGGAGGGGGGAGGAGAGGAGGAAGAGGAAGAGGAGGAGGAGGAAGAAGAAGGAGAGGAGGAGGAGGAGGAGGAGAAGGAGGAGGAGGAGGAGGAGGAGGAGGAGGAGGAGAAGGAGAAGGAGGAGGAGGAAGAAATACAAAGGAATACAAAGGAAAGCCAAACAACAACAGACCTTTTGGTCCTTGCAAGGCTGTTTGGTAACTACTTCTAACTAGCTACAGGGAAGAGAGACAGGACAGCATAGCAGAAGGCTCCTCCCCATCCACCACTCCCTCCAGCTTGCGCTGGCATGGAAATAGTTGGGAAAAGTATCATGCAGCATAGAAAAACTGACATGGAATTTTCATAGGAAAGGATGAAAGGAAGTTCTACTATTCACCCTACGGTGAACTCTATACGCCTATCTGAAAATGAACACAATTTATAATAAAACTGGTGTCTGTAAAATAAAAGAGTTTATTAATGAATTTAGTAATTATTCGGACAAGAAGGAAATTTTGTTGGGGGATTAGCTTTTGAATATTTCTCTATTTTATTCTATTCTATTGAATGATTCAATAGAATTGCTGTTTACGATTTCTGCGGGAAGTTTATTCCATATATTTACTGTGCGATTAAAGAAAAAAATGTTTGGCCTTGTGGGATTTAAAAGGTTTGGGTACAATCTTGAATCCATTATTTCTTATTAGGTTAGAATGATCAATGGTAAAGTATTTATTTGCATCAAGGTTACTATATCCTTTAAAAATTTTGAACACTTCAATTAGGTCTCCTCTTATCCTGCGCTTTGTTAAGCTAAATAGGTTTAGTTCTTCCAGTCGTTCCTCATACGGCCTATTACGCAATCTTGGAATCATCTTAGTGACTCTACGCTGTATCTTTTCTAGTTTTTCATTGTCTTTTTTGTAATATGGTGACCAGAACTGTACACAGTATTCCAGATGAGAGCGCACTTGTGAGTTATATAAGGCAAGGAGGAGGAGGAGGAGGAGGAGGAGGAGTAAGAGGAGGAAGAGTAGGGTTGGAGGAAGAGAAAGGCGAGGAGGGGGAGCAGGAGAGCAAAGAGGAAAAGAAAGAGGAGGAGGAAGAGAAAGGCGACGAGGAAGACGAGGAGCAAGAGGGGGAGGAGAAAGAGAAGAGCTTAGTTTAATGGAAGCAACAGTGACAGTGCCAACAGTAGCAGCAGCAACAACAGCAGCGGAACTAACAACAAGCAGGGAAGCAGAAGTACCAACATGATTATCAGCAGCAGCAGTAAGAGGATTAGGAGAAGCAGCAGGAGGAGGAATAGGAGGAGAAGACTTGTAAGGGAAAACGGTGGTATTTGTTCCTCCTTTGTGTGCCTTTGTGAGTTTGTTTCCAACTCGCAGTTTCCGGGAGGGTGTGACAAAGGGGCCAGCCGCTTCTTCCTGAGTGGTTTTCCATATTTGTTTTTTAGAACGAGGAGCGTGACTGTACATAAACACTTCCAGCAGTTCAGAGAGAGAGAGAGAGAGAGAGAGAGAGAGAGAGAGAGAGAGAGAGAGAGAGAGAGAGAGAGAGAGAGAGAGAGAGAGAGAGAATATTGTAGTTAGTAAATACAACGCATATTGTCACCACTACACACACACACACACACACACACACACACACACACACACACACACACACACACACACACACACACACACACACACACCTCGCATGACCTCCCTTAAAATAAAACGACATTACTTTTTCTTTTATTTTTAGTTAATTTACTGCCTCGTGCACTTCTGCGTATCAACACCCCTGCCACGTGTGTGTGTGTGTGTGTGTGTGTGTGTGTGTGTGTGTGTGTGTGTGTGTGTGTGTGAATGCACGTCTCTGTATATCCTGTGTATACATTAGCTTTGTCGTGTTAGTACACTATGGCTCAGGTTTTGCTATATATAGACGAAATATTCACCCTTATAGTCCAAAGCTTGTGTGCAGTGAGGTATTTTTAGTGTGTGTGTGTGTGTGTGTGTGTGTGTGTGTGTGTGTGTGTGTGTGTGTGTGTGTGTGTGTGTGTGTGTGTGTGTGTGTGTGTGTGTGTGTGTGTGTGTGTGTGTGTGTGTGTGTGTGAAGTACGTGTAAAGTAAGTTAAAGTAAATGTAATAAAGTCAATGTAAAATGTGTGTGTGTGTGTGTGTGTGTGTGTGTGTGTGTGTGTGTGTGTGTGTGTGTGTGTGTGTGGGGGGGAGGTGCGTTTGCCCAGTGAGTGTTGTACTGTGCGTGCTAAGTCTCCTCCCCTCTGTCACCCTCCCCCACTATTACTTCTCTAATAGCCAGGAAGGGGAGAGGTAAAGAGAGGAAGGGGAGGAGGAGGAGGAGGAGGTGGAGGAGGAGGGCAAGGGGAAGGAAGAGGAGGGGGAGGAAGGAAATTAATAACATAAGGATAAATAAAAGAGACAAAAAAAAATTTAATAACGATACCAAATGACAGAGAATGAAGAAAAGAAAATGAACACCGAAGATAAGCAAAATATAATTAAATAAATAAGAATAAATAAAAATGAAATAAAATAAACAAAGACAAGAGAGAGAGAGAAAGAGAAAGAGACGCACAAGTAGTACAATGAAGAAAGTAAAGAAACAAGAAAATACATTAGACGAAAAAGGAAGAAAATAAAGAAAGGAAAAACTACCTTAACATGTTGTAATCTAACTAAACCAAACTTAAGGTAACCAAGCATGATCTAACCACACCTCATTGTACATCACCTTAACCTAACCTAACCTAACTTAACTCGATCTAACCTAACCTAACCAGACAATCTAACCTCACCTCCCTGTACGTCACCTTAACCTAACCTAACTTAACCTGATCTAACTTAACCTAACTTAATCTAATCTAACCTCACCTCACCTCACCTCACCTAAACTAAACCTAACCTAACTTAACCTAACCTAACCTAATTTAACCTAACTTCATCTTACCTGTCCTGACCTCACCTGACCTCAACCCAACCCAACCTAACCTGACTTAACGTAACCTCACCTCACCTATAACAACGTAACCTGATCTCAACTCATGCCAGCCTAACTTAACCTGATTCCCTTAACTCCTCACCTAAACCTAAACTAACAAACCAAACTATCCAGGAACATAATGAAGGAAGGAAGGAAGGAAGGAAGGAAGCAAACAATATGAAAGAGAGAGAGAGAGAGAGAGAGAGAGAGAGAGAGAGAGAGAGAGAGAGAGAGAGAGAGAGAGAGAGAGAGAGAGAGAGAGAGAGAGAGACACACACACACACAAATGAAGGTGAAAAAGAAATAATAGAGGACCCAGAAAATTACCCTGAACGAGGGAGGCAATTGCACGAATGTTGCATAATGAATAACTATGGAGTGTTTGGAAAGGTTAGGTTAGAGAAAGATAGATAGATAGATAGATAGATAGATAGATAGATAGATAGATAGAGAGAGAGAGAGAGAGAGAGAGAGAGAGAGAGAGAGAGAGAGAGAGAGAGAGAGAGAGAGAGAGAGAGAGAGAGAGTAAAGAGCAACAGGTAGAGGGAATATAAAGGTAAAGGGAACGAAGCTAAAGGTGCTAAGGTATAAGGAAAGCCAGTCTCTCTCTCTCTCTCTCTCTCTCTCTCTCTCTCTCTCTCTCTCTCTCTCTCTCTCTCTCTCTCTATGACTGATTATAAAAGTGAAATATTAAAAATGTGACATGAAAATGCAGACGTCATCATTTTAACACACACACACACACACACACACACACACACACACACACACACACACACACACACACACACACACACACACACACACACACACTACAACTGAGAAGTTAAATGAAAAGATATAAGAGAGAGAGAGAGAGAGAGAGAGAGAGAGAGAGAGAGAGAGAGAGAGAGAGAGAGAGAGAGAGAGAGAGAGAGAGAGAGAGAGAGAGAGAGAGAGAAATAAAGGTGACACAGAGACATCACACTGGGAACAATACCACCACCACCACCACCACCACCACTTCCACCACCACCACCACCGCCGCCGTCACACCTACGCGTCACACCTACATACACACCTCTTGACGTCATCATCTAGTACAGTGACGTCATCATCTGGCTTACAATGACGTCATGGGTTACAAAGTCTGACGTCATTATCTGTACAATTTTTATGACTCATGCTGCCGGTGGCTGTGGCGGCGGCGATGGTGGTGGCGGCGGCGATGGTGGTGGTGGCGGCGGCGGCGGTGGCGGTGGTGGTGGTGGTGGTGGTGGTCGTAGTGTTTTTTTCCCTTTATACTGTCTGGCCCAAAGGCATACCGACTCTCTCTCTCTATCTCTCTCTCTCTCTCTCTCTCTCTCTCTCTCTCTCTCTCTCTCTCTCTCTCTCTCTCTCTCTCTCTCTGTATGTGTGTATCTATATCCCTTAGTTGTTGTTTTTTTTCCATTGTTGTTACATGTTTATTTGCGCTTTGATTGTAGTGTGTGTGTGTGTGTGTGTGTGTGTGTGTGTGTGTGTGTGTGTGTGTGTGTGTGTGTGTGTGTGTGTGTGTGTGTGACGTGAAGACTTTGACGTCATTTTAGTTTTTATAATCCACACTAGTATTATCTGGCAGAGAGAGAGAGAGAGAGAGAGAGAGAGAGAGAGAGAGAGAGAGAGAGAGAGAGAGAGAGATAAAGAGAAAGTGATTTGACCTTCGTTTGTTACCTACATTTACCTAATCTCTCTCTCTCTCTCTCTCTCTCTCTCTCTCTCTCTCTCTCTCTCTCTCTCTCTCTCTCTCTCTCTCTCTCTCTCTCTCTCTCTCTCTCTCTCTCTCTCTCTCTCTCTCTCTCTCCGTACCTGTTGCAACCTCCATTCATCTGACCACTTGTAGGCATTGTTGACCCAGGAAAATAATAATAACAATCAGGGAATGGTTGGCAGTTGCGTGTTGCAGGAGGAGGAGGAGGAGGAGGAGGAGGAGGAGGAGGAGGAGGATATCAATAAAGGAATGAAGTGTGTGTTGAAAGATATGAAAGAGAAGAGAGAGAGGGAGGAGGAAACAGAAGGGGGAAGGAAAGGAAAATGGAAAGATGATTGATGTGATAATGAAGACGTGTCGAGGTGAAGAGAAGGCAGGCAGGTGCGGCGGAAGGGGAGGAGGAGGAGGAGGAGGAGGAGGAGGAGGAGGAGGAGGAGGAGGAGGAAGGAACATGACCAGTTTATTATTTTTTTTCGTTAGTATTTTTTGTTTTCATGCTTTTTTGACACACACACACACACACACACACACACACACACACACACACACACACACACACACACACACACACACACACACACACACACACACTTTCCTTCTTATACAATCTCTTGTTCCTTCTTTATTTTTTTTTTCATCCCCCAACATTTTCTTTCTCGTTCACTCAGTCACTCACTCAGTCACTCAACCACTCACTCCTAACTAACACTACTATCACTAAGCCACGCACCATATCACACAATTTGCAAACCGCATGAAATCACCAGTTGTTTGTCAGAATACGATAAGGCAAGATATGAGTCTAGAGTATAAGTAGCTGGAGATAGCCTATAACAGATACCCTTTAACTCTTCCACTACAAAAAAAAAAAATAAAATAAATAAATAAATGAACAGGGAATGATATAAATAGGTAAAATAAATAAAGAAAGAAATAAAGTAAGGATACATCGTAAACTTTATAAATTCCTCTCAGTATTCAGAATAAAATCAAACTGTAGGTGCTAAGGGAGTTAGTTAAACTTTATATTTTTCTTCATCCTCTCTCTCCCGTCTTCTAGCACCGTTCTTTGCCGGCTGTCCCGTCCCACTCTTCCTCTCCCCTCTTCCCTCCTTCCTCCTTCCTCTGCCCTCCGTCCTCCTTTCTCCTCCCTCCTGCCTTCTCCGTCCCTGCATCCTTTTTCCTCTCCCTGTCACCTTGCTTGATGTAGTAGAAAGAAAATTAATGGAGCAAGTTTCTATATGTGTTACCTCTCTCTCTCTCTCTCTCTCTCTCTCTCTCTCTCTCTCTCTCTCTCTCTCTCTCTCTCTCTCTCTCTCTCTCTCTCTCTCTCTCTCTCTCTTATATAAGGTTAGATAATTTCAAGTTTGGTTGGATTATAATGGGTTAAGTTAAATAATTTTAGATTATTTTATGTTATGTTACGTTAGGTTAGGTTCGATTGAATTTAATTTTAGGTTAAATTTGTGTGATTTTTTATTTATTTATTTGTTTATTTATTTATTATTTATTTATTTATCTATTTTTTTTTTTTTTTGAGGGGCGCGCGTCTCTGCCTTATCTCATTAATTTTACGGCTTTTTTCTTTCATGGTTAGAGTTCATGCGACAAGGACTTTGTTGACTTTTTTTCTTCAGCTAATTTTGTCTCTGGTGTGTATTACGAGACGCTTCGGCGTGCCATCTACGGGACGTGCAGCAGAGCGAGTGTTTATTGCATAATCCACGGGCGCATTTACGTATTATACCTACACTTAAAGTTATAAGGACAGTCATATATATATATATATATATATATATATATATATATATATATATATATATATATATATATATATATATATATATATATATATATATATATACAGAGTCATTTTCCTATTATAGCTGTACTTTCAGTCATATATACACAACCACATCTAATACTGGGGCTTATATTTATATCATAGCTACAATTTCATTCGTGGAGATATTTGAAGTTTTAGTTACGTTAATGATTATGTGGATACTTATAGTCTACCTCGGTAAAGCAATAACTTCTCTCATTCATTTCACTGGAAAACTCTAGAACAATTTTTCTTTAGTACCACACTGCACACATATACTTCATACATACCATCCGCATAAAAAAAAAAAAGCATACCTTTTACATCATATCGTAGCATCGTACTTGTATAAACGAACCGTCCTAGCTGGCGCATTGAGTGCCGCACTGCACGCCACGCTATCGACGCGGGGCAGGCGCTGAAACCTTTCCTTCATTCATCTTACTATTCTTCTTTCCTTATTACCTTGAATTAGGGGCTCGCGGTGCACGCCATCCTCACATCAGCAGGGAGGGCGGGGCGGCTCGCTGCTTCCTGCCTCGCTAGCATACTGAAGAGCCGAAACTCGCGCCGCGCCTCCTGTACTGTTAACCTTTTCACTGCTGACGAAGATAGATAGATAGATAGACAGATAGATAGATAGATATATAGATAGATAGACAGAGAGATAGATAATTGCCACACTAAAGAGAAAACGTGTACGAGTACAGTATATTTTTTTCGCAGCGTTCTCAAAAAAAAAAAAATAAATAAATAAACCTAAAATAAATAAATAAACAGTTCAGAATCATAAGTAATTCAGAAATTCTCTCTCTCTCTCTCTCTCTCTCTCTCTCTCTCTCTCTCTCTCTCTCTCTCTCTCTCTCTCTCTCTCTCTCTCTCTCTCTCTCTCTCTCTCTCTCTCTCTCATCTTTTATTTATTTCGTGCTTCTTAGTTTTTCTTCCTTTCAAGGTAGTGCAGTGTTTGATGTCCCTTGTGGGGAGGCACGTGTTCTTTCAGGAGGAGGAGGAGGAGGAGGAGGAGGAGGAAGTGTTATCGGGAGATGGGAAAGTAAGAGGAGAGAAAGAATGTGGAAACAAAAAAAAAAAAAAAGCAGAAAACAGGAAGAAGAAGAAGAAGAAGAAGAAGAAGAAGAAGAAGAAGGAGAGAGAGAGAGAGAGAGAGAGAGAGAGAGAGAGAGAGAGAGAGAGAGAGAGAGAGAGAGAGAGAGAGAGAGAGAGAGAGAGAGAGAGACTAGAAGAGCGAGAGGGAAAGGGATGAGAGGAAGAAAAGAAAAATGGGACAGGCGATAACAAGGAATAAGAGGAAAATTAGTGGAGATAAAGGGATTAGAGAGAGAGAGAGAGAGAGAGAGAGAGAGAGAGAGAGAGAGAGAGAGAGAGAGAGAGAGAGAGAGAGAGAGAGAGATCTAACAAGACTCAAGGTGAATTTTAAACTTTGATATGATTATTGGAAACTCTTAACTTCATGAGGCTGAAAAAGAGAAACACTCCCATTTGTTGTTACGAGGAGCAGGAAGAGGAGGAGGAGGAGGAGGAGGAGGAGAAGGAGGAGGAGGAGGAGGAGGAGGAGGAGAAAAGAAAAACAAGAAGAAAAAAAACAAGAAAAGAAAACAAGAGTAAAAGAAAAACAAGAAGAGAGAAAAAATATGAAAAACAACAACAACAACAACAACAACAACAACAACAACAGTTATAACAACAGCAGCATGAGGAAAAGGAGGAGGGAGAGAAGGACAACAACATCATCAACAACAACAACAACAACAACAACAACAACAACAACAACAACAACAAGATAATGAAAATAATGATATTCAAAACGATGGCGACGATGATGATTATGGTGATGATGATGATGACGATGATGAAGTTAAAGAGAACGTGAAGGAAAGAGACTAAGAGAGAAAGAGGAGGAAGAGTTGCAGAAGGATTGCAAGTATTAGGAAGAGGAAGAGGAGGAGAGGGAGGAGAAGAAAATTAAAAGGAATAAGAGGAATTAAGAGGAAGAAGGTTTTTGATGGAAGAGAAGACTCAGAGGAAACTGAAGAAATAAATGAGAGTTGTTAAGAGGAAGCTACTCAATGTGTGAGGAAGAAGAGAGAGAGAGAGAAAGAAAGATACAGAAGAAAATAAATACATGAAAGATATAAAGAAACTGAAAGGAAAGGAAAACATCAGGAAAGAGAGAAGGAAGAAAGAAAATAAAGAAGAGCGTGAGAGCGGAAACAGGACATGTGATGTGTGAAAGAGGATATAAAAAATAAAAAAAATAAAAAGAAAAAAAATCATTGAAGTTGTTTTAGTAGTAATAGTAGTAGGAGTAGTAGTAGTAGTAATATTAGTAATAGTAGTAAAGAAAGAAGAAAAGAAGAAAAGGAAAAGTATAATTGATGCTGACAGTGAAATATGAAAGATAAAAATGCAAAATAAAAGACAAAAATGCAACGAGAAAAGAACGAAAAACAAACATATGTAGGAAAAGAGAAAAAGGGAGGGAAAGAAAAGTGAAAAAGAGAGAGAAAGGAAAAGAGACAAGACATGGTAGAACGAAAAATAATGCAAAATCTGATCTGTAGTCTCTCTCTCTCTCTCTCTCTCTCTCTCTCTCTCTCTCTCTCTCTCTCTCTCTCTCTCTCTCTCTCTCTCTCTCTCTCTCTCTCTGTAAACCTTCAAAACTCTCCAAAAGTTATGCTGAGACTGAAAGATTGTTATTCCAAACTCTTTAACTCTTTTTGCTGTTGTAATGGCGAGAGAATTAAGTCTTCGTAATGATGTAATATCCTACTAATTGATGCACAGAGAATGGCGGTGATGTTAAGACTCTTTATCAGCTCTCAGAACACCGTTGTTTGTATTCCTAAAGGCTTCGGGCTTTCATAAGTTCTACTTTCAAAGACCAAAGTGATTTATATATATATATATATATATATATATATATATATATATATATATATATATATATATATATATATATATATATATATATATATATATATATATATGAGGGATACCGGTCACTGGCAACAAAAACCTAATAAAAAAAAAGGCCCACTAAGATGCCGGTCCCCGAGTAGGATCCAAAGCTGTAGTCAAAAAGTAAAGGATAAATGTCCTGAAACCTCCCTCTTGAAGGAATTCAAGTCATAGAAAGGTGGAAATACAGAAGCAGGCAGGGAGTTCCAGAGTTTACCGGAGAAAGGGATGAATGTATTAGAGAGGTGGACAGAATAGGGGTGAGAGAAAGAAGAAAGTCTTATGCAACGAGGCCACGGGAGGAGGGGAGGCATGCAATTAGCAAGATCAGAAGAGCAGTTAGCGTGGAAATAGTGGTAGAAGATAGCAAGAGATGCAACATTGCGGCGATGAGAAAGAGGCCGAAAACAGTCAGTTAGAGGAGAGGAGTTGATGAGACGAAAAGCTTTCGATTCTATCCTGTCTTAAAGAGCGGTATGAGTGGAACCAGTAGAGCGGCCTTGACGGAACCCATACTGGCAATCAGATAGAAGGTTGTGAAGTGATAGATGTTAAAGAATCTTCCTGTTGAGAATAGATTAAAAAACTTTAGATAGGCAGGAAATTAAAGCAATAGGACGGTAGTTTGAGGGATTAGAACGGTCACCCTTTTTAGGAACAGGTTGAATGTAGGCAAACTTCCAGCAAGAAGGAAAGGTAGATGTTGACAGACAGAGCTGAAAGAGTTTGACTAGGCAAGGTGCAAGCACGGAGGCACAGTTTCGGAGAACAATAGGAGGGACCCCATCAGGTCCATAAGCCTTCCGAGGGTTTAGGCCAGCAAGGACATGGAAAACGCCATTGTGAAGAATTTTAATTGGTAGCATGAAGTAGTCAGAGGGTGGAGGAGAAGGAGGAACAAGCCCAGAATCGTCCAAGGTAGAGTTTTTAGCAAAGATTTGAGCGAAGATTTCAGCTTTAGAGATAGATATGATAGCAGCGGTGCCATCAGGTTGAAATAAAGGAGGGAAAGAAGAAGAAGCAAAGTTATTGGAGATGCTTTTGGCTATGTGCCAGAAGTCACGAGGGGAGTTAGATCTTGAAAGATTTTGACACTTTCTATTAATGAAGGAGTTTTTGGCTAGTTGGAGAACAGACTTGGCATGGTTACGGGCAGAAATATAAACTGCATGAGATTCTGGTGATGGAAGGCTCAAGTATCTTTTGCGGGCCACCTCTCTATCATGTATAGCATAAGCTGGGTTCTTGCGATGTTCTATTTTGTGTTTATATTGATTGATAAGGTGAAGAAAAGACACCCAGACATTCACGCGCACGGACTGCCATCGGTGAGAATTACAGAAGAGTCTAGTTGAAATCGAAGCAAGGGAAATGAGCCCACCGGTGAAGGAGGTGATGCAAGTTAGTTAAGAATAGATTAATAATGAAAATAGAGAATGCAATAGCGTTATAAATAGAGGTAAAAAGAGTAATAAAAGAAAATGTAATAAAAATAGCTAATTCATCACCGCAAGGGAACATAATCTGGAATAGAAAAATATGATGGCAGTTAAAGTCGCGGATGGAATTAGAAAATAAATGGAAATAGAATAAAAGAAAAAAAAAGAGAGAGTGAAAATATCAAAGTCGTCATAGAAATAAAACAGTTAGGAACATAGTTATGGATGAAATTAGAGAATAAATGGAAACAGAATAAAAGAAAAATAATAAAAATAGCGCAGTCGTCACGGGAATAGAACACAAGCACAGAGAAGGAATAAAAAAGGAATACAATGAAAATAATAGATTAAATATTGGAGAAACAAATAAAAATAGAATAACTGAGATGAATGAATAAGGAAAACAAATAAAGAACACATTTGAAGGTATAATTAAACTACGAGTCTTTTATTATTAGTGAGAAAAAAAAGTAATTCACAAGCTATGGAAGGATGATTAATTTACATGTTTTTTTTATAATTATTACCTAAAATGAAAGGACAATAAAAAAAAAAACTCGCAATTTTATCTGAAAGCTGGGTTAAGTTGGGTTAGGTTGGATTAGGTCAGCTTAGATTAGGTTACGTTTAGACTCATGCAGCTCATTAATTTCACTGCTAATCCCTTCATTGCGCAGATTATTATTGGAAAAGCCGTCATATTTTGCCAAGAGAAAAGAAAAAAATGTCTGGAAATTAGCAGGCCAAGGTTATTTCCATAATCTCCAAATGAAGCAATACATAGACAGTGCCAATATTGGTGCTGCACGAGGGATAGTAGTTGTAGTAATTGTAGCAGTAGCAGCAACAGCAGCAGCAGCACCAATAGTAGTAGTAGTAGGAGCAGCAGTAGTAGTAGTAGTAGTAGTAGTGAGGGGAGACTTAGACAGCTAGCTAAAGAGAAAGTTTGTGAGAGAGAGATTAATGTAAAAGAAAGTAATGAATGGTGTATGGGTAGCAGGGAGAAGGCATTACACCATCACAGCAGCAGATGGACAGTACGATAAGTGAGCAGTGGGAAATGGACAGGAAAGCGAGGAGGATATGAAAACTTGAGGAGGGAAGTTGTGGAAGTAAGAGCAAGAAAGGTACAAGAGGAAGGCATGTTCGTAGCATTACAATAGTCAGTAAGTGGACAGTAGAAAATGGACAGGAAAGGAAGTGAGGGAGAGATGAGTGAAAATAAGAGGAGGAAAGGCACTAGAGAAAAAGACATCAAATGGAGAATAGAAAACTGACAGGAAAGGAGTAAGGACTTAGACAGCTAAAGCGATTTGTGGGGAGGGAATTGTGAAAGTAAGAGAGGGAAGGCACTAGAGGAAAAGACAAGAAAAGGACAATAGAAAATGGACAGGAAAACGAGGGAAGAGTTGAACAGCTAAAGAGAAAGTTTGTGGGAAAGAGAAGAGAAGAGTTGGAAGTGCAGGCAAGTAGGAGATAGATAGCGTGTGGCAGCAGGGAGGGAGTATCACAGCATGACAGCATCACAGCGGCCACTTCCCTCCACACTAACTTGAAAAATGACGCCAATGAAGGGAAAGGGAGTGAGGGAGAGTGGTGCGGCCCTCAGGCGTGATGTATGTCAGGTATTACACAAAGTATGGACGCAGGTGTTGCA
>NC_087162.1:21980447-22002947 GCF_035594125.1 Scylla paramamosain | reverse complement strand
AAAGGAGAAGATAAAAGGAGGAAAAGAAGGACGAAAAAAAGGGAGGGGGAAGAGGAGAATGAAGAAAAAAAAAAAAAAAGAAAAGAGGCGTGGGCGCTTTATGTAATTTTAAGGTAATTTGAGATTTACATTCCCAAAAAAATCTATCATTCGCTCTCTCTCTCTCTCTCTCTCTCTCTCTCTCTCTCTCTCTCTCTCTCTCTCTCTCTCTCTCTCTCTCTCTCTCTCTCTCTCTCTCTCTCTGACATCCTTCCAAAATTGTAGTAAAGTGAACTCCCGAATTCCTTTAGCCCGAGAGAAGAAAAGAAAGCCTTCTCCTTTATCTCCAGAAAACCCCAGCATGGAGTGTCGGAGGAAGACAACGAGAGGGAGGAAGGAGAGGGAGAGAAGGGGGCAGAGAGAGGGAGAGAAGTAAAACCTTACCTTTCATTAATAGATTCATCGTTACCAATCCAGGCTGGGAACACAATAGAGACACTCACTTGAACTTCACCACATGATAATACTGGCCTGTGTGTGTGTGTGTGTGTGTGTGTGTATGTGTCCTGCAGCAACACCAAAACCGTAACAAGGTCTCAAGCTCAAACTGACATAAGGAGGAAGAGGAGGAGGAGGAGGAGGAGGAGGAGGAGGAGGAGGAGGAGGAGGAGGAGGTAGTAGTAGTGAGAGAGAGGAAAGGGAGAGTGGAAGGCGTGAGGAAGGAAAGGGTGCACGAGGGGGAAGGGAGAGATGGAAGAGGAAGGGGAGGAGAGAGTAGGGGGAGAGGGTTTGCTCACCAGCCAATCAGCTCTTAGACTCACGCAGTTGCCAGACGTAGAAGTCGAGGGTCAATAGCCAACTCTTATCTTTTCGACTGTGGCCTAAGAAAACATTTGAAAAGCCTCACTCAATATGAACTTCTTCAATAAGGAATAGTGAAAGGTTAGTGGCGTCTGGAAGAGTGGATTAGGATGTGGATGAGAAGATTCACTTGGGCGGGTAGAGGCGGTAGAGGCGCTATCCACTAGCCCTCTAGTTTCTCAAGGTCAGAGGAATCAGGGTAAGGGCGGAGCGGCGCAAGGGAATTCCGTCCCTACCGCTTGCTGGCCCAGGGACGGCGCGGCGCTAATGCAGGGAAAATAAATACGAGGTGTGTCATTAAAGTTCCAGGACTGGTGCCACACAAGTTTTATTTCACATCCAGGCTACAAACTATAGGTTATCTCCTTCGAAGTAATCCCCCTGGCACCGCATGCACTTGTCCATCCTTCTCTGCCAGGCTTGCATGCACTGCTGGAAGGATTCTTGCGGGATGCTCCTCAGCTCCGTCGTCACGGCCTTTTTGATGTCGTCCGCATCATCAAAACGGGTCCCCTTCATGACCTCCTTGAGCTTGGGGAAGAGGAAGAAGTCGCACGGAGCGAGGTCAGGTGAGTAGGGCGGTTGCTCCAGCACGGCGATGTTCTTCTTGGCCAAGAACTCTCTGATGCTCAGGGCATTGTGAGCAGGCACATTGTCGTGGTGAAGCAGCCACGAGTTGCCCTGCCACAACTCCCGCCTCTTCTCGCGCACTGCACGAAGCAGACGCCGCAGTACTTCTTTGTACACATGTTGGTTGACTGTCTGGCCCTGTGGCAAGAACTCGCAGTGGACGATGCCCCTCACATCGAAGAAAGCGATCAACATGACCTTGAAGCTGGACCTGGACTGCCTTGCTTTCTTCGGCTGTGGCGACGCCGGACTCTTCCATTGAAGGCTCTGGCGTTTGGTCTCCGGGTCGTACTCAAATACCCAGGACTCATCGCCGGTGATGACTCTCCTGAGCAAGTCTGGTTCAGTTTCCAGACGCTCGAGGATGTCCTGACACACCTGCATGCGTCGTCCCTTCTGGTCATCGTTCAGGAGTCTCGGCACCATCTTCGCACAGACTTTCCGCATGCCCAGATCTTCAGTGATAATCTTCCACACGCTGTTGTGGTTCATGCCAAGCTCATCTGCGATCTTTCGAACAGTCAACCGACGATCGTCACGCACCATCTGCTTGACACGCTCAACATTGGCCTCATTCCTGCTCGTTGAGGGTCTTCCACTCCTGGGGTCATCTTCCACGTCCTCCCGGCCCTCTTTGAACCTCTTGCACCACTCAAAAACACGTGAGCGTGACATTGTCTCATCCCCGTACACTTTTTGCAGCATACCCAGTGCTTCTGACGGCGTTTTCCCCAACTGCACCAAAAACTTCAAGTTTGTTCGCTGTTCAGCGCTCATTGTTAAACGACCTGCAACAGAGGACATGATTTTAAAAGCACGTAAGAAAAAGATTAGTGACTGTAGAGGGTTGGGAGCGCAGTTGTATACTCCAGAAGGATTACTTTGAAGGGGAAATATGGTGGTTTGTGGCTTGGGTTTGAAATTCATCTTTTAGGACACCAGTCCTGGAACTTTAATGACACACCTCGTATGCTATAGTGAGTTTGACAGTTCCGGGGCAGGGCTTGCGGGAGACACAGGGCGGGGCTGAATTTATGCCATTAATTTGGTTTGGTGGTGCCGGCTGAAGTGGTAAGCCCAGAGTGTGTGGCGATTAGCTGCCGCCCTTGTGGCTCAGGGACTGTACCGCCTCCTCCTCTTCCTCCTTGTTGTTGTCCTGCTTCTCCTCTTCGTTGTCCTTTTCATCTTCATTATCTTCATCCTCCTTCTCTTACGTTTTCTTTTTCCTCCTTCTCTTCCTCGTCCTCTTCCTCTTTCTCTTCCTCCTTCTCTTCCTCTTCCTGCTCCTTCTCCTCGTTGTCCTTTTCATCTTCATCCTCTTTCCCTCATCCTCCTCATCTCTCTCTTTCCTCATACACATACTAGTCTTCGTTCCCGTCCAACACCACATGGTCGTCCTCTTTGTCCTCGTCCTTGCCTATGTCGTCGTTGTCTTGTGGTAGTTGTCGTTCTTCCCCTCGTCCTTAATTTCCTTGTTGTCGTCCTCGTTGTCTGTCATTCTCCACCTCGTCCTCTTGTCCTGTCTCTCACCAGGTGTGTCATGGGAGGCGTGACTAATTAAGCAAGCCAAGGTTCACTACATATATTCATCACAAGGAAGAAAATTTACTTAACCTCAGGCAGATTAAACTTAAACGTTCTTGACATGGAAAAAAAAAAGTCATATTATATTATGAACTTAAAGAAGAATGACTAATGGTAATAGGAAGGAAACATAACACAAATGTAGCCGATTAATAAACCGGACAAACACATTTCCTATTCATAAGAAGACGGTATGTTTATGAATGTCGTTAAGTGTGGAGGTGTCTTTCCATTCTGTTTATTTTAAGCTTGATGGCAAATAAAGCATTTTTTAAGGGAGGCTGGACAAGAAGAAAAAAATAAAAGTTTGTTCCTAATAGCCACTCCCTACACCTTAAAGGAAAGATGCTTGTAATAATAAGAGACACAAGTAAAGATCCGAGAGAAAGGCCAATTTATGTTTGTTTCTTTTTCTCAATTTTTATTCCCTGCCCACATGATTTTTCAATTGTTGGCGAGGCAGCAGAGTATGGCGGGATGGATTGTCTCAGTTTTATCGATCAGTCACGAGTAGATTGGTGTGTAATCTCAACCTAAGACTGAGAGGTGCTCCTGTATGACTAACATGGCTGCTGCTGCTGCGGCTACTACTGCTGCTGCTGCTGCTGCTGCTGCTGCTGATTCTACTACTACTACTACTACTACTACTACTACTACTACTACTACTACTACTACTACTACTACTACTACTACAGCAGCAACAACGAAACAACAACAACAACAACAACAACGACGACGACGACGACGATGATAACGATGACAACAACAACAACAACAACAACAACAACAACAACAACAACAACAACAACAACAACAACAACAACAACAACAACAACAACAACAACAACAACAATAATAATAATAATAATAATAATAACAAGAATACGCCTAGCAGTGCCAATATCAGCAGAACAGTAGCAACAACAACATATACAGCGACAATATCCCTGCAGGTCACTTCCGGGATTGTCAAAGTCCACGGTCCTCGCCCATCACGTTTCATTACTTCGCCTTAAATGCGTCCACTACTACGATCGGGAAGCCTGATGTGAAGCTTGTAAATGAATCGTAAGGAAGAAGACTGTGTTGCTTGTGTCCTTGCTTCTAATAAGACGGGCCGGGAAAGAAAGTCCCAGAAAGATCATGAGATACTTAGATGCTCGTACACAAGCAAAACATAAAATAAAATAAAGTAAATAAATAAATAGAATACAAAAAAAAAGATTAGGAGGAACCAGACGTAAGAACTGAAAAAAATAAATAAATAATAGCGGGAGGAACATATGTAAGAGATGAGATTAGAAAATATGAGATGAAATGGAATAGCCGAACATAACATACTTGGATGGAGGGTGAAGGGCGTGCTGGAGGAGACTGCCATTAGCTGCCGGTGCTGTGGTCGGTGATGTGTAGCGTGTTTAATTCACTTGTTTTGTAGTGAATCATGAAGTTCGTCACGGAGATCGGGTCTGACGGTCTGCGGCGGCGTCCTGCTGGGGTGCGGCAGGACGTGGAGCGGCGCCACCTGCAGTGTGTCACCCTCACCCTCCTCGTGCTCCTCCTGCAGTGCCTCCAGATCGCGGTCAAGGAGTACATCTGGGAGCACAACCAGCTTTACCTCGCGGCTCAGGACTCTTACGTTGACCACGACGCGCTAAATACTCCCATGCGCCTGGACCAGGTGGAGGAGACTCACGGCGCCCTCCTGCAGGGTTTGGTGTACAACCCCAAGCTGAACGTGTACACGCTAGTGGGGAGGCCGCGCGTCAGGCTCCTCTATATCAAGAACGAGACGTGTCTGTATCCCGTGCAGAACACACTGTGCTACGGCAAACTGACTCTGGACGGCGACACTGAGAGCGAAATAGACACAGAGAAAGACTTGACAGACGTGACTCTGGATGGCGTGCAGTGCCCGCCTCGACTCAACACCAGCAACATCACCCTGGAGTATCTGGAGGACGCGCAGCTGGACTACCTGAACAGTCAGGCGTGCTTTAACTGTAAGTATCCCCTGGGCGGCCACGTGCTGGACATTCCCCGCCCAAACTCCACCATCCAACCACTCGAGGAGTACGCCACGTGGTGTCTCGCATCCCTCAACACAGAGATCTTTGACAAACTTGTAGATGAATCGACGCGTCTCATTCAAGTCGAGGTCATCTTTTACAACGTGTATTTTGACATATTCGTGCGAGTCACCGTGGCTTTCGAGGAGTTTGATCTCAACAGGTGGTGGCCCTCGTATAAAATTGAAACTGGTCACTTTCTGGGAGTCGCGGGAAGAGGGGACTACCACGGTGCGATTGACGACAGTAAATTGTTGGTGTTTCCCGCGCTGGTGTTGGCCCTGATCCTTCTGCGGCTGCGTTGGGAACCTAAGGAGGGTCGCATGAAGCGGTACCTCCTCACTCTGATCACCGTGGGACTAACGATATACCGCCTCTACTCGCAGGCGAACATTGTGCTGAGGTACGAGGAGGTCCTGGACGCGTTGCCTTCAGAGCCCAGGAACCGCACACGGCTGGGAAGGATGGAGCAACTGATGAACGCAGATCAGCACTTTCCCTTCGAGTACTTGATGGCAGAGAACAAGACAGCGCGAGTGCTGGGCATCGCTTTGGTGGTGCTGAGTTTGCTGCACCTCTGCCAGTACGAGAACTACCAGTGGGTCGAGGTGACGCTACTGGCGGTGGCCATCAGAAAGGCGCTCAAGTACTCGCTGCCCTTCATCCTGTACTATCTCTTCCTTAACTTCGTGTTCGCGGTCATCGGTCACACTCTCTTCGGCACCTGTTCCTCACTGTTCAGCGAGAAGACCGAGGCGTTCATTACTCTGCTCAAGTTTGAGTTCTCAGGAGACATGGACTACAGTGAGCTGATGGTCTGTGCACCGGTGTGGGGCGAGATCTTCTTCTTTCTGGCCTCCGTGGTGCTGTACATGGTGCTCTTTAACTTCACCTTCACTTACGTTTTCGGCGTGATGACGGAGGTGCGACGCCTCAAGGCCCGCCAGTTCATGCTGGAGGAACATGACAACCTCATGGAGAAGATTAACTGGCCCGTCACTCGCTGTCACCGCGGCGCCGACCTTTCTCTCGAGAATCAGTTGAGGCTTGTCAAATTGTACGATTTCATCTCGTCCCGCGGAGACGAGGCCATTCGTTCCCTCAGGCAAAGGGAGTGAGGGGAAGCCACACAGATTAACACTCAGATTCTATATTTCTTTCTTTTAACACTGATACTCTGTGTGTGTCATATAAAAAATTACATGACCATTGTGTCTCTTATTTCGTAATGTTGGTGTGTGTGTGTAGGGGGGGAAAGTGGGTGTGTACATACGCGCATGTACACTGCTCGTCATTTTTCAGGGAGCAAGTTCCTGCAAAATTTTCAGTGACATGACAAGACTCTCTCTCTCTCTCTCTCTCTCTCTCTCTCTCTCTCTCTCTCTCTCTCTCTCTCTCTCTCTCTCTCTCTCTCTCTCTCTCTCTCTCTCTCTCTCTCTCTCTCTCTCTCTCTCTCGTGTAGGAAATCTTGTATCATTTCCTCTGGACAAAATAGATAAAGAAATGAGGAAAAAAGGAAAGAAAAGTGTACACGCACCAATTTAATGCGTTGATTAAACTATCTTAGTCTGTCAGGAAATCATTTTTTTCTTATTATTTGTCTTGGGCACTTTGGCCGCGTCCCTTTCCTGCAGCTGTGTGTGCTTTGATATTTGTATGCTGAGGAGGATATGTCGAATTAAGTACTTGACTATGTTGTTGTTGTTGTTGTTGTTGTTGTTGTTGTTGTTGTTGTTGTTGTTGCCATTGTTGTTGTTGCTGTTGTTGCTGTCGTTGTTGTTGTAGCTCTTCTTCTTCTTCTTCTTCTTCTTCTTCTTCTTCTTCTTCTTCTTCTTCTTCTTCTTCTTCTTCTTCTTCTTCTTCTTCTTCTTCTTCTTCTTCTTCTTCTTCTTCTTCTTCTTCTTCTTCTTCTTCTTCTTCTTCTTCTTCTTCTTCTTCTTCTTCTTCTTCTTCTTCTTCTTCTTCTTCTTCTTCTTCTTCTTCTTCTTCTTCTTCTTCTTCTTCTTCTTCTTCTTCTTCTTCTTCTTCTTCTTCTTCTTCTTCTTCTTCTTCTTCTTCTTCTTCTTCTTCTTCTTCTTCTTCTTCTTCTTCTTCTTCTTCTTCTTCTTCTTCTTCTTCTTCTTCTTCTTCTTCTTCTTCTTCTTCTTCTTCTTCTTCTTCTTCTTCTTCTTCTTCTTCTTCTTCTTCTTCTTCTTCTTCTTCTTCTTCTTCTTCTTCTTCTTGCTACTGTTGTACATACTCTAACTGTTTTTTCTGTGTGTGTGTGTGTGTGTGTGTGTGTGTGTGTGTGTGTGTGTGTGTGTGTTTAACCAGCATCTTTTCTCTTGTTGCAGGTGAGCGTGGCAGCATCACGTAAGGGGCAGGGACAGGTAAGTTCATTAAACCATTGCAGCTAACTCTTCGATGAGAAAAACTCGATTTCTTCCTTATTTCGTATTTCCCTTAACGTTTTCTATGTTTTCTTCATTCATATTTTCCTTATTTTTGTCACCATTACGTTTCGTTCGTGTTCTTTTCCCTCTCTTCTATTTCTCTGATATATTTCATTTTTGTTATTTCTTTTTCCATGCTTTTTTTCCTTTTTTTTCATCGCCAACCCTTCCTATTCTTTTTCCTGTTCTGCTTTGCTTCTGATATCTTTTTCGTTATTTTCCTTGTGTTTTTTCCCCACTGTGTTGTTGTTTTTTTTTTCACGTATTACTCTTTTTTTATCACTATTATGTTTCTTCTGTGCTGTTCTTTTGTGTTCTGTTTGTTTCTTTTCTTTTCCTCTAAATTATTTTCTTTTTGTCGTTTCTTTTACTTCCATATTGATTATTATTTTTCATTGCGATTATTCCCTCGTCGTATTTTTCTTGTTATTCCACTTTTTTTTTCATTTCCTTCTTTTTCTATCTATCGTCCTTCCTTCTTATTTATTCGATCGTTTTTTTCCTATCATATTGTTTAATTTTTTTTTTATCTATTACTCAGTTATTTTTCATCACGATTACTTTCTTTATTACGTTATTTCATTTATCACTGATTATGTGTATTTCCTTTATTCCTTATTTTCATTATTCTTCCTCCTTCATCCTCACTCCAACTATATTTGCTCCTTTCTTTCCTGTCCTTAGTTTTGTATGTACATATGTTTTCGGTCACATGATAGTTTTTTTTTCTTTTTCTCCTTTATTTTCCAGTAGTTCGCTTCCAATTTTTTCGCCCTTTTATATTATCAGTTATTATTGTGTGTACCATTGCATTCATTTGCTCTTTTGTGACATGTTATATTACTGTTTTTTTTTTTTGTCATGCAGTAGTTTGCTTCTTTTTTTTTTTTTTTTTTTTTAATTATCAAGTAGTATTGGATGTAGCAGTATATTCACTCTCTTTTTAATAAACACTACACTCATTTGTTTCTTATAAGTAGGACACACTATTGATATTTCGTTGACTTTTCTCTTTTCCATCATCAACTAGTATCGGGTGTAGCACTATATTCACACACTCTTTTTAATAAGAACATAAGAACATAAGAAATAAGGGAAGCTGCAAGAAGTTACCAGGCTTACACGCGGCAGTCCCTGTATGAAATATACCTACCTATTTCCACCTATCATCCCCATCCATAAACCCGTCCAATCTTCTCTTAAAGCTTCCTCATGTCTTAGCACTAACAACATGATTATTGAGTCCGTTCCACTCATCTACCACTCTATTTGAAAACCAATTTCTTCCTATCTCTTTCTTAAATCTAAATTTTTCAAACTTGAACCCGTTATTTCTTGTTCTGTCCAGGTTGCTGATCCTAAGAATTTTACTTTCGTCCCCCTTGTTATAACCCTTATACCACTTAAAGACTTCTATCGGGTCTCCTCTTAACGTATGTCTCTCTAAAGAATGTAAATTTAACAGCTTCAATCTCGCCTCGTAAGGAATACTCCTCATCTCCTGTATCCTTTTAGTCATTTTCCTTTGTACTGATTCTAATCTATATCTTTCCTGCAATGTGGGGACCAGAACTGCACAACGTAGTCTAGATGAGGTCTGACCAACGTCAAATATAACTTTAATATTACTTCGGGCCTTCTACTTTTTACACTCCTAAAAATAAATCCTAATACCTTATTTGCCCTGTTTCTGGCCTCTATGCATTGCTTTCCTAGACGGAGTTCAGAGCTAACTATAACTTATAAATCTTTTTCGTACCCTGAACCTATCAGAGTTTCGTTGTTTATTGTGTGCCTGCTGTGTAGGGTTTTCTCTACCTACGCTAAGTACTTTGCATTTGTTGATATTAAACTGCATTTGCCATCTGTTCGTTCATTCATTCATGCTATCTAAATCTGCCTGCAAGGCGATAGCATCCGATTCTGACCTAATTAATCTATCTATCTTTGTGTCATCCACAAATTTACTAACATCAGTACTAATTCCACTTTCCAAGTCATTGATGTATATTAAAAAGAACAATGGTTCTAATACTGATCCCTGTGGCATCCCACTAATTACATGACCCCACTCGGATTTGGAGCCGTTTATTGCAACTCTGTCACTCATTTTCACCTTGTACGTAAAGTGCTGTACTCTTGATATTTCCTTGATTTTTCTTCTCTTTTTCTATCATCAAACAGTATCGAGTGTAATAGTATATTCACTTTCTTTTAATAAACACTGCACATTAATTTTCTCCATGTAAGTAATTTACCATGATGATATTTCGTAGAATCCCAATCGTAATCTCACATTAATTTTTTCGTGCATGCGTTCACCTCCACAATGCGAGGCTCAACACCGTGTACTGTTTCCAATCTCTCCCATTCACTGTGCTGGCTAATTTCCCTGCTTTTTGCCTTCACGCCTCTTTGATTACTTTTATGATTAGCATTTTAATTACCATGAAAGTTTCTTCTATATTTTTGTTCAGAAGTGACGCTTCAGGAATTGCTTTTTTTTTTTTTTTTTTTTACTTGTCTGAGTGTGTGTGGGCGGTGGGCGGTGCTGTCTTTGCTACTGACATGACGACTCATTGATTGGTTTATACGTATTGTTGCGCCATCAGCGTTGTGCAGCGCCTGGGGTGAAGATGGACTAAAAGAGCCGTGGGCAGCGTTCATGAAGTAATGGTAAGCTAGTCTGGTTAAATGAAGGAAGTGATAGCAAGATAGGAAGTTCATTAGTAAGATACCTAATATCACTATGGTCGTTTGTTTGGCCACACAGAAAAGGAAAGGAAGAACATGAGGTTAATTTTGTTTTGTATTTGCTTTGGTTGAGGGATGAAGAGACGGTAATATTTAAGCCTGTCACTGCTATGATCGCCCTCTGTCAACACTGAGTTCACTGCTAAAATGGTTTGCATGACCACACAGAAAAGGAAATAGAGAATAGGAGTTTAATTTTGTCTGTTTGTTTTCTAATATGCAAGGCTATTGAAAAGAATACAGTTGGACACAGAAAATAAAAGAGAAAATAGGAAGTTGATTTTTTTTATATAAACTACAACGATACTTAATAGACTGTAGTGCAAAAATAAATGTGTAAAAACTGCAGTTGAGTATGACGGAAAAAAAAAAAAAAAATTGCCTTGTAGTGTGAATGTTGATGACAGATGAAGAGGCTGGAGCGGTGAGGTACTCGTACTCAAGTGTGGGGAATAGGAGGAATGGCAATAAGAACAATACTTGGACGTGCTGCCTCACTGTAAAGAACTCGAGGCCAGGCTCAAAGACTGTACTCTTACTTACTAAAGGCAGTGATACGGGGAGCAGGTGTGCTGTCAAGTCACTTAATGTACTCCTACCTGTCTTGGCTAATGATACGGCGACTGAAGGGGGAGAGAGAGAGAGAGAGAGAGAGAGAGAGAGAGAGAGAGAGAGAGAGAGAGAGAGAGAGAGAGAGAGAGAGAGAGAGAGATTCTAACCTTTCTCCGTGATTAAGAGCTGCGGGACTGATCCTTATCCCAATCTCTTGCCACGACCTCTTGCAAGCGCCAACATTAACGCACAGATGACCTTTCCGCTCCTCCTCCTTCTCCTTCTCCTTCTCCTCCTCCTCCTCCTCCTCCTCCTCCTCCTCCTCCTCCTCCTCCTCCTCCTCCTCCTCCTCCTCCTCCTCCTGCTCTCTCCCACAGTTTAATAATTCTCCCTCCCACAATGCTCCTTTGCTTAGGATATTCGTGATTTAAAACGTGTTATTATCATTATCATTATTTCGTGTTTGTAGTTTTTTCTTCTTTTAGGAAAGTGGAAAACCAAACAATCTTATCAATTTTAAAGGAGAATGTTGGTATGTTTCGATGGATTTCTTTTGTCTTGTACAATAGCGCAAAAAAACACAAGGTATTTTCATTCCGTACCTACAATTACTCAGTTTTCAACGCGACTAAAAGTCTTAAAATAGAAATAAAACAAAATAAAATAAAATAATAAAAAATGAAGTGCCACTGACTAACTGAATGACTGACTGACTGACTGACTGACTGACTGACTGATTAACTGACTGAACTTGCCACCACAATACATCCAGTCAGTCAACCATTCAACCAACCAACTAAACAATCAGTCAATCAATCAATCAGTTATTTTTCTACTATGAATATACTAAAGAATCATTATCAAGTATCGGTGAAATGACAGACCTGACAGCTCCATCTGGACTCTCGTTGGCTTGCACGTAGCACCGATAAGATCAACAGTAAAAGCCCACAGCAGTGAGAACGAGACTACAGCGGCGCCTTTAGTGCTGCTGGGGCGACTGAATCTGCAGTAGCGACAGTCATGCCATTGGGAGCGAGAAAAGCGGAGGAGGGAGTCGGAATGAAGGAGGAGGAAAGGAGCGAGATGGGAAGAGGAGCAATTAGTGAATGAGAGGTTAGGAGGGGAAGAGGAAGGACTGGGGAGAGAGAAGAGAACAGGAAGGAATGGGAAATGAAGGGCTTAGAGGAGGGACTAGAGAGAGAGAGGAGAGCAAGGAAGACTAGGAAAAGAAATAGAGCAGGAGAGAATGGTGAGAAAGAGCTTACGAGGAGGAATGGAGGTGAGATGGAGGGAAGGAGAGAGTGGAGAGGGAGAAGGAAACAAGAACTGGGAAATTAGAGAGGAGGAGGAAGACTGAAATTCTACATATGAGGAGGCGAAGTATAACATTATGCAAATTTTGGTTATAATTTTGTCCTGATGAGCGGCGACAAAGCTAAAGTTACCTGGGACTCGGAATTTCGCTTCCTGTAGGTGGCGTGGCGGCGGCGGTGGTGGTGATGATGGTGGTGGTGCTGGTGGTGGCGGCGGCGGCGGTCGGGCGGGTGAAGCGAAGCGGAATACATACGTAACTTGTGTGAATTAACGCTTCCCACACTTAAGTGCTCATTACTCAAACTGTTGGTCCCGCGATTGAATAAGTATTTGCTGCTGGCCGGATGACTGCTGGCTGGCTGGCTGGCTGGCTGGCTGGCTGGCTGGCTGTCTGTCTGACTGGCTGGCTGGCTGACTGACTGACTGGTTGGATGGCTGGCTGGATGACCTACTGAATGGCTGGTTGGCTGGTCCTCCACTATTGCAGCTATACAGGGAGTGGAATACAACATACCCATTACTTGCGGAATACTGTAGTTGTGAGAAGGGAATGCCATTGAAACTAACCCGGAAAGCGAAACCCAACATATCCATCTGCCTGTGGAGTGTCTTGCTGAGAAACGAATGCCACTGAAATTCAACTCAACTATGAACCTACCCTAACCTAACCTAACCTAGCCTAGCCAAATCTAACTAAACCTAACATAATCAAATGAACCCTAACCTAACCTAACGAAACGAACAAGAGAGAGAGAGAGTGTGTGTGTGTGTGTGTGTGTGTGTGTGTGTGTGTGTAGAAACAGTGAACATGGGAGTAACAGGTCTTTCTCATGCAGCTTAAGTTCATCAGGTTGACTCTCGGAGCAACACAAACATAAGGAACAACAAAGGAAGAACATGCAACACCGGACATGTTGGGTCTTCCGAAGCATGACGTGTAGGATATGGATAGCAAAGACGTGAGGTATTGTCAGGAAGAGTAAGAGATAAAGTTTTTTTTACCATTTCTGTCTTTTTCCTGCTTTTCTTTTTCTTGGTAATAGAACAGGTATTAGCAGCGGAAAAAAAGAAAGAGGAAAAAGACGGAAAAGCATTAGTGTGATTGTTTTTCTCTTCCTCCTTTCTCTTTCCTTTCGAGATTTGTTGTAGGCAAAGGTTATAACTGCCACTAATACATATTTCTTTTTCTCTCTGCCCAGCGGCGCCATATGATTCTCTGTGCGACGCCAGAAACAAATAAATATGGATAGACACACACATAGATAAATAAATAAAAAAAATAAAGCAAAAAAAATGTCAATAAACTTTATATATCTGTCAACCGGTTTTATAGGTCATCCCCCCCACACACACACACATAGCTTCAATCTCCCTTCACCTTTCTTTGTGTCCTCGTCTAACACTCCCTCTCACTCACTCACTCACTCACTCACTCACTCACTCACTCACTCACTCACTCACTCACTCACTCACTCACTCATTCTTCTCACCTCCCACTCCAATATCCCTCTTCAGCACCAGCAGCAGGTACGTAATGGTAGGTCGGGGAAGTGGCGGAGCGGGAGCAAGAGGCGGGAGGTGGAGGGCGGGGGAAGGAAGAGCCATGGGGGAGGAGGGAGGCGGTAAATTTAATGGCAGAGGGAGGCATGATATCTGGTCCTGCTCTGGTGTGAAAGCGGTGCAGGTGGCGATGGTTGCGCTGCGAAGAGCGAGGAGCGAGGGGCGAGGGGCGAGGGGCTATACAAATACATACCATTCACCGCAGCCCTGCAAACATCCACTCGTCTTCCCATCCCGCGAGATCGAGGTTGAGTGTCGTGTTGCTCGCTACATTCACCACACGACCTTGAACTGCTTGTAAAGAAGAGAGAGAGAGAGAGAGAGAGAGAGAGAGAGAGAGAGAGAGAGAGAGAGAGAGAGAGAGAGAGAGAGAGAGAGAGAGAGATTTAAGTTTTTTCTTTTTCTATTTGGTCTTAATACATTACCTTATATTATTTTTATATATGGGTATCTCACATCTTTCAAATGTTTTCAATGTTTCAACGCGTGACTGGTGAAGTTGAGCCTCGCGTCCCTCGCATGGCCGTGACCGCCGCACCTCACCCTGGCCTGCGCTGTATTGGTCATTGCAGAACAGATACACAGCAGCGCCTGGCAGTGAGCACGCTTATCGGAAGCAGTGGCAGTGACAGTGCTATAATGATGATATGAATATGCTTCAAGATAATGCTCCGTGATATAGTGAACAATATTAATCGTATCTCTGTCTCTGCCTCTGTTTCTGCCGTTCTGTTTGTTTGTCTATCTGTCTGTCTGTTTATCAGTCTGTCTGTCTGTCTATGTATGTCTCTCCCTGTCTGTCTGTGTCTATTTTACGTATCTCTCTGTCTTTTTGTCTGTCTGTCTATCTGTCTGTTTGTCTATGTCTGTTTGTCTGTCTGTCTGTTTGTGTTTCTGTCTGTCTGTCTGTCTGTCTCTGTCTGTTTGCCTGCCTGGCTGCTTGTCTGTCTCTCCATTTCTGTCTGTTTTCCTGCTTGTTTGCTTTCTCTCTCTCTCTCTCTCTCTCTCTCTCTCTCTCTCTCTCTCTCTCTCTCTCTCTCTCTCTCTCTCTCTCTCTCTCTCTCTCTCTCTAATCTCTTCATCTCCACGCAAGAGCCGCCGCGCCTCGCCACCTCTTTCACAACAGTGGCATGAGGGGCGCGGCTCATCTCTGCACCTCGCCGCCGCGTCCTTCACACTTCCCCAGCGTGATCCTTTTGTCCCTCATCGTAATGCAGGTGTGTCCCTAATGTTTTGTCACTCACGACCCTTGAAACACAATAGCGAGGCTCGTTTCTTTCTCTTTCTTTCTTCCTCTCTCTCTCTCTCTCTCTCTCTCTCTCTCTCTCTCTCTCTCTCTCTCTCTCTCTCTCTCTCTCTCTCTCTCTCTCTCTCGTAGAAACGCCTTAGCAATGTTCGGTTTTTGTTCGTTCTTTTTTGTTGTTATTCTTTCCTGGTCTTCTTTTAACATGTTTTTCTTCTTACTTTCATCTGCATCAAAGCTCGTCAAAGGAGGTATTTTTTCCTCCCTTTTTGTAGCATCCCCACAAGTTTTTTCCATCACGATTTCCCGTTACACTCACACACACACACACACACACACACACACACACACACACACACACACAAGTTGAAAGAGGTCTCAGTGTCCTCCCTTGGGGGAATGTTTGGACTTGCAACTCCCTTAGGTCTTCAGGTCTTCAGGGTCTTTGGAGGGCCGTGGTGGTGGTGATGGTGGTGGTAGTGGTGGTGGTGGTGGTGGTAGTGGTGGTGGTGGTGGTGATGGTAGTGGACGAGAGCGAGAGAGCGAGAGAGAGAGAGAGAGAGAGAGAGAGAGAGAGAGAGAGAGAGAGAGAGAGAGAGAGAGAGAGAGAGAGAGAGAGAGAGAGAGTATACGAGGTAGGGGCGAAGAGGTCACTAAATAAGGGCGAAGAAGAGGTTATACTACGTAGAGTGAAGAGGTTATTACATAGGCGAGGGTGAAGCGACTATAAGGGTGAGGAGGAGAATGTAGAAGTGAGGTGAAGAATACAATAGGTCGGGGTGAAGAAAAAGAGACTATACAGGTCCTTTCGACGCGCCCTGATTAGTCTTAAGGACTTCAGCATTATTACACGAGAGAGAGAGAGAGAGAGAGAGAGAGAGAGAGAGAGAGAGAGAGAGAGAGAGAGAGAGAGAGAGAGAGAGAGAGTGGGGGTAGGGCAGGCTTAGCACTATCACTCCTTCTTAGGTCACCATCTATGAAGAGCAATGAAGAGCCGGCCTAAGCTGCTGGGTTATTGTATAAGAGTCTCTTGGGTCGAGGATGAGGCGGAGGTCGGGGCGAGAGAATAGATGCTAATGGAATTCTGAAAATATTTCAGTCCTGTTGCATTATTAAGTTATGTGTAGGTTATGGGTTCGTGCTCCGAGGATGTATTGTGTGTTTGTGTTTCTCTTTTTTGTTTCGTTATTGTCACGTATCAAAATTTAATGAATGAATCTTTGAGAAAGAAAAAAGGCTGAGGAGGTATTGAGTCATTCATCGAGTGTCGGTCAAGAGGCAGAGGAGAGAGGGCCTGTCGTGGACCGAGTGTGACTGGCAGTAGAAAGCGAACCACCACGCCGTTAGGGCCCTGCTTCGCGTCCTCTCGGCCTGGTCCGCCCGTCCCGCCCCGCCCTGCCTGGTTGGTCCGCTAACCGTGAACCGTCCCGCCAGTAGAACAGTTTTCGCGACATTCGTGTCCTTTTAGGTGATTCCTACCACACGGATTTCGCAAAAGCGTCTCGTCAGCCTCTCCCCGGGCAAACTTTCCAAGAAAAACCTTCCTCTCCTTGGACGTCGTTGAAGGCTCCTACCCAAAAATCTATTACCTAAAGCACGTCGTTGGAGAAGTTTTTCCTCACAAACTCCGCTCGCCAAAAAGCTTCAACCCGACGGCTGGCGGCTGGTGCTCCTCTCCGCGCTGCCCCAACTTCGCCACTTGTAAAAGGTTCCTTCATCAGACAAAACTTGGCCCACCTCAGAGCCAAACTTGTCCCAGCCAGCCTCATACACTCCCGCCCTCAGGATTACGCGGCTCGACCACCAGTGTAATTGCCCGGATAAACAAACACCCTTGAACCTTGAGCCTTGAGCCCTCAGTGATGCAGGACTTCTCTCCCCAAGGACGCTGCGGTACACTAACAAAAACATTGCCTAACTTGCACTCACTTTATCTTCTTGCTGTATGTGTACCCGGTTTCTTCAGTGGCCGCTGCTTGAAGGGTTATGTAAGACCTGGGAGTCATTAATTAGAGATTTCTTTTGAGTGAATATGGAAGAGAGAGAGAGAAGAGGGGGGAGTGGAAGAGTGAAAGATGGGGAGATTGAAGGACAGTGGAAGACAGAAGTTGGTGGCCTGTCCACTCTGGTGAACTATTAGAGATGAGAACTTGAAGGGTGTACGTGGAGCAGGAGAGTGATTGAGAGGTCGTTAAGGAAAGAGACGGGAGAGTGCAGTACTGATTGATTGATTGATTGAAGGATTGATTGAACTGCCTGTTGTTTAATGACGAGGTGACATGGAGCCCTGAATGTAATAAATAAGTGGTAACACGGAATTTTAAGCGAAAAAAGTGAATTACGCACTGTGAAATAACGTTGGGCTAGAAAAGTGATAGACACACACACACACACACACACACACACACACACACACACACACACACACACACACACACACACACACACACACACACACACACACACACACACACACACACACACACACACACACACACACACACTTGCATTAATATAACTGCATCTGTGTGTGTGTGTGTGTGTGTGTGTGTGTGTGTGTGTGTGTGTGTGTGTGTGTGTGTGTGTGTGTGTGTGTGTGTGTGACTCAGAGACAAGTGTGACCCCAATCAAACATTTCTGGACTCATTCCCACAGGGCTGCATTCCCATTCCCTGTGCAATGGTCAGGTGGGGCGGGTGAGAATGGGAATGGCGAGGTGCGGCAGACAGCGAGTCTTCTGGAATGTCACGTAATAATACCTTTTGTTCCCTGTGTGCAGGTTACTGAGAGGGAAACACGCTTAACAAAAGGAATATATGAAAACTGAAGGTTAAAGGTGACGGATTTGTATAAGAAAAAGTGTGAAGAGAAGGTAAATTAAACACGAAACTGAGAGAGAGAGAGAGAGAGAGAGAGAGAGAGAGAGAGAGAGAGAGAGAGAGAGAGAGAGAGAGAGAGAGAGAGAGAGAGAGAGAGAGAGAGAGAGAGAGACAGACAGAGAGAAAAAAGACGGATTGTACGTAAGGAAAATATTAGAATAAGAGATAAGAACGTAAGGAAACGGTAAGGCAGAAAGAGAAAAAAACAGGAGAGAAGAAAAAAAGTGGAGTGAAATCTCGTCCTCTTGGGAAGAAGGAAGGAAGGGAAGGATAGAAGGAGACTGAGAGAGAGACAGAAAAGACACCACCACCACCACCACCACCACCACCGCCACCACCACCACCACCACCACCACCACCACCACCACCACCACCACTGCCACTACCGCCGCCAAAATGAAGGCAAGACTCCCCAAAGGGCCTCAAGTCAGGCGGCCAGACATGCCTGATCCCGGAGGCTCGCCGGCCAATGGGTGAGTGGACCTGAAGGAGGGAGCTGTCCTATTGGTGGATGAGGTGGAGGTGCGGAGCGGCGGGTTGAGAACTAAATGACTGTGGGAGGCTTGGAGCTGGATAGGAGTGTAGGATTGATAAGGAATGGATAGGAGGGAGGGAGGTATGCTGGTTACACACACACACACACACACACACACACACACACACACACACTGGAGTTTAAATCATGTAATCTGGTAAATTCTCTCTCTCTCTCTCTCTCTCTCTCTCTCTCTCTCTCTCTCTCTCTCTCTCTCTCTCTCTCTCTCTCTCTCTCTCTCTCTCTCTCACCACTGTAGCAACACCCACGCCATGGCCAGACAATACCAGCGTCATCGTTAAGCCTTCCAATCAGCGCTCAAACTAATTACGAGTATATACATTCCTAATCGACCAGCGGCCATCCTCGACCATGCGGCGGAGGCGAGCTGGGTGAGGCAGGTAGAATCTATAGAAGCCGATATGATGAGCTTTTTATTACAGGTCATTAAGAGATGGTGTGTGTGTGTGTGTGTGTGTGTGTGTGTGTGTGTGTGTGTGTGTGTGTGTGTGTGTGTGTGTGTGTGTGTGTGTGTGTGTGTTATTTTCATCTTAATGTCGAGTTTGGTTAATTCTTTACTAAGCTTTTTTGTGTGTCTGTATGAGTGTCTGTCTGCTTGTCTGTCTGCCTCTCTCCTCCTTTCCTGGTTTTCTTTGTCAGTTTTTTTTTTTTGTTTATCCGCCTGAAATAGTTCCTTCTTAGACTTTCTCTGTGTATGTCTCGTTTTTTTTGTTTGTTTGTCTGTCTGTCTGTGTGTCTGTCTGCCTGTCTATCTGTCCTGGTTGGCTTCCTTTCTCTGTTTCTCTGTCTATTCGCTTGAAATTGTTCCTCCTTAAATTCTGTATGTACTCGTATCTCTTATTTCTTTGTCTGTCTCTCCGTCTGTCTGTCTGTCTCTGTCTCTGTCTTTGTTTCTGTTTCTGTTCCTTTTATTGTCATTTTCTCTGCCGCTTCGTCCTTGGCATTCCTTCCTTGTGTCAGTCTTCTTCCAGTCCTTGCTTCCTTGTTTTTTTCCTCCTCCTCCTCCTTCTCTTCGTCTTCCTTCTTGGTAAACTTATCCTTGGAGTGTTCTTTACATTCTCTCTCTCTCTCTCTCTCTCTCTCTCTCTCTCTCTCTCTCTCTCTCTCTCTCTCTCTCTCTCTCTCTCTCTCTCTCTCTCTCTCTCTCTCTCTCTCTCTCTCTCATACTTTACTGAGTTTTCTTTCTCATTTTAGTGTGTGTGTGTGTGTGTGTGTGTGTGTGTGTGTGTGTGTGTGTGTGTGTGTGTGTGTGTGTGTGTGTGTGTGTGTGTGTGTGTGTGTGTGTGTGTGTGTGTGTGTGTGTGTGTGTGTGTGCGCGCGCCCTCTATCTTTTTTTTTCCTTTTTATTTTTTCTTCCTCTCTCAAGGGATCAATCGGATTTTCTCTCTCTCTCTCTCTCTCTCTCTCTCTCTCTCTCTCTCTCTCTCTCTCTCTCTCTCTCTCTCTCTCTCTCTCTCTCTCTCTCTCTCTCTCTCTCTCTCTCTCGTTTACATTGAAACTTATATAAGTCTCCTTTTGCTTGTCCTCTTCTTTACATTCTCTCAACTTCCTCCTCCTCCTCCTCCTCCTCCTCCTCCTCCTCCTCCCCATCCTCTTCCTCCTCCTCTTGTAGTAATTCACACACCATTTTCCTTTGTCCACTGTTAACTTGCATAACTAATTTGGTAAAGAGGCAGAACGCAGCTTTACTTTTCGATAATTATTACCAGTATGCAGAAAAACACTGCTTGTAATGTGTATGTAGTGTTTAAGGTTTTGTGTGTCTACATATATTATCATTTATGTATTTGCCTTCCTGTGATTGGGTAGTAAAGTGTGTTGAATGGGTGACTGGAATGGGAAGCAGAGTCGTTCATTAGTTAACTATATAGACTAGTTGAAGATTTGATCGGCTGATTGGCTGTAAACCTTTCTGCTGTAATGAGCGTTGTGTCTTAACATTGAGAACACTGGCGGAAGCTGTTTGTTTTGGGTGACACGCAGGTACAAAAATGCATGACTGGAATAGGAAGCAGATTAATTCACTGGATAACCAAACAAGACAAAACTGAACTATTACTCTTTTAATTGTTTTTATTTATTTTTTCTTTCTTAAGCTTCAGAACACTCGTAAAAGTTGCTTGGATGAAATAGAGCTAGGAAAAATGCATGACTGGAACAGGAGACATTAATTCATTGGATAACTAAACTAGGAGAAAATTGCATTGGCTGTAACCTATTTAATTATACTACTTTCTTAACATTCCGAAAATTGGAAAAAAAAAGTTGCTTGGATGGACACACAGCAAGGAAAAACAAATCAGAAGGTGCATTTTATCATCTCCAGGCTGCAAAAGTATTCAAGATAGTGTTACGTATACATGGTTAACTAACAAAAAAAAACAAGATTACTCATAACCTTTTTTTACTTGTATGATAACCTTTTCCATCTTTTCTTGACATTCATACCACTGGAATTGTTTGAATGGACCCACTGGAAGAAAAGGGGCATAAAAGGTGCATTTTATCACTCCCAGACCATGTAACTATTCAAGAGACCGCGTTACGTATGTGTGTAAAAAGTCGTACGTGATCAGGGGAAAGTTGTCTGGCAGTGAAGGGGGTAAAAGTTGCTTGTGGGCGTGGCTTATCTGCCTGAGAGAAGCGAACGTGTGTGTGTGTGTGTGTGTGTGTGTGTGTGTGTGTGTGTGTGTGTCCCTCTGGAATGTCCTGCCACAGACTTCCTTCTCTGGAAACTGGAATTGCTGGCTTTGTATTGACCAGCCTCGTGTATTGATGCTGATGGTGATGATGATGATGGTGATGATGATAGTGGCGGTAGTGGTTGTGGTGGTGGTGGTGATAGTAATGGTGGTGATAGCATTGGTGATGGTTTAGTATGTGCTCGAGTACGATGACACCTGCACAAACTCACACACACACACACACACACACACACACACACACACACACACACACACACACACACACACACACACACTAGTGGTTCCCAAGAGAATGGTGTCGCAGATTTTTTTTGACAAGAGACCTGGATGAATTTAGCCTTTCAAGTCATGTCCTTTCTTCTCCTTCCTTCCTTTCATCCATCCTTCCTTCTTCTTACCTTTTATCTCTTTGTCGCTGCTGCTGTTGTTGCTGTTGTTGTTGTTGTTGTTGTTGTTGTTGTTGTTGTTGTTGTTGTTGTTGTTGTTGTTGTTGGTCTTCTTCTTCTTCTTCTTCTTCTTCTTCTTCTTCTTCTTCTTCTTCTTCTTCTTCTTCTTCTTCTTCTTCTTCTTCTTCTTCTTCTTCTTCTTCTTCTTCTTCTTCTTCTTCTTCTTCTTCTTCTTCTTCTTCTTCTTCTTCTTCTTCTTCTTCTTCTTCTTCTTCTTCTTCTTCTTCTTCTTCTTCTTCTTCTTCTTCTTCTTCTTCTTCTTCTTCTTCTTCTTCTTCTTCTTCTTCTTCTTCTTCTTCTTCTTCTTCTTCTTCTTCTTCTTCTTCTTCTTCTTCTTCTTCTTCTTCTTCTTCTTCTTCTTCTTCTTCTTCTTCTTCTTCTTCTTCTTCTTCTTCTTCTTCTTCTTCTTCTTCTTCTTCTTCTTCTTCTTCTTCTTCTTCTTCTTCTTCTTCTTCTTCTTCTTCTTCTTCTTCTTCTTCTTCTTCTTCTTCTTCTTCTTCTTCTTCTTCTTCTTCTTCTTCTTCTTCTTCTTCTTCTTCTTCTTCTTCTTCTTCTTCTTCTTCTTCTTCTTCTTCTTCTTCTTCTTCTTCTTCTTCTTCTTCTTCTTCTTCTTCTTCTTCTTCTTCTTCTTCTTCTTCTTCTTCTTCTTCTTCTTCTTCTTCTTCTTCTTCTTCTTCTTCTTCTTCTTCTTCTTCTTCTTCTTCTTCTTCTTCTTCTTCTTCTTCTTCTTCTTCTTCTTCTTCTTCTTCTTCTTCTTCTTCTTCTTCTTCTTCTTCTTCTTCTTCTTCTTCTTCTTCTTCTTCTTCTATAACGTCTTCACCTTTTCATTCCACGTATTTGTTTTCCCTCCCTCCCTCCCTCCCTCTCTCCCTCCCTTCCTCCTCCTCCTCCTCCTCCTCCTCCTCCTCCTCCTCGGTATGGGACTTCTGCACG
>NC_087162.1:21967947-21975447 GCF_035594125.1 Scylla paramamosain | reverse complement strand
AGGGAGAGAGTGGTGGATAAACCTTTAGTGTTATTCAGAAATGTTAAAAAGTTGTTTGTTGTATTGTGTGAGTTTGTTATGTTCCTTTGTTGGTGTGTGTGTGTGTGTGTGTGTGTGTGTGTGTGTGTGTGTGTGTGTGTGTGTGTGTGTGTGTGTGTGTGTGTGTGTGTGTGTGTCCGTCCTTCCATCATCCGTCTGTCCTTTTGTCTGTCTGTCTGTCTGTCTGTCTGTCTGTCTGTCTGTGTCTTTGTGTGTTTCTGCTTCCGTTTGTTTAGTTATTCACATTTCTCTACATTTATTTACGTGTGTGTGTGTGTGTGTGTGTGTGTGTGTGTGTGTGTGTGTGTGTGTGTGTGTGTGTGTGTGTGTGTCTTTGCCTGTCTGTTTGTTTCTGTCTGTCTGTTTCTCTCTCTCTGTTTCTCTCTCTCTCTCTCTCTCTCTCTCTCTCTCTCTCTCTCTCTCTCTCTCTCTCTCTCTCTCTCTCTCTCTCTCTCTCTCTCTCTCTCTCTCTCTCTCTCTCTCTCTCTCCACCCCACACCTTTAATGTTGATTCACGAGGAGACTGCCACTCTCCCTCCCTCTTCCCAACGCGGTGGTGGTGGTGGTAGTGGTGGGAGTAGAAAGTAGTAGTAGTAATAGTAGTGGTGGTGGTGGTGGTGGTAGTAGTAGTAGTAGTAGTAACAGCAGTATTGTTATTATTATTATTATTATTATTATTATTATTATTATTAGTAGTAGTAGTAGTAGTAGTAGTAGTAGTAGTAGTAGTAGTAGTAGTAATGGTGGTAGTAGTAGTAGTAATAGTTGAAATAATAGTTTTGTTGTTGTTGTTGTTGTTTTTGTAATTACGAATGGTGTTGTTCCTGTAAAAGAAGAAAAAAGTTTTAGTGTTTGTTTTTGCTGTTGATATTGTTGTTGCTACTGCCGCTACTGTTACTATTGTTGTTGTTACTGCAGTTGTTATTGCTGCTGTTACTACTTCTACTACTATTTTTTTTTGTTTTTTTGTTTTTTGTCGTCATTGCTCTTACAACTATTGTTTTTGTTATCGTCACCATCATTCCTGTTGTCATCGTTACTATTGCTCATGCTTTTGTCAACGCTTTCGTTTCGTTGACCTTTTCATTGTTATTACCTTTATTGCCACCGACACTGCTTGGGGCGGCGGCGGCGGTGGCAGTGGCATTGACATCGTGGGCGTGATGGGAGACTCATCTTTGTCTTGTAGTGATGAGGTGGCGCCAGGAATTCAGCGGGTGTGACTTTTAACATTAGACCCAGAGAGAGAGAGAGAGAGAGAGAGAGAGAGAGAGAGAGAGAGAGAGAGAGAGAGAGAGAGTCGGCGGCTTGGGTGTGGCATAGTGTGAGACTGCGGGAGGAGGAGGAGGAGGAGGAGGAGGAGAAGGACGAGGAGGAGGGTAAGGCGGGTTAGAGCCAAGGCGGGGCGGGGCGGGGCGTGGCATAATGCTGAGGGCTGTGGTGACGGCGTGCGTGTGGGTGTGTGTGTGCGTGTGCGTGTGCGTGTGTGTACTGAGGGATTCCCTAGGGGCGCGTTACAACATCCGGGGTGACGGGGTAGTGAGCGAAGGGATGACACAGTGAAGGCCGCGCGATGACGTGATCTGACCCCGGCTTGCATGAAGTGGCGTGTTGGCGGAATGAGGAAGCACAAGTGAATACAAAGGAAGGTCAATGAGTAACAGAGAGAGAGAGAGAGAGAGAGAGAGAGAGAGAGAGAGAGAGAGAGAGAGAGAGAGAGAGAGAGAGAGAGAGAGAGAGAGAGAGAGAGAGAGAGAGAGAGAGAGAGAGAGAGAGAGAGAGAAACTACTTGAACTACAGCTGTGTTTCCTCCTCTTGCAAGGATTTGGTTCCTCTTCATTCGGGAAGGAAGATTGAAGTGATGGTGAGGGAAATGAAGGGATGGAACTGGAGGAGGATGGGAAGGAGCTGAGAGAAGAAGGGTATAGAAAAGGGAAGGAATTGGAAGGGAGGGGAAGGGAAAAGGATGGGATGCAGTAGGAAGGGCAGAGGAAGGAAGGGAACGATAAGGAGAAAAGGAAAGAGAGGGAATGGAAAAGAAGGAAGGAAGAAGGAAAAAAAATGAGGATCGAATGAGATGAGGAGATAAGATGGAGAATGGAGAAGAAAAGAAGGAGAAGAAAGAAAAAGAAGGGATGGAATGAGATAAGATGGGATTGGAAATGGAGAGAAGAGAGGATAAAAAAAAGGAAGATAAAGATACAAGAAGCGAAGGGAAAAAGATAAAAGGGACTGTATGTAAATAGATGTTAACAAAAAGAAAAGAAGGAAGGAAGTGAAGAATATGAGAAGAAACGTGAAAGAAAGGAAGAAAGCACAAAATCAGGAAGAAAGCAAAGTAGAGAGAGAGAGAGAGAGAGAGAGAGAGAGAGAGAGAGAGAGAGAGAGAGAGAGAGAGAGAGAGAGAGAGAGAGAGAGAAGAGACAGGAGGCAGACAAGGAAATGAACGAACACTGAAGAAAAGAGACATGACGAGAGATAAAGAAAGACATAAAACGACGAAAAAATAAAAAAAAGAAATAATGAAAAAAAGAAAAAAATAGGAAAAAAGGTAAATAAAAAAACGAAAAAGAATCCTCAACGAATGCAGAGAAAGGAAAAAAAAATATATGAACCACGCCTAGAAGGAAAGGAGCCGCACGAGAGAGGAGACAAAGGAGGGGAAGTGGGTGTGCTGGCTGCGAGTATGCTAGGAAGGAACGCAGAATGTAAGGCATCAAAGCGAGCGTCCTGTGGCTTCTTGGTCTTCCCCGTGGCCTTCGTCGGAGATCAGGTCTTTCCGGGTCGTCGGGGAGGGAAAAGAGGCGGGCAGGGACGCGACAGGAGGATAGGACAAAGAACGAGAGGAGGAAAGATGAGAAAAATTGGAGAAGAAAGAGAGGAGTAAGGAAGAGAACGAGGATGAGAAGGAAAGTTAAACATATGTAGATGAGAGAGAGAGAGAGAGAGAGAGAGAGAGAGAGAGAGAGAGAGAGAGAGAGAGAGAGAGAGAGAGAGAGAGAGAGAGAGAGAGAGAGAGAGAGAGAGAGGAAAAAGAAGAGGAAGAAAGGATATTGACGATGATAAGGGAAAAGACAAAAAGACGTGAGAGCAGAAGAAGGAAGAAAAATTGAAGAAAACTTGTGGAAAAGAGATGGATGATGATGATGAGATAGAAAATGAAAGAAGGAGAGGAGGAGGAGAGGAGGAGGAGGAGAACAAGAAGGATGGGGAGGAGAAAAAAAGAAGAAAAAAGAAGAACAAGAAGAACAAGAAGATGATGAAGAAGAAGAAGGAGGAGGAGAAGGAGAAGGAGGATGTGGTGGTGATGCTAGAACAGAAAAACAAGAACAGGATGAAGAGTGTTGGTAGGTGTGTTGTGAAGCATTCTGAAACACCCACCTCTCTCACCACGACTATTTTCAGAGGCCACATTGATGATTAGTCGGGTTCTCAAGAGTGTTTCTTCCGTTAATGATGTAGAAATCTTGTTAATTTGCCACTAGAACTATAAAAACGCCCCTTAAAACTCTTGTCACTTCCACTAGACCCTTTTGAATGTACTGGAGCTGCAGAGAGAAGTGAACGAGAAGAGACTCAGTGGGACTAGGCGGTGAGGGGCTGGGCGGTGCAGTACAAGGGGCGTCACTGAGAGTTGGCATCACTACTCATCTTCATTACAAGTCTTGAGGGCGTGACTTCCTCCCGTCTCTTATTTCTCTTGCTCGAATTCCCAATAGAGACGTTTTCCTTTCCGAGAATCCTTTTGCATTGGAAGGATTTGCGTCCCTTTGTGCTCCCAACTCCTGAGACTGAGTGGAGGAAAAAACATACGAGAGAGGAGAGGGAATAGAAGCTGCGGTAATGGCGCCTCAGCATTCCGATATGTGAGACTCTGAATCTTCTCTGTTTGCTCGTAATTAGACATGAGATTCTACCTTTTTTTTTTTTTCTTTCCGGCTTTTAGATATCTGGTGTCCCTGTCGTCTATCCCTCTCTGTTCTTTTTCAGTCCTCACTGGTCTCTCATCCTCTTCTCTCCCTCACTGGTTCTTTTCTTTCAATCTTTAGGTTATTCTTTCCCTTTTTTCATCACTTACTATTCTCCTTCAAACCTCAGAGCTTCCTTACCTTCGCCTTCAATCCTGTACTGTCCTTCCTCGGTCCTTACTGCTCATTTATCCTTGCTTATTATTATTATTATTCGTTTCTAGCCCCAAAAGGTTTCTTGCTCTCGTTTTCTGTTCCATTCTGTCATTTCGTTTACCCTCAGATCTTATTTATCCTTGTCCCCTATCCCACACTGTCCTTCTATTCACTAACTCATGTATTCTCGCTTTCTATCTCTTCAGAACTCTCTCACCCTCACTTTCTATTCCATACTGCCCTGTTTTCTAATTTCAGAGCTTATTTATCCTTGTTTTCTCTTCCTCACTGTTGTGCTGCATCCCTCAGGCACCTCTCGGCCTCCCATTGTATCTCATACACGTGAAGGGAAGTTGTGTTTCCTAGACCTGGCTGTACGTGAGGCAATGTTTCTCCTGGAGGTGAGAGGAAAGAACAACAGCTTAAGGGCAATGAGAGAGAGAGAGAGAGAGAGAGAGAGAGAGAGAGAGAGAGAGAGAGAGAGAGAGAGAGAGAGAGAGAGAGAGAGAGAGAGAGAGAGAGAGAGAGAGAGAGAGAGAGAGAGAGAGAGAGAGAGAGAGAGAGCGTTATAGAAGGTGGCAAGGAGGGAATGAAGAAGGGAAAGGGAGGGATGGAAAAAAAATGTAAGATGATGCGTGTGGAATTTGATAGCAATAACATCAGGACTCCATCAAAACAGTAAACACACACACACACACACACACACACACACACACACACACACACACACACACACACACACACACACACACACACACACACACACACACACACACACACACACACACACACACACACACACACACTTTTCACTCATTAGTATGCGCTGGGAGAGTTAGAGCACACGAGTGAACACCTTCCTGTGGTGGCGGTGGTGAATTAAAGGCAGGCTGACCCACTAGCAGAGCCACGCCCGCCCTTGCTTCTCTGAGGGAGGCGCGGGGAGGCTGAGGGCAGGGGAAAGCAGGTAGTTAGTCATTTACCTTATTTCTTTATTGGGTATTCGTTGCTATTTGTTTATTTATTTATTTATTTCATGTGTTTAAAGGTCCTGTCAAGAGTACAGATATGAATAAAAAGTAATCGAATAAATTAAAAAAAAATGTCTCTTCAGTAGGTTGATGGAGGGGAAAATACGTACGTGTCTGGTTAGTCATTTTATTATCATTATTGTTTTATTTTTCATGTGTTTAGGGGTTCGGCCAAGAGTACAGGAATGGATGAAAAAAGGAATAAATTAAAATAAAAAGTCTGCTTAATGTGCCGGTCTAAAGAAAGATAACTAACTGCAAAGACCAATAAAAGAAAGAAGGAAAAGTTGGATAATTTAATTTGAAAAGTGTCTTGATGGTAAATTAGTCAACTCTTCTTTTTCTTCTTCTTCTTCTTCTTCTTCTTCTTCTTCTTCTTCTTCTTCTTCTTCTTCTTCTTCTTCTTTTATATAGTAGAGAGACGCTGGAGGGTGCAAAGGAGCCCTGGCTGTGTGTGATAGTGATTCCAAAAATAGTATCTGTGACTCCCTATGAAAACTAAGAAAAAAAATATATAAAAAGGTCCTCTTAATCACTGCTTCACCGAAAAAAACAAACGAAAAAAGTCATGGAAAATAGGCGTTAATCAGGTCCGCCAATTAAGTTCCGGAGGTGTTTTGATAATCTCCTGAAAGAGTTGAGATCACAAAAGACGGATGGAAACTTAATCCGGTGCGGAGTTCCTGAGTTTCTCCGCGGATCGGCTCTCGCGTGGGCGTTTGATTCCGTGCATCAGTGAACGTCTTGGGATCTTGTGCGACTTCGTGGAATTCCCTCCGACCTTATTGATCTGATGGGGGAAAGAGTGAGTGGTCTGCTCCGGGAATAATTGGTCTGCATCCCGCGATAATCACTCTGCAGCCTTGACCCTCTGGTGGCGCCGCGTGGTTGATGCCCTGCTGCTGGCTGCCCGTGGATCATAATACAAGATAAGGGAAGCTGCAAGAAACTGTCTGGACTACACATGGTAGTCCTTCCATGAAACATATTTATCTATTTTTAATCTATCATCTTCATTCGTAAAATTGTCTAATCTTGTAAATCTTCTTAATGATTCAGCACAACAACCTGATTTCTGAGTCTTTTCCATCCAACCACTACCGTATTTGAAACCTAATTCCTTCCTACTTCTTTCTTATACGTAAGATTTTCAAGCTTGAACGCGTTATTTCCTGTGTTATCCTGATTACTGGTCCTGAGAACTTTGCTTGCGTCACCCTTGCTTTGTCATTTTCTTGCAGTATACCCACCTGTTTGTTGGTGCCAGTAGCCGTGTAGAGGCAAATATTAAGCCGTACGTGTCTATATGCAAGGTAACTTAATGAATCTTTTCCCTGTTGTGGCTTTTCTTAACATAATGATACTTTTGTAAAAGTTTACTATATAATTAAAAAGAAAAGATAACACTCACAGCAGAGGAGTTGATCGAGTATTTAATAAAGATTATGGGTGCTTGTGGTTTATTTTATCTTTTTAATTCTCCAAGAGTTGTTCAAAGTGAGGCGGTTTTCTATTGACTGCAGTCCTTGCTTAACTGTCACTAAAATCAAGAAAACAACTTTCATAGCCACACCAACTAGAGCCTGTCAAAAGCGGCGGAGATTTTGCAGAGCACAAAGTTTATCATTCACGTTCTTAAAGTTTTTTTTTTTTTTTTTTTTTTTTTTACCGACAGTGCAGAATCCTTGCCAAACTATGAGAAAAATCAAGGAAACAACTTTTACAACCACAACAATTCCACTAGAGACGTGATGGAGATAAGGGGCCAATACACTTGAGAACAAGGAAGACTGAGGAAACGTTAAGTAAAGTACCACTGCTTCATCATAACAAGGACAGAAGGAAGTAAGGAAGGCTACAAGAAGACATGAAGCCTACACGTGGCAGTCCCCGTGTTTTTCTACACCACTAGCTCCGCGCATCTTCCTAAGCCATTAGCCTTTCCATACACCAACCTGCTATCTAATCCTGTGAGAGGGTTATTAATGAGAAAAAAAAAAAGTTTATTACGTTCATAAGCTCAATAAAGAGGCAAGTACTGGACCCTTATGTAAATGAAGAAGCAAAGTAAGCTGGAAGTTAATAAAAGATGAAGAATAAAGTACAAAGGAGTTATTATGAATCTATTAGATTTAATTTTCCTTTTAACTCTCTCTAATTTTCCCTTTAATTTTCTTCTTGCACGATCATAGTCCTTTTTTTTTCTAACACGCCTATAATCCTCCCTTTAATTCTCCCTTTAGCCCACTCTTTAAGTCTCACCTTAAGCATCCACTGAATTCCCCCTTTAATCCTCCCTTTAGTTC
>NC_087162.1:21915447-21962947 GCF_035594125.1 Scylla paramamosain | reverse complement strand
GATGCAGGATGCGCTCTCTCTCTCTCTCTCTCTCTCTCTCTCTCTCTCTCTCTCTCTCTCTCTCTCTCTCTCTCTCTCTCTCTCTCTCTCTCTCTCTCCAAGGTGAGTGTTTTGGGAATGTTTTCCTGTTTTTTCCCTTCCACTTGCTCTCATTACACTTCATCACACATCTCATTTACACCTGTGCCAATGTCCTCCTCCTCCTCCTCCTCCTCCTCCTTCACTTCTTCCTCCTCCTCCTTCATGCAACGGGTTTCTCTCTTCCTTTCATCCTTTCCTCTTTTTTTTTTCATCCTCGTCTCGCCTTCTTGGTCTTGTCTGTTATGCATGAACTCACAGCGAGCTATTTCATCCTGCCTGACTCTTCCCTTCATTTTACGCGGCGTGGTCTACACTTTCCTCTCTTCTACATTCTCTTCTACACCATTTTCTCCTCTACAGTCTCTTCTACGTATTTTTTTCTCTTCTACACTCTGTTCTTCGTTAATTTCTCTTCTTCAGGCTCTCTTATATGATTTTCTCCTCTACAGTCTCGTCTACATTAATTCTACATTATTTTCTTCATTATTTTTCCCTTTTTCCTTCACAACTCACTTGTCCTCTATCGTCTCTTATGTTCTCTTAGACTTTCTCCTCTTATTTACAGAATCTTCTCTCAACTCTCTTCTCTTCTACAATTTGCTGCCCTCTACACTCTCTTTTATATCGTCTTCCATACACTGCACAGCACTCTCTTCTCCTTTACACTGTACTCTCTTCTGCACTGTTGTATACTTGTTATTTTTAGTGTCTCTCCTATAGTTCTCTGTCTTTTGCATTCTCTTCTCTTCTGCTTTATTCTACACTCTCTTCTTCTACCATCTCTCTTACACTTCCCTAACTTGCACCTTCCTGTCTTTTGCATTCTCTTCTTGTTCACTATCTCTCCTGTGCTTCCCTTTTCTTTAATTTCATATTTTTTTTATTCTCTTCTCTTCTCTTCAACATTGTTCTACACTCTTTCACAATTTCACAATTTCCTGTCTTCTACGCAATTTCCTGTCCTCTCTTCTCTCTTCTCTCTTCTACGTTCCGCTCCCTTCTGAACAGTGGCAGTTTCTCTTATGCGTGTCTTGTTCTCCCTTCCTCCCTCCCTCCCTCCATCCCTCCCCAGCCCCAGCCTCTTTACCTTTCAACGCCTGCCACGGCTTACAATGTACACACACTCTGCGGCCCCGTAATGAACTTGGAATATACACTTTCTTAACACTGAGCCTGGTATTCAACGTTTCCTCAGACTTATTTATTCCTTTCAAATGTATTCACCACCCAACGATGTGCGTTTTCTATTTATTCATTTTTATACCTCCTTTTTTTTTTTTTTTTGGCACTCGATAGCTTCACAAAATTAATTTCCACACACACACACACACACACACACACATCTGCAGGTCGGGTCGGTCGCGCACAAAATAAGGTAAAATTGGTGGAAAACCTTCGTATATGATTTTACGCGGCAACATTTTTACCCTGTTATTTTAGTCTTTCCTTCCTCACCTACGTGCAAACTTTCACTGTTGTGTATTTTTTTGCCCCTGATTTTCTTTCCCCCATTACTCTCTACTCTAACCATGTCTTTTATTACTTTTCTATGCTTAATTTTCCTTTCTCTCACTGTTGCTGGACATGCACTAGGTCAATGATATTTGTTTTTCCATTTTTTGGTCACTGTTTTCTGGCCTGAAATCGCTGCAAATTGGTCTAAAATCATTGCTCTCTGGCCTGAAGTCACTGCTAACTGTTATGACATCTAAATTTAATTCCCTCCTAACTTATCAGCACCTCAAATCACTACTACCTAATCTACATTTACTGCTATCTGGTCTATAGTCACTGCTAACTAATCTAATATCACTGCTACCGAACAAATTAACTGCTAACATTGAACCACTGCTTATTAAATCACTGTTGCCTGACTAAATCACTATCAACCTAACTTAATTCATTGCTATCTTGCCTTGCCTTGCCTTTCCCAGATTTACTGACCCCAAAATAGCTACTAACTGACAAAATCACTGCTAAATAACCTAAATTCACTGTTCCATGACGCAAAATCACTACGAAATTATCTAAACTAATTGTAGTGATCTTTTTTTCCATCACTGCTCCTTGCTTTCCCCACGTTAGTAATCTCAAGCTCTGTTCCTACCTGCATTCACTGTTGCCTGGTTTTTCATTGCCAGATCACTGCAGTCTGGCTTTACACACTAAAATCACGGTTGTCTGGCCCTTCCCGAGAGGTATTGTCCAATGCAGTGTTTCGACCTTCACGTTCCATCTCTCTCTCTCTCTCTCTCTCTCTCTCTCTCTCTCTCTCTCTCTCTCTCTCTCTCTCTCTCTCTCTCTCTCTCTCTCTCTCTGCAGCCGTCCTTGACATCTGTACACCTTTGCCCTTTCGCTTCATTTTAAAACAACTTAATTATCTGTATCTCTTTTTATCGTCTTTTGCCTCTCTCTCTCTCTCTCTCTCTCTCTCTCTCTCTCTCTCTCTCTCTCTCTCTCTCTCTCTCTCTCTCTCTCTCTCTCTCTCTCTCTCTCTCTCTCGTTCTGAATGAAAAATCAGTTTGTTTATTGTTTGGTATAATTGATCATTTTCAGGAAAGTAGTGTTTTTTTTTTTTAGATTTTTTTACCTCACTGGAATTGCATTATTTTTTATTGTGTATGTATGTATGTATGTATGTATGTATGTATGTATGTGTGTATGTATGTATGTGTCAGTAGGTATGCAGGTATGTATGTATGTGTGTATGTATGTGTGTATGTATGTATGAATGTATGTATGTTTGTATGTATGTATGTATGTGTGTATGTATGTATGTGTGTATGTATGTGTATTTTGTTGTTTTATTTATATACTCATTTATTTATTTGTTTTTGTTTATTTGCTTATTTATTTACTTTTTTCTTTGCTTTCTTTGTCTCACTGTTTTCTCTTTTGTATGTTTCTTTTCGCGACGGACTTCAAAGAGCACATTGTATGCATCCATTTTCTTTCGTGTGTGTGTGTGTGTGTGTGTGTGTGTGTGTGTGTGTGTGTGTGTGTGTGTGTTTTTCTCCTGCTCTTTTTGTATCTCACTCATGTCAATACTTGTTTCTATCTTTTCTTTTCTTGGCATCGTTTTATATTCGATTTTCATTATTCGTATAGTTCTTGTTGTTGTTGTTGTTGTTGTTGTTGTTGTTGTTGTTTTCTTCTTAGTTTATATTCTTTTTCTTCTTGATCTTGTTTTTGTTCTTGCTCTTGTTCTTGATCTTATTCTTGTTCTTCTTGTTCTTCTTGTTCTTGTTCTACATGTTCTTGTTCATGTTCTTGTTCTTTTCTTTAACTTTTTTTTCTTCTTCCTCTTCCTCTTCCTCTTCTTCCATCTTGTTTTTGTCCTCTTCATCGTACTTATCCTCCTCTCCTTCCCATTTAGCTTAGTAACTGTACTGCCGTGTTCCTAATCCCTTCCTGCCTTCCTTTGAAACGCTCCCGGCAGTGCCTCTCTGTGCCGCTCTTCTCATGTACATTACGTCAGCACTCCCCCCCCCCCCCCCACACACACACTCTCAGTCTCAGTCTCATTCTCATTTTTCTCTCTCTCTCTCTCTCTCTCTCTCTCTCTCTCTCTCTCTCTCTCTCTCTCTCTCTCTCTCTCTCTCTCTCTCTCTCTCTCTCTCTCTCTCTCTCTCTCTCTCTCTCTCTCTCTCACATTTATATCAAGTTAAACGAATATACTCGTACATATTGGTGCAGTCACGTATTTTCAAGAGAGAGAGAGAGAGAGAGAGAGAGAGAGAGAGAGAGAGAGAGAGAGAGAGAGAGAGAGAGAGAGAGAGTTGACGCTGCTTCCTTTCTTTTCACATGTCAGAATAAAAACAACTTTGGCTCAGTCTGTGACCTTCACCCGCTAGTAATTGATTGCATTTCAGACCGTAGCGGGTCACTCAGAATACTAGCTTTTTTTTGTTATCGCCTTTTTCTTTTTTTTTTCCGCCTCTGCTTTTCCCTGTCCTGGTCACCGCTGCGTTCCAACCTACGCCCAATAGTCACTCTGGTTTCTGTGGTCTCTCGTATCGGTCGGTTCAATTTAGGTCGCCCTGTTCACTATTAATATTACACAGGAACCCTTCCCCTCCTTCACTATCCTGCGTCACTCACTACAGATTAGATAGTGCGGTTTATCATAATCTCGATGGGTAAATATTGTCAGGTGAGAATTTTTTTTTTTGTTCATTCTTTGTGTTCCTTTGTGATGCGATGCGATTCGATGAGTCTGTAATCTTTTCTGGTAATATTCCCTGATAGGTACTACGTATATTGTGTTACCTGCTTGGTTATTGCATCATCAGCCTTGTAATGCAGGATCGACAGTAGTATGAAGTCATTAGCGTAATTTAATTTTTTGCCGTGTTATTTAGTCTGCCAGTCCGTCATCCAGTCTGTCGGTTGGTCAGGTAAGCAGTTAGTCATTTGTTCATTCACTCAGTTAGTCAACCAGCCAATCAGCAGGTCAGTCAGTCATCCGGTCACTCAGCCCGCCATCCAGTCTCTCAGTCTGTCGTCCAGTCAGTAAGTCATTTATTTAGGCTGTCAGGTAGTCCATCAGTTAGTTAGCCAGCCAACCAGCAAGTCATTCAGTAAGTTTGTCAGTTCGTCAGTCAACTAGTCAGCTAGTCAATCAGCCACTCAGGCAGTCAGTCAGCCAGTCACCCAGTCAGCCAGCCAGTCACCAAGCCTTTCAGTCAGTCAGCTATTCAACCATTCATTCAACAAGCCAGCTAACCAGTCACCCAGCTGGTCATCCATCCAACTAGTCAGCCAGCCATTCAGTCAGCTAGTCAGTCACCCAGCCATTCAGCCAACCAGTCACCCACCCATTCATTCATCCAGCCAGTCAGTCAGTCATTCGTCGTAAACAGCCTTGAATAGCAGGTGGTCGGGGATTGGTTTGTGGTATCTCTGGCGCTCATATCTCTGCCACAGACCCAAGATGCGACCTCGCACAGATCGATATGACCGCCGCTGATACGGAGCCACTTTGCCGCCCCTCGCCAGACGCGCCGCAACACGCACATTGGGGGCTTCTCTTTCTGAACAGGGAGAGATTGACGTGTGTGTGGCAGTGTGGGAATCTCTATAACTTTCTCCTTCGTTGTAGTCTTCCATTGACACCAGGAATCGTTCACATTGAGTTCTACCGAGTTCTGCGATTTTCTGCTTTGAATATTTCTCTCATGAGATTTCCAGAAACTTAAATGGGTGAAAGGGTTCGACAGCGGAGGTGCAAATTAGATTATTTTAGCCTGAGAACAAGTTAGAACTCGCACGATTTTCTGTTTTGTGTATTTATTTTCTATTCAAGAGGGGGACTCCAGCCTGGGGCAACAAAAAGGCTATATATCTAAAAGTCCCACTGAAGCTTCTATTCCCCCTAAAAGAGTGTACGTAGTCAAAAGGATTGTCCAAATTTTGAGCGCAGTTATTCTATACCAGATCAAATGAGACTTAATAAATGAGACGGCAAAAAATGGATAAATAAATCAAGTGGTCTACGAACAGGCTTGTGAATGAAAGGAACAAACTGGTGAGGGGACTTAAGACTGTCTCAAGAGGAGGATGGATAAATGGATGGACGATCATGACGGATGGTACAGTAGGTTGAAAGTACTCAGAGTCTGCCTTGTGTGTGTGTGTGTGTGTGTGTGTGTGTGTGTGTGTGTGTCAAGTGTTTGTTATCACGCTTCTCAAGTCGCGCTTCTAAAATCGCTCCGTGTGTGGGGGCCTTTAGGTGTGCGTCATCCAGCCGTCTGCAGCCTCCCTTTTTCCTTGTGTTCTCAATCCCCCTCCCCCTCGTGGTAAATTAGGTTAGGCTGGGGAAATTAGTCATGGGAGGAATTACTTTGGGTGAAATTATATCATGGAGGAATCTGCGTGGGTGGGATTGCTTTGGTGGAATTTACATGGGAGCGCACCAGTGACTCTCTCTCTTCTCTCTCTCTCTCTCTCTCTCTCTCTCTCTCTCTCTCTCTCTCTCTCTCTCTCTCTCCCCGGGAACGGCAGCAGATGTCGTGCCCTCCTCCCCTGCGCGGTTTGAAGCGAGCGGTGCCTGGTGACTGTGGCTTTAATTAACTCTACCACCAGACTCCTGCGATAGAAAAATAATCCTTCGGTGAATGTAGATGGGTAGGTCACGGTCTCTCTCTCTCTCTCTCTCTCTCTCTCTCTCTCTCTCTCTCTCTCTCTCTCTCCCGACGTGGTTTTTGATATGAAGAGTTACTTTATATTCAATCAACAGTATTATGAGATTCAAAAAGGAAAAAAAGATGCTGCTTACGTATACACACACACACACACACACACACACACACACACACACACACACACACACACTGGAAAGAAGTAAACAGAACAAACACAAAATCGGGAGCCAAATATCCTATAACTGACAGGAATAAACAATAACCCTGGGTGGCTGTATCTGCGTGTTTATACAAGTCAAAGTCTCGTCCTCTACTCATAAGAACAGCGCCACGAATACCTCCACCAGTTAGGACATTAGGAGATTCCGTTTTCTTCATCCCTAGAGGTCTTGCTGTATTCACCCTTACGTGGCTATGCTGACCTGTTATAGTTTCCTTATTTCACGTGCTTAGGTTCTCACTGCCAAAGGAATCTAGGAATCTAGGACTAATGTAAAAAGGCAATCTCTTTATTTCACCTTATTTTCTGACTACCAAAGGAATCTACGATCTATCATGGGGGTAAGAGACAGGCTCATTACTTCACGTTCCCAGGTTCACAATACCAAAGGAATGCAGGAATCAATCATCAGGGTAATGATGTCTGTGGCCACTCGCTCAATATGATATGGAGTTGCCATCTCCACCTGGAATGCCATTAATCAAGTGTGCAGGTGTGTCGCATCCTCAGCATCAACCTGGAATAGTTGGTCTGGTTATTGACTGACTGACTGACTGGGTGGTACCGAAGAGGCGAGGAGAGAAGGCTGAAGGAACGCGAGATTGGAGTGAAAATAGGAAACTAATGTAGTGAACGAAAGAGAGAGACTGGGGTGATTCGAGATTGGAGTGGGAGATGTATAGGAGATAATTGAGTAATGAAGGGAAGCTGGAGTGATCTGAGACCGGAGTGACGAAAGGGAGAAACTGGGAGTGATTAATGTCTGGAGTGGAAAATATAGAGGCTAATGGATTGACGAAGGCGGGAGTATGAGTGAATGCAGTGAAGTGAAAAACAGACTAATGGAGTGACGAAAGACAGAGGCTGGAGTAATTCTATGCTGGAGTAGGAAAAAAAACGTGGGGGGGAAATGGAGTGACTAGAGAGTTCAAGGTTGGAGTGAGGAGTGAGGAAAGGCCAGAGTAATTTTGGCACGGAGGCTGGAGTGGATAACAAGGGTATCGGATTTACACAAGACGCCCCAGCACGAGGGTCACGTGGCGGTCCTGTCTGGTCGTGGCGGCGGCAGGCAGCACAGACAGACGGGGCGGATAGCACACGTGAAAACAGACATAATCGCAGCGCAGTGTGCCTTTCATTAATTTTTCAATGGTATATATTTTTACCTTCCTAAAAGACATAAAACTGTTGATTCATTGGGTGCTCTGTTTGGGGCTGTTGCGTTATTACTGAGATGAGGAGGTGCAGGTACGGTCACTAAATCCAGTAAATTTCATGTCTACAAGTCCAGTAGTAGTTAATACATGGACTCCTGAACTGTTCTGTAATCCTGTGATTATGATAAACGCCTCCCCTTCCCCTCAAAAAAAAAAAAAAAAACCTATCCCTAACTATCCCCAAGAAAAAAGGTGACATAATATATATATAAAAAAGCAAATTACTTACATAATAACGGCTTGGTGGATGAAAAAAAACAAAAAACATTGAAGGTAATACAAAAACAGTCAGGAATACACGTAAAAACATATCCATACATACATACACACACAATTCATTCATTCATTCTGGCGTGTGGTATAGAAATCTTGTTTGTGTGTTGGTTCAAGGCTGCTGGGATTGAAAGTGGAAAGGTTAAGTAGTGTGAGGCATGCCGGGAACGAACGCACGGGAAATCCTTGGTGTTTTATGAGTATTGGTTTGTTTGCAGCGGGCGAGGCGGCGGGCGGAGTGACTAAAGTGGAGGGCTGGAGTGAGCAAGGCGGGAGGGAGGCTGCACCAAGGAGGCTAAATATATGTTTAACCTCCCTGGACTGCACCGATGAGGACGCAGGGACAGAATTAGCGACGGCGGGAGTGAGTGGGTAGAGGGTGGAGTGACTAGAAGCTGGACTGATGAGGGTGGAAGACTGGAGTGTGTGAAGTGCGCTGCTGGAGTGAAGAGTATGGAGATTAAAGTGAATAGCATTATAACGAGTGAAGTGAATAGAAAGCTGGAGCGACTGGAATGAAAGTAGAGTATGGAGTGAAGATCATGGCGAACCAGAGTGACTAGGGTGATAAAATGGAAGCCAACTTTCCTTTAGATTGGAGTGAATGTGATTACCACGAGGGAGCGAAGGAACGAAAAAGCTGGAGTGAATAACATGAAGAACAGGAGTGACCACATTGAGAGACATCGAGGCCGGAGTGAATATGGATACATGAAGGACCGAAGCAGCAATGACTGGAAGCTGAAGTGACTGGGGTGACGAGGATAGGAGACTGGAGAGAGTGGAAGTTTAAAAAAAAAAAAAAAAGGAAAGCAATAAAAAAGTCGAGAATGGAAAGATGGAATGATTAGAGAGTTCAAGACTAGAGTAAGGAGTAGGAAAGATAAGATTAGTTTAGAAAGGAGGGTGGAATGGACAACTAAGCACTGAATTAACTAAGGGCGACCAAACTAGTAACATGGGTAGCTTGGAATAGTTCAAATTTCTGTTGCTTTCCAAGGTGTTAATGGTTGTGCCTCCTGTGCCTCCTGTGCCACCTGCTTGCCTGCCTGCTTGCCTGCCTCCTTGTCTCGGCCCTCCCCGTCCTAACTATTGTTTATTGGGGTTTTATTGTGGCCCGCTCGTAAACCTGCACTCGTACCCTTGAGTCTGTATTGAATAATCTGTGATTGCTTGCTTGCTTGCTGCTGCGGTAGTGGTGGTGGTGGTGGTGGTGGTGGTAATGATAATGCGTGTTGTTGTTGCTGCTGTTGTTGTTGTTGTTGTTGTTGTTGTTGTTGTTGTTGTTGTTGTTATTGTTGTTCATGTATCAATAACAGATATTACTACTACTACTTTCACTACTACTACTACTACTACTACTACTACTACTATCACTACTAAGAATTATATTGATATCCGAAACAGCTAACAGTAATTGGAGTAGTAATACATAATAGTAGTAGTAGTAGTAGTAGTGACAAATGAAGCAGCAATTACGACTGTACCATCACCGGCAGTAAAGCTTCCTCTTACCCTACACCACCATCACCACCACCACCACCACCACCACTACCACCTCCTCTCATCCCTCTCTCTCTCTCTCTCTCCACCCACATACATATACATACTCATCAAATACATACACACACACTCACACACATCACACCCTCCTCAGCATCATTACCACACAAACCCCACCCACACACCCACACAGCCTCACCGCCGCCACCGCCCACGCCTGCCTTGTGTTGCCCGGTGCCACCCCCACCTGAGCCGCGCAGGCCCTGGCACCACGGGACAGCCATCTCCTAGCAACGGGAGCGGGACGCGGTATATAGCTGGGTTGCCTTTCATTCTCTTCAGTCCTCCGCGTGGCTGCCTTCGCCGCTGGTCTACCCTCCTTCCATTCTCGCTCCCGCAGCTGCCACGCGCCTCGCTCCCTCCCGCCAGCTAGAGAAAAGAAGGAATACAGATTTTGCTGTATACTGTTATAAGTGCTGTTCATCTTGTTACTCTCAAGTGTGAAGCTACTGAAGCCATAACTATAACGAAGATAGATCGACTGACAGGCATTGAGAGACAGACAGACAGACAAAGGCTAGTGCTTCTGTTAACGCAGTGCACGTAAATTTGTCCCATCGCTTGTTAAGTGAGTGAAGTTGACATTTTTGATGTACCGGAGGAAACTATGATGGTGAGGACTGAGGGAATATAGAGGAACATGCAGCCAGCGACGCCTATCCTCCAACAAGCGTAGTACACACACACACACACACACACACACACACGTACACATCTGCACTCTTACACACGCAATCACTAACGGGACAATGTGGCAGCTGGTTCATGTGACGTCACCTCCTGTCTGAGTCGAAATCTAGTCGCCTTTATCTTTCCGGTGAGTTAAAGGAGAATAAGAACCGACACTTGCTTTAATCTGCTGCTATGATCTTCCCTCCCCCCTCCAGAGCAGCTGAGTTTCTGTGTGTGTTGTCTTAGTGAGAAGTGGTTGGGATTATCTACGTGTTTTGTGCTGAATTTCTGTGTTTCTGTGTGTCTAGCTGTCTTATCTCTCCTCCTTCTCGTGGTGATGACGTGCGGTGATTGTGGTGTGAGGGAGAGTGTTGTAATTGTGAGTGCCTTTGTGATGTTTAGTGGCGGTGATGTGACATGATTGTGGTGGTGTTGGGGGGAAGATGCTGTGTTGTGTGTGTTTGTGTTTCTGTTTCAAGGTGTCCGTGTGTCATTCTCTCGTGGTGATGACTTGTGATGACTGTGGTGACTGTGTGGTAGCGAAATGGTGTGTGTTTGGTGTCATAGTGTTCATTTTCTCATCCCCCTCGTGGTTCTGCGTGTGGTGATGATGTGCGGTGACTGTTGATTTGCGTGTATCTGGTGTGTCAAGATTACTCTCGTGGTGTGGTGAGTGGTGACGATGTGAAGTGAAACTGGTGAACTGTGTGTGGTGAGGGGACTGGATAATTTTGTTGTTGTCTGGAAATGTTTGGGGATAATACTTTGATCTTTAATTAATTTTGTTCCAGTGTTGCGCAGCGAACTTTATGTTGTTGTTGTGTTGTGTTGGGTTGGTGCAGGCGTAGCAGTGCGTGATGCGGTGCTGAGTTCCGCGTGATGTGTTGTGTGGTGTTGCGTGGTGTTTTGTATGGCAGTAAAGGTGATGTATTTTGAGTGCGTTCTGTTATGCAGTGGTGGTGTTTGGTACTGGTATATGATGCATGTGTGTGTGTGTGTGTGTGTGTGTGTGTTAGCGGGGTGTAAAGGTCATCGCGTCGAATAATAATGAATGTGGGAGTGTTTTTGATCCCAACATTGTCACACTCAACAGCACAAAAATTATGACAGCGTTTGGAAGTTCACTCCGTCCATAACGCTGAAATATTCCTCCTATCCACGGTACATGTGTGTGTGTGTGTGTGTGTGTGTGTGTGGTGGGAATCAAGGGTTTACTTTTTAGTTCAGTGTGTCCTGAAGGATCCAAGTTTTCTTTGCTTTTATTCAACAAACAACGATTTTTCACATACCTTCGTTCCTTTTTGTGCAGTGGTGCGTTCGTTTTTTCTCTCTTTTCTTAGTGTTACGCTCAAAATTGTTATACAAGACCTCCTTCTCCTCCTGCTCCTCCTCCTCCTTTTCCCCCTTCTTCTTCCTCCTCTTGTGGGAAACTGCATCTGTCTGTCTGTTTACCTGTCTGCTTGTCTGTCATTCCGTCTCCCTGCCTTTCTGCCTGTCCACCTGATCATCTGTATTTTTTTTTCACTTGTATCTTTCTATGTTTGTGAACTGTCTGTCTATTCGTCTACTTGTTTTATTCATTCATTTATTTTTTGCTCCTTTTTCTATCTATCCGACCGTCTGTCAATCTGTCAGTCTGTTTATTTGCATACCTGTTTATTTGTTTACCTGTTTATCTACTTGTCTGTTTGTTTATCTGTCTATAAGTCTCTGTTTATACTCTCTCTCTCTCTCTCTGGACGGTCAGCTGAGGGGTCGAGGTGGGAGGGTGGCAGGGGGGGGCAACAAAAGACTGATGGTAGTGAAGGCCGCACTACTGTTGGAGTAAGTGACCTTTAGGGGCCACTGATATCATCTTTAAAATCAACGCCAGGCCTCCTCCTCCTCCTCCTCCTCCTCCTCCTCCTCCTTATCCTGTTGTTTTTTTCCTGCTCATTTTTTGTTTATCTTTTTTTTTTTTTATTGGGGTTTTGTTCTCGTCTCCACCTCCTTTCATTCTTCTGCTTTTATTTTTTTCATGGTCTTCAATTTCTCGTTCTTGTTCTTCATGTTCTTTTTGTTGTTGCTGTTTTGTTTATTTTCCTTTTTCTTTATTTCTTCTTTCTTCTTCTTCTTCTTCTTCTTCTTCTTCTTCTTCTTCTTCTTCTTCTTCTTCTTCTTCTTCTTCTTCTTCTTCTTCTTCTTCTTCTTCTTCTTCTTCTTCTTCTTCTTCTTCTTCTTCTTCTTCTTCTTCTTCTTCTTCTTCTTCTTCTTCTTCTTCTTCTTCTTCTTCTTCTTCTTCTTCTTCTTATTATTATTATTATTATTATTATTATTATATTTCCAGTCCTCCTCTTCCTCCTCCTCCTATTATTTCGTCATTTTCCTATTTTCTTTCCATCATCATCTCATCTCTCTTGTTTTCTCTTCATTATCCTTCTCATAAGTGATTCCTGAGAGAGAGAGAGAGAGAGAGAGAGAGAGAGAGAGAGAGAGAGAGAGAGAGAGTTAATGAGACAAAGATCTTTAAGCTCATCATTATATGGCTACAAAGGTCTCTCTCTCTCTCTCTCTCTCTCTCTCTCTCTCTCTCTCTCTCTCTCTCTCTCTCTCTCTCTCTCTCGGTATCCCTTTGTCCCTTCAAGAATCTCCTCCACTCTTACCCTCCCGCTCCTCCTTCTTCATCGCCTCCTCCACCTCCCCTCCTTTCTCCTCTCGCTCTCTTCTTCATCCACTTGTTCTTGCTGGAAAAAAGGAGAAGAAAAACATGAAACAAAGCGAGAGGAAAAGAGAAAGTAAGGAAAATATTCTCCCACTGTCCTCCTCCTCCTCCTCCTCCTCCTCCTCTTCCTCCTCCTCCTCCTCCTCCTCCTCCTCCTCCTCCTTCCAAGACTTCTAAATGAAAACTCTCGCCTTTCCCTGAAGTTGTTATTGCATTTGAGTTCCTGCGATGGAATCCATAATATGTGATTGTCTGGCGTACTTCTGTTAAGTGATTACTTCCTGGGACTACTGGTGTGATGGAGGGTGGGGGTTGTTGTGTTAAGGAGTGTTCATGTAGTGGAGTGGGACTAAGTGGTTCTCTTTTTTCTGTCTAGGGTGAATAAACTGCTGCTTTTCTTCTCTCTAGGGTGAATAAACTGCTTCTTTTCGTCTCTCTAGGGTGAATAAACTGCTTCTTTTCGTCTGTCTAGGGTGAATAAACTGCTGCTTTTCTTCTCTGTAGGGTGAATAAACTGCTTCTTTTCTTCTTTTCTTTTGTCTAGGGTTGGTAAACTGTTTTTCTTCTGTCTAGAGGGAAATAACCTCCTTTTTCTTTTGTCTACGGTGGAATAAATTGTTTCTGTTCTTTCTTGTGTACCTTAGTCACTTAGCTAACTGGTTTTGTGAAGGTAGATGTGTGAAATTCTCTCTCTCTCTCTCTCTCTCTCTCTCTCTCTCTCTCTCTCTCTCTCTCTCCTCTCTCTCTCTCTCTCTCTCTCTCCTCTCTCTCTCTCTCTCTCTCTCTCGTCTTGTGCTAATACTGTTAAATTAGTGTTATGTGTAGTCGGTCGAAGTTTCTATTTATAAATCTGCTGAGTGAGAGAGATAGTCATTCTTCTACTTCTTCCTCCCCCACTCTCTCTCTCTCTCTCTCTCTCTCTCTCTCTCTCTCTCTCTCTCTCTCTCTCTCTCTCTCTCTCTCTCTCTCTCTCTCTCTCTCTCTCTCTCTCTCTCTCTCTCTCTCTCTCTCTCTCTCTCTCTCTCTCTCTCTCTCTCTCTCTCCATATATCTCCTCCATTTATCTCTTAATACCTTACATCACTTATCATTACTGTTAAGGCAATAAGCCAATAGGTCAGCTGCTGCTCGTTCTTCCTTTGTGTTCTTCGTTGCTCACTCCCCAGAGACAATATAGATTCCTTATTTATCCCTTATATTCCTTTATGCTCACTCTTTAAAGAGTCAACAGATTGCTTGTCTTTTTTTTCTTTTGTGTTCCTACGTTGCTTACTTCCAAACCTGTCCTTCTTTTGTGTTCCTTTATGCTCACTAGTCCATATATTACTTGTTTATCGCTTGTGCTCCTTTATGTTAACTCACAAAAGAGTCAATAGATCACTTGTTTTCTTTTGTGTTCCTTGTTGCTCATTCCCAAACTTGACCTTCTTTTGTGTTCCTTTCTACTCACTAGCCTATAGACTACTTGTTTATCGTTTGTGTTCCTTGGTGCTCACTCGAGCCTTTCTCTCCGCAGCCGAGCCAAGATGCCAGAACAGAGTAACGACTACCGGGTGGTGGTGTTCGGGGCAGGAGGTGTGGGCAAGTCGTCCCTGGTGTTGCGGTTCGTCAAGGGCACCTTCAGGGAGTCGTACATCCCCACCATCGAGGACACGTATCGCCAGGTGGGGCTCGAGTTGACTTCTGCAGGTGTTGATCTGAAGGTGCAAAAGGTGTGGTGTGTGTGTGTGTGTGTGTGTGTGTGTGTGTGTGTGTGTCTCTCTCTCTCTCTCTCTCTCTCTCTCTCTCTCTCTCTCTCTCTCTCTCTCTCTCTCTCTCTCTCTCTCTCTCTCTCTCTCTCTCTCTCTCTCTCTCTCTCTCTCTCTCTCGCTCTCTTTCTCTCTCTCTCTGAGCGTGGTACAAAAGGAAGGAAAAAGCTCGAGGATTGCTACTAAATTCCTTTCTTTGTACAGCTCGTGCCGTCTCTCATTAAATTTTCACCTTCCGTGTCACTTAGGTTTATATATAGCACGCTCCCCTGTGTGTGTGTGTGTGTGTGTGTGTGTGTGTGTGTGTGTGTGTGTTTAAGGCGGCATGCCAACTCACTTCCTCCTCCCCATTCCAGGTCATCACGTGCAACAAGAACATTTGCACACTGCAGATCACAGACACCACCGGGTCCCACCAGTTCCCGGCCATGCAGCGGCTCTCCATCAGCAAGGGCCACGCCTTCATCCTGGTGTACTCCATTACCAGCCGCCAGAGTCTGGAGGAGCTGCGCCCGATCTGGGAGGTGATACGTGAGATCAAAGGCACCGAGGAGGAATTTCCTATCATGCTGGTGGGAAACAAGTGTGACGAGAGCGACGCCCGGGAGGTGCAGAGCGCCATGGGGGAGAACCAAGCCAAGGCGTGGAAGTGCAACTTTATGGAAACGTCGGCCAAGACAAACCATAACGTGAAGGAGCTCTTCCAGGAACTGCTCAACATGGAGAAGAACAGAAATATGTCACTGCAGCTCGACGGCAAGAAAAATAAGTCACAAAAGGGCACTCGTAAAATAAAGGAGAAATGCCTCCTTATGTGAAGAGGAAGGGGGAGGAAAACAGGAGAACGGAGAGTGGATGGAGGAGGAGCAGGAGAGAGAAGTGTACCTTGACTGTGATGAACAAGGTGGGGCGTCCCTGGTGTGCCAAAGACACAGATAGTGTGGCCTGGCACCGCCGCCAGCCGGACACTCCCCTGACTCCCTCAACCCGCCGACAGGGTGCTGCTGCCGCCGCCGCTCCGGGTCAAATGTTGCTGGCACGCGACAGTGGTGCGGCGAGTGGCCTCAACGTTCCATAATACTGAGCACAATATCCATGGCAATATCGTGGCATAATGAGGGGTGACCTGACCTCACCTGGCGGCGATGAACGTACCTGCAGGTCTACCGAGGCCGCGTCCGGCCAGACCTTCTGCCTCACAGGGACCAGTTTCTCCTGCACAACATGAGCGTATCATAGTGTACACAAGTGTTCCCCTTCGGCCAGCCTCGACGTGCGTGGCAGGGCGGCCGGACGACTCTGTGCTGTACTTCAAAGGCAACGATTCTTAGCCCTTGAGATTTTTTTTTTTATTGTGTCCGCTGTAGTCCCTCGCGCAGACTCCTGGTCGGTAGATGATAAAACAGGGCGGCGTGTGGGACACCCGCGCGGCTAGTCTCTTCCCACAAGTTATTTCCAGTATTGACCATCAGTCGTGTATGCGTGTTAGTGATGCTCCTTTTGCGGGAGTGGACACCGCGGGAGGCGAGAGTGCTGGCCGCCGCGCTGGGACCCGCGCCTCCCTCCCTCAGTAGCTGACGTAGTGGGGTTAGTTAGCGTTGTTTACACCGCCGGGTGCGCCCGCTAGAGGCTCCACCTTCACATATATTCTCTGTCTCAAAGAACGATTTTTTGTTATTATTATTATTATTATTATTATTATTATTATTATTATTATTATTATCATTCTTATTATTATTTTTGTTGCGGTGGGAGAGGCGAGGTGCGCGGCGCGGCGACGCAGGACGCCCGCCCCGCCACGCCCGCCCTCGCCCACCTCAAGGAGTATTTTGCATTTTTCCAGTTTGAGGATATTACTTGTTTCAAATACGTATATATAAATACATGAATATATAGATAGGTTTATATGATATTGTATTATAAGGCATCGCAATATACAACATATATATAAAACAAGAGAGCTCTCGAGATGAAGGCGAGGAGAGTGATGGGTCGAGGGACGTGGTGACCAGAACGAGAATCAAACACGAAGCTCTCCAGGAGGCCGGGAAGCCGCCTCTGCGTGTGACTGTTTCCCCCCGCAGCGGCACCCCCCTCGGCACCCACCTCTCTTCCCTGGGTGGGGGGAGGCTAGGGGAGGGGGACGAGGGGAGGCACTCAAATTTACCCCCCTCCTCCCTGTCTCCTCCACGCCCCCCTCCTCCCTCACACCTCTTGTATTTCGAGTTCCATTGTAATATATCACGAATAACTTTTTTTTTTCTGTTGTTCCTCTTAGTGAACGGATATTGTTGGTATTAAAGTAGCACCTTACTGTGTGTATGGAGAGAGAGAGAGAGAGAGAGAGAGAGAGAAAGAGTGTGTGTGTGTGTGTGTGTGTGTGTGTGTGTGTCCCAGCTAAGGTCTTCCACTTGGTAAACTCACACGTACCGAGTCCCGGCCCTGTGTACCATGGCTAGACCTGAACCATACTACCGTGACACCACCTGTACCATCTGTTACCATTACCGTGACCTACACTAGCCAGTACCGTGACTCGCCGGCTGCTGCACCACGGGCCATGTCACGCTGTACCGCCTCCTTACCAGTGTTACTCGCGTGCCCCCCTCCCAGCCACCCCCTCCGGCTTGCCATTGCGCTATTACAGTATCGCCATCTCGTGCACCTTTCACTTCCCTATACTTTCTGTGCTTGGTTTGGAGTTCTTGGTTCAAGGGTCTTGTTTAGTGTCTACTTCATGTTTCACCTTTACCTTCATTCAGTACCGCAGACTTCCGAACGCTACTTATTAGTCAGTTGTAGCAGAGTAAAGAAGGTGGAGTTGTACTGAATGAGTTACTGCATCATCTATAAACTTCAAGCCCCCCAAAAAAAAGAAACAAAAAAAAATCATGCTTAATTTAATCAGGTTTTTTCAATGATGTTATTTGTGAGTCTTAGTTGAGTAAAGAAGAGGAGGTTCTGCTGGATGAGTAACTGAAGGATCTGTGTATAAACTCCTTGGTAACGAAAAAAAAAAAAATTGCTTAACTCAATCAGGGTTTTTAATGTTATCTAAAATGTAATGCAGTCCATGCCTTGGTATTGAAACGATTCACTTTTTCTTTTAATATGCAGGTTATTTAAACAAATCTGCCTCCTTTACCTCGACGTACCCTAGCACACTCTTACACTTTTTTTTTTTTATCCTCCCTACAGTCCATTTTCAAGTGTTCACTATTTTTACATGTACTTGTTCCATCTTCCTTCCTTCCTTCCTTTACTGTCTCTAAACTATTTATTAAACTATTATTTTTTAGTCTACATCCACCTCCAAGCATTTTTAGTTTCTTTTCTATGCCGTGAATTGTTGCATATTGCAGTGAAAGGGTTAAGACTCAAAACCACTGAAATTTTTGTTCAAACTTATTCTCTAAAACTTCCAGTCCTTAAAGCAGCTTCTTTCCTATTCTGTGACAGTGTAAATTAAGAAAATCCATATCTAAACTCACTCTTTGGTCTCCTAAATTCACAAGACAGCTTTTTATTGACTCAAAGACACCACAAATCAACACAGTCCTTATTCAAACCCACTTAACTCCATACCAGCTCAGGGATAGTCCAGATCAACAGTGTCTGCTTCCAAAGCCACTCTCTGATCTTCCTCATCCCCAGAGCAGCTCACTATCGACCCTAAGACAGTGCTAAGTCCTTACAAGATTAATGAGCAATCCCCAGGTATCGCCTCTGCCCTGATTAACTAAATTACCGAGGTCGTTTAGTCATTATCTCCACGACGCTGTAATGTTCAAGTAGGTGGCGTGGCTGGAGTGAAGGGAAGGAATGTGTGTGTGTCTGGTGTTGGTGTTGGTGTTGGTGATGTGGAGGGAAGGCTGTGGTGAAGGATGTTCTGTTGTGGTGTGGTTTACCTAAGAGAGTAATTATTTAGAGTGTTTTGTTGCCTTTTATCCTTCACTGGAATCATGGAGGTTGGGGATGACATGTAAAAGAGAGTAAAGTGAGAGAGAAAAACAAAGGTAGAGAGTTAAAAGTTGAGTCATGATGATGAAAAGAAGTAGGATGGTTTTGTGTTTTTATTTATAATTATTTATGTTTTTTGTATCTGTCTTTTTTAGGTGATGAGTAACTTGATAATGATTTTTTTCTTTTATCGATTGAGTGAATTAAAAGCTAAATGAAAAAGAATAAGTGATACGGATGAGAGAAGGACGAATATGTATTTATATAGTTATTTCAGTTAATTCTTAGATGAGAGCTAACTTAACTCTTATTTATACATTTATTTTATTATTCTTTCCATGGAGTAATTTCAAAGCTTCTATTCCAGCAACGTGATTTTTGAGCCCCAACCCCTCTCACCAACTCTTCTTTACGTTCTACTTATTATTGCAGCTCCTTCATTCGCTCAAGCAGTCAGGACGCATGCCAGAGAAATGAAGAGAGAGTTAGATTTACATAGGCTCACACTAAACTACCCAGCCATTAAACCTAGAGACTTGTGGCACTTTGAGGACTTGTAAGGGAGGCTGTTCCTTGTGGATTATAAGTACAAGGGAGGTTTAAAAAAATGTGACCTTTAATCTTGTATAGGGGAGAGGATTAGATGGTTAAGTTGCTGTGTTCTCTTTTAGCCTCTCTTACCTTGCCTGTTTCATTCTTCCTTCTTTCCTACCATGTTTTTCCCTCTCTTCCTCCATCTCTTCTTCTTTCCCACCTGTATCTGTTATCCATGCCTTGCCATCCTCTTACCTTTCCTTATTTTCTCTATCTTCTTTTCTTCCTTCTTTCCTTCCTTCCTTTACTGACTCTAAACTATGCCTGCCTCTTGCCTTTCTTTACCTGTTCCATCCATTTTATTTCTTTAATACCTCTCATCCATGCCTCTCTCTCTTACCTTTCCTTGCCTTCTTCCCTCTTCATTCTTTCACTACCTCTTAACTATATCCCTTACCTTACCTTACCTGTTCCATCTCCATTCCCACTTTCATTACCTATTAACCATGCTTCTCCTACCTTCCCGTGTCTCTCCCTTCCTATTCCTTCCCTTCCTTCCTTCCCTCTCTATTAATCATGACTTGTGCCTCCTTCCTCAGCCTCGACCACATCCTTCGTTCCGTCCCAAGCTCCACTTAGGGTTCGCTTCATTGCTTTTTGACAACTCTTAATAGTCTTCCAATCTTCTGGCTCTATTTTTCTTTCGTGTTATGGTTCCAGGTCTTGTTGCCTACTTGTCTTTCGTCTTTCTTTCGTTTTCTTCAGCTCAGTCTTCTTTTAAGTGTTCTTGTGATTCTTTTTCTTTATAATGCAGTCTTTCTTTTGTCTTTTTTTTTCTCACGATTTGTCTTTTTCTGTCTTCTTAATCTTGTTTGCCAGTCTTTATTCCCTCGCTAATATCCTATACATTTCCAGCCTCGCGTGACATCCTTGCCTCCTCCTGCTGCTTTCTCTCTCATCTGGTCAGCCCCGCAGCTCCTCATAACCTCATCCCCTCATCCTAACATCTTTTCCCCTCATTCCCTCATCCCCTCATCCGTCAACTCCTCAGCTGTTCATCCCCTCAAACACTCATCCTTTCATCCAAGCATATTCCCCTCATCCCCACTATTCCTCAACCCCTTTATCAGCTTATCTCATCCCCTTCTTTCTTCATCCCTTCATCCTTAAAGTTCCTCATCTCCTCATCCTCTCATCCCTTTATTCCATCCCTTTATTCCCTTATCCTTAAGTCTTACGTGCCCGCATCCTGTCATCCCCCACTTCCCTCATTCCCCTCCCCTCCCTCTACTCCATTCAGTGTTCCGCTTCATGGCTCTGTTCCGCGTGGGCGATAAGAACCCCATTCTCAACTCTTTTGTTCTCCCCCTAGAATCAATATGGCCGAGCCCATCCCTAGCCCTATTTTTAGAAGTTAATATTTTGAGGTACGTTAGCCGTGTGTGTGTGTGTGTGTGTGTGTGTGTGTGTGTGTGTGTGTGTGTGTGTGGCGCCCCTGAGGACATCTATACCACCTCACGCGCGTGCCTCCCTCAGAACAAAGCATTAGGGCACTTTATACTCACGGCAATGTCCGTCAGATGGCGCTGGTTGGGTTCAGGAGGGCATGGTGTAGTGGCAGCACGAAGAGTCGATTAATACGTATTTATTTTCTCTCGTTTCCACAACAAATGTCAAATAAAGTCCAAACCTTTTTCTAGTCACAATTTTCAATCCCCACGAGGGTTGATGATGATGATCATTTATGATGATGATGATGATAATGATGATAATATAGCTGTTTTTACTCATGTGTTTGAATAATAAAAGCCATCACGTATTCCTGAAAGTGACGTCAACAATACCACAATACCTGTGTAGCTGAGGGACTGCGTGACTAGCTAACTGACGTGTCCTGTCCCTAACCTACATACATACATACATGAGAGTTCATAATCCTGCAAGATGAGGAGGAGGGGATTCGAAAACCTGATCTATACACGCACCAGGAAGTCACGGAGGGAAGAGAGGCAGCGGGTGACGTCTTGTTTTCATGCTTAACTATACCATTAAGGAAATCCTGGAGCCGCATTCTCAAACATTCCAGCGTTTTCCCTCGACCACTTTAAACAGGCTGTAGTGGAAGTTGTGTGGCTCTCCAAGGGTGTTTTTATTACTCTAGTGATAGTTTGACAATTCTCTGCATCATAAGTGGAAAAAAAACATCTATGGGAACCTGTCTAATAGTATCTGTAGCCTCTGAAAACAGAACTTGCGAGATTCCGAACCGTTTCGAAACAGAGGGTCCTGTTAGTGAATTATCTACTGGGGGGACTCTCTCTGTCTCTCAGAATTTCCGACTGAATGCTCACACAGCCAAACGTGACTGCCAGAAGGAAGCTCTCGGTTATTTTTAGACTGGACGAGGAAGACAAGGACGAAGTAATTGGAATTTTCTCCTTATCGTTGTCAAGGAGCGGTTATTGGCGGCCGTTTTCTCTCTCTCTCTCTCTCTCTCTCTCTCTCTCTCTCTCTCTCTCTCTCTCTCTCTCTCTCTCTCTCTCAACATCCACGTCCAGGAGGCAGAAAGAGTAGTGAAGTAGGTAGAAAGTGAAGGGAAAAATAGCATCTGGTTGACAGTCACTTTGCAGCTCATTAAGTGAATCACTTTGAGGACATAACGCGTTTACGAGTTAATACGTGGAATGAAGAGTCGCTGTTTGTTTCCCTCATGTGCTCCTCGCCGCGTCCCGCCTCACCTCACTGTTTTTCATGGCAAATTTTTGGGAGACTGCAGCACCATCGAAAAAAAAAAGTAATAAATAAATAAATAAGAATACATTAATAAATATACGAGTCTATACGTCATTTGATTTTTTTTCTTTTTTGTGAGGTTAATCAATTCGGCTAATTCAAAAGTTTGCAATGATGATAATATTAATGCTAATAATGATGATAATAATAATAATAATAATAACAATAATAAACATAATTATCCACAACACTGGAAATCATAACAAATTAACAGATAAAGAAGTTAATTACAAAAAATAAGGATGATGTACCTCGTGTGCTCAGTTCCGTGGTCAGCCAACAAGCAGGGATGACAGGCACGATAAACTCACTGACACCACACCAGTCCTCTTTGACATACGCCTGACACTTAGCACCTTATCCTCGTATCTGAAAGAACCTGAAGGAAGTCCCCGTCATTACCACCTCCCCCATATGATTGACTGAATGATATTTATTGCCAGTAGATTACATTTTGGTATTAGAAGTTACAAAAAGTTGCTTCATGGCATAATAATAATAATAATAATAATAATAATCAGCTGAGAGGTTGTGACTTTAATTAATGTGTCAAGGAGAAACTGTCTCGTTATCTCGAATACAACGCAACTGAGGGGCCCCATAAACAGTGACGGTCAGTGGTTTTGTAACGTGCCACACTTAGTACTTCCTCCCACTGTGTTTAACTTTCCCCCTCAGTCTTAATTCCTCTGATGCGCTAAGAATCTATTGTCAGGTTTTGTTATTAGGTTGTTAGTGGATGAGAGGACTTCAGAGAGAGAGAGAGAGAGAGAGAGAGAGAGAGAACATGAAATGGAAGTGAATGTAGGTTGCTGGACTCTTGACCTTGACTGTACTACTCCCTCCCCCCAAATGAGTGAAGTGTAGGAGTGAGTAATCATCCTTTCCCTGACATCACACCTGCTCATTCCCTCCAAGAAAGTTTTACCAGCATTCAAAGTTACAGTCAGCCGGTCATCACCTCTAGTACACTTTCCACCAGGTAGCTTTGCAAGTAGAAAAATTATAAACATTCTTTCCCTGACGTCACTTCCGCTCGTTCCCTCAGCTGTAAAGTCCTAACAGCATTCAAAGTTACAGTCAACTAGTTACCATCTCTAAAATTGAACGCAAATGGCTTCCTCATATATTTTCCACCACCTAGAGATGTAAGTATGGAAGTACAGAAGTTACACGTAATCATTCTTTATCCCTGGCGTCACCTCTGCTCTCTCGTTCCCTCCTTCGGCAATTCCCAGCAGCGTTCCAAAGTTTCCGAGATCCTCTCCTCGTTTGTAAGGTTGTCTCGTCGAACCCGATTCGTTATACTAAGCCTGTTAATGATAAAACTTTCGTGCGTGTGAGAGGTTTGTGTATATATCATGTCTCGTCCTGTGTGCGTGTGCGTGCGTGCGTGTGCTTGTGTGTGTGTGTGCGTGTGTGTGTGTGTGTGTGTTGGGTTTTTCCTCACTGATTTATGTCGCTACTTCTGTACATTGCCTGCCGTTGCATATTTCTCGCCATGTTTCTCAAGTTCCAAAGGCTCAATTTTTTGTAATCAGTGGTTATCTTATTGAGAGAGAGAGAGAGAGAGAGAGAGAGAGAGAGAGAGAGAGAGAGAGAGAGAGAGAGAGTGTAAAAGAAAGTATACATGACAACACGATACGACAGGTGAGCCTCACGTAACCAGGTGGTGCAGGTTAATTACTGTACATACATAAATACTTACATACGTACGTACATGATAAAATGAAACCTAGGAAAAGTCCCCGCCCAGCCCCTCCCTGCCCGCCCCTCTGCAGCCAACACATAGATAATAATGATAAAAATACCTTAAAAAAATGTTATGAAAGTACAAGGCCATGTCTGTTCCAGGGTCACGTAATCATCAGCCATCCTAACTATTTTTTTATATTTTTTTATTGGATAGATTAAGCCCTACAATTTTTTTTTTTAATGGTGTATTTAGTTTTCTTTGTACAGTATTAGTATTAGTTTTCTTTTTCTTTTGCTGTGTTTATCGTTCAAGTTACCAGAAATATGAAAGAAAAAAATGTACGTATTTCTTTGTGTTTCTAGTAAATTGACCAACTCATGCTAATATTGTACTGGAAAAGCCAAATATTACATTTAAAAAAGCAGGTATAGGTTCAACAAGGTTCAGCGAGGTTACTTAAAACTTAACTCAATTCGAAGTGTCTTAACATTGCCTAACCCAGTCTTATCTGACACTAACCTACTGTATTTGGGATGAGTAAGGATCTTAGATAAGGTTAAATAAGGCTACCTAATCTAATTTAACTTTACCACCTAACCTAACTTTCCAAACCTAAATTTACTTAACCTAATCTACTTTTATCTACTCTAAACTAACCTGACTTTTTCCTAACCTAACCTAAGGTAACCTAACCTAATCTGACGTAATTCAATCTAATCTTATCCTTACCTACCTTTAACTAACCTAAATTAACTCAACCTAACCTGATCATAATCTAACCAAACTCATCCAAAAAGTCACTAGGATGGCTGATCTTTATGCGATTCCTATTTTCTCCTTTCGGCTTCCTAATGTGGCTTACGTTCCTTCCTCTCTCACTGGTTGGCGCGGCGGGCGGCAGGGTGTGCGTGTGAAGGGTATCGAAGCGGGGACTGACATATCCAAGCGCGCAGTCAAGAGTGATCGAGTGTAATAATCTTCTACAATAGCTCCCATTATCGTGGTTGGTTTAATTTTTTCTATGATAGTTCGTGACAGTTACTACTATACTTGTTCTCTTCCCGCCCCTGCATGCAGATGGCGGTTGCATCGCATCTTAATATAAATAATGCATAATAATAATAAAACAAGAAGGGTAATAAGGGAGGGATGGTGACTAAAAAAAAAAAAAGGGGTATTAAACATGTACATACATATTTTATTTATTTATTTATCATGTGACGTGTTGCAATTAACGGTTTAAGTGACGTTGAATTATCACACACAAAAAGTTCTTGGTGGTCTGCCTCGTTCCCTCCTCTCCTTCCCTCCGTCTCTCTCTCTCTCTCTCTCTCTCTCTCTCTCTCTCTCTCTCTCTCTCTCTCTCTCTCTCTCTCTCTCTCTCTCTCTCTCTTCTTTCCTGATTTTTCTTCCCCTTCTATCCCAGATGCTACAGTCTTCACGAGTCCTAAATTTTGTCATGTTGTTTATGTGTCAAATCCACCTCAGTGTTACCGAAGCCTTCACTGATTCGTGCGTCACTGCAGCATAATGTCTGAGCTCAGGACGAGGACTTACTGATTGGTGCAAACTTACTGTCCGTGTGTGTGTGAGTGTGTGTGTGTTCCTTGTTGCTTGTCCTTGTTAGATTGACTGAAAATAACGAGCAACAGGTGAACCACACACACACACACACACACACACACACACACACACACACACGAAACAGAGAAAACAAATACAAACAACGAAAGTCACAGCAACAAGAAAACGAAATAAAACAACAGAAAATTGTAGTGATCAACAACAAAAACAAAACAAAACGAAACAAAACACAAGAAACCAACATACAAACAATTTTCTGTCATAACATTCTGTCATTTCTGATCGCAGAGGGAGAGGAGAAGGGAAAGGGAGAAGGAAGAAGACGAGGAGGAAGAGGAAGTGGTGGTGATGGAGGAGGAGAAGGAGGAAAAGAGAGGAGAGTCAAGACTAAATAACAGCGAAACCTCTTCCTCTTCCGTGTTCCCCTGGGCTGGACACTTGTAAAACACTTATAATTCACGACTCCTGTATGAATATTTCCGGTACGCAATATCTACAGCATCAAAATAAATTATTCAAGTGAAAATCGACGTTTGCCTCACCCCAAGACACCTTCCTCGAGAAAGATTTATCATATCAGATTCCTCTGCTTTGCTCTGTGCTGTGTGACCCTTGTACGTGGGACGTGTTTGTTTCATTAACTGATCGACTGACAAACTAACTACTTAACTACCTGACTGACTGATTTAGGAATTAGCTAAGTAACTGAGTAACCAATTAATTCACTCACACTCTCACTAACCACCTACGTAACTAAGAAACAAACTGATTAACTCTTACTAACACACTACTAAACAGCCAACCAACAAACTAACCATCTAAATAATTATGACTCACAGTAGAGGTTCCTGAAATCCAGTGAAGAGAGGTAGATAGATTACTTTGGCATCGCAGCAAGATATTACAGTGACATGAAGGTGAAAACAACAACAGCAGCAGCAGCAACAACAACATCAAAGGCGGCGTTACCACCACCATCAGTATCATCCCCTCTATAATAATGTAATCAGTATGGAAGGAAAGGAGGGAAGAGGTAATATTATTGAGGTGATTTTGTACGGTATACCAGTCAGGATATGAGCTTTCACGCCTGTTTCTCTCTCTCTCTCTCTCTCTCTCTCTCTCTCTCTCTCTCTCTCTCTCTCTCTCTCTCTCTCTCTCTCTCTCTCACGAGATAACAAATACTTATTTACACGGACTGTTACATTTACTGCAGTACAAATTGACGGAATGTTCTTGTGTATCAAACTTCTAGGCATGTGTGTGTGTGTGTGTGTGTGTGTGTGTGTGTGTTTCGAAGAAATAAATTAAGCATGCATTAGGTGGGTGTCCTATAGTAGAATTTGAATTTTGGCGGGTAAGGCTGGCTGTTTCAACCTCCATTCCTCCACCTCTTTCTTGTCCGCCACCTTCCCAGCAGTTCCCTGGACTCCACTAATGTCGAGATTCGGCCAGGCGTTGACTTGTCCACGAGCCACATTATCTTCATCCTTAACGTAATCTTGGATCCCTCTGCTGTCAGCCTCTCCACATAACGCCCAGGCGGAGGAGAACCATGAACCACAGAGAGCAGTAAGTGTGAGGATTGTTACGGTGTTTGTCTAGGATGGCGGGTAGCGGGGCAGAAATGTAAATAATTCTAAGTTATTGATGTATTTATTTATCGTTTTGGTACTTTCGTATGTTCTGGGATTTGGGTTTGTTTCTCGTTGTTATACTTCATGAAAAATTTTGTGGTGTGTTGTGTAAGTGGTTAGTAAATGGTTAGGGCGAGAGAAAAGTAACTGTTTGCTTTGTTATGCTAGCGCAGGACAGTGAATCAAGAACAAAATTAGGATATAATTTGAAAACTGCCGTTGAAAAAGATATTAGTCCAATGACCACACGTATGTGGTATGAGGGAAGGTTCATGTGGCGCGGCGTGGGAACACTGATATTTACTGTTGGTGACGCATGACTCACAGTAGAGTTCTTATAACCCCAGGAAGGAGGTGGAGTTGAGGGTGGGCATTGGTTTATGATAGTGCCGGCAAGATGAGCTGGGCGCCTTGCAGGATCAGCTGTGGCGTCACAAGGTGGTGTTCGTGCGGGAGGGCCCGAACACAGGAAAGTCCCCGCACATTTTGCGCATGTGCGAGCAGTCTCGCCTCGTGAGTGGCCGTCACCTTCTCATCAGCTAACTTTTCGAACCTAATCTAACCTAACTAACCTAACCTTACCTAACCTAACCAAATCTAACCTAACTAACCAAACCTAACCTGACTAACCTAAACCTAACCTTACCTAACCTAGCCAAAATAATGTTATAATAAAAAAGAGACCATATCCAGTAATTTGATACAAGGTAGTTAGGTCACAGGATAGTTAGGTTAAGGTTAAAGTTAGGTTAGGTTAGGTTATATTAAATTAGTTAGCTTAGTGTCAAGTTAGCTGATGAGAAGGTGACGGCCAATCACGTGGCAAGACTGCTTGCACATGCGTAGTGTACGGGGACTCTCCTGCGTGCAGGTCCTCCCCACGTTGGCACGGTAGCATGGACGCCGGCACGTCGGCATAACGCTACGTAACTTAATATAACCTAACTTAACCTAACCTAACGTAATTCATGTTATGTTGGTTTAGGTTAGCTTCAGATTCATTCAGTTGGTTAATTTCACTGCTGATCCCTTCATTGTGTAGATCACGACTTGAAAAAGCGTCATATTTTGCCGAGAAATAGTCATTCTGAAGTAGGTTCAAGTTACTTCCGTAATACCTGAAGAAGTAATAGCTTTACCTAAACACACGCTCATTTTCTATCTTGTTATTTTGGTAGGACTCAGGGTATTATGTTTCAAGTACGAGTAGTGTGTATGATTCTATAGTATATAGGGATTTTAAGGGACTTGAAATGACACATGGAAATCAGGATATTTATTTGTGTGTGAAGAAAGTAAACAGATGCACATTTTATGTACTGTATATTAAAAAAATAACAATTTATCAGGCTCTCATGACTCACCATTCAACAAGTACTTATGTCCATCAGAATTTTTTCATCAGCAACCATTCATCAGCTTTTCATTTCCTAGAATTTCATTCATTAACCAGTATTCACAAGCTTCTCATACCCAGCACCTCATTATTCATGACTAGAAAATCCATCTTTTCTTTCTTCTTTTCCTCCTCCTTTTCTTGTGACCTGTTTTGCTTTCCTTCACTTCTTAGGTCGTCCACTCATTGTTTCTGTTGTTTCCTACACTCCATTTTTTTCATTAATACACAGTTTCCTCAGTATTTTTTTTCCTAACTATTAAAAATCTTGTGATATATTTTATTTATTTTTGTATTTATTTATTTATTTTATTTATTTACTCCGCTTTATCGCCATATAGTACTTTTTCTGTGTTGGTCCCTCTTTGCGCTCCCCTTCTAACCACTTACACCATTCCTCCCCAATAACGACACTAATTAAAAAAAATAGCAATGTGGTCTGCACACAATCTTTAATCTATTACTTTCCTTCAATTTCCTTTCTTTTACTTCTTCTGTCCAAACTCTTCAATATTCTCAATCTTTCTACAAGGAAAGTAAAGCAAATGCCAATAATGGCTATTACAACTGTTACACGCCCACTTGGCGAAGTTTACGTGTTGATTCGGGACCGTTCCTATCAAAGAAAACGTACTTGTCCTTGCTTTATATTTTGTTGGCTGACTACAGCATTTGTAGAGAACGTGTGTGTGTGTGTGTGTGTGTGTGTGTGTTGCTCTGCTTTTCATTATCTTGCATTGCATCTTGGGACCTGCGCCTTCTTACTAATCGCCATTAATTCCTTTTTATCCACGTTGATTGCTAGACATTTCGTTTCACTCGCCTCCTTTACTGCTGTCAAAATATCTTGTGACTCGGCAATCGAAACTGTATCATCTGCTCATCTTATTAATATTTCCCTCTCTAGTATCAAATCCTTCCTTTCCTTCGGTTCCCATTATCATCTCGCTATACAAGGAGAAAAGTTTCGAGGATAAAACGCACCCTTGTCTTACTTCTCGTCTTATTTATGCCCACTGACTCTGATCTGCTCCCTCTCTTACCGCTGTTTTCTAATTCCAATTTAGTTTGTATGTCATTCTTAAATCTTTTCCATTTGTTCCTGTTTCCTTAGTGTGTTTAGTGAATCTTCATGGTTATCTGCTCCTGTTTCCTTAATGTGTTTAGTAAATCTTCATGGTTGTGAAGATGTGAAAAGCTTCCTAATACATGAAACAAATAAAAAAAAAGTTCGATAAAAAAGAAAGAGGTAGGAAGGAATCGGTTCGTAGTTTGCACCCGACTATGACTAAACATTCCCATAGTTGTGGTGGTGAGTGTTTCTCTTGTTTGTTGTTGTTGTTGTTGTTGTTTACACGTATGTACCTCGTCATCCTTCTCTTCCTTTTTCTTTTCCTTCTCTTCTTTTTCCTCCTCCTCCTCCTCCTCCTCCTCTTCCTCTCCAAGAACGAACAAGAACCAAGGATAAAAATAAATAAATAAATAAAAGTCACGTGATGTGTAGACAATATATATTTGGCGAAGACCAACAATAAGGAATAGAAATATAGAAAACTTTGAAGAGAACGTGGCAAACAGTCTTATCATGTATGTATTTAGTTCGTCTCTTTATTACCATTTTTATCATTATTATTATTATTATTTTTTAATCCACATGAGTTAAATCTAATACTGTGAAGAACACTTAATATTTTTTTTGGGGGGGGAGGAGAAATATTTGGTGAGATTATTTAAGGTTTTGTTGTGTTTATATTTTGTTTCATGGTTTTAGTTTATTCATTCGTTTTTTTTTGTTGTTGTTGTTGTTTTTTTTGGTATTTTTAATGTTATATATATATATTTTTTTTTTGCTGGTTGGATGTGTGAAGTGTGAAGGTGCTGTCCATTGTTATCAGTTTGTTATCTTTGAAGTTTGTAGTATGCAGTGTGTGTGTGTGCGTGTGTGTGTGTGTGTGTGTGTGTGTGTGTTGGGTGGTGATGGGGGAGGGAAGGATTGCCACCAGCACACGTGATAAACAAGTTGCATAAAACAAATTAAGTTCAGAGAGAGAGAGAGAGAGAGAGAGAGAGAGAGAGAGAGAGAGAGAAAGTGGAAAGAAAAATGGGAATAGTTAGAAGAAAAAGAAAGTGTATAACGATGAAGGTTGAAGACAGTGGAAAGAAATTGGCAGTAAGAGAGGAAGGGAGAAGAGAACATAGATGGATTAGGTTAGATTACTATTAAAATTCAAGAACATCATATTGTAACAACTTCGGAAATCGGAACAAAACTAATGAAAAATAAAATAAGATGGATTTTCACGGGAGGCAATAAGAGGAGAAAGACAACAGCAGCATGGTTATTGAATCCCAAAGCAACAGACTCGTAATAACTCTGTAAATCAGGTGCAGTAAAAATATAATTTCATGCGGGAGAGAAAGATAGAGAGAGGGAGAGAGAGAGGAAAAAATAAATAAATGGAGGTCCGGCGAGACGAGTTTCTGTATTTTCTGAGAAAGGGAGATGTAGAGGGGAGAGGACACGAGAAGTTAGTTTAGGTTATCTATGTTACGTTAGATTATACCCTCTGATTACAAAGGCGAGACGTGGAGGGATAGTTAGAAGAAGGGGACGTCTGGGAAGGATGGCTGGAAGGAGCTGAGACATGGATGGATGGCTGGCGAGGAATGAGACACGGATAGATGCTTAAGAGAGGAGATCTGAGAGGGATGGTTAAGAATGAGAAGCAGGGAGGGATAAGGAGGAGATCTGGGAGGTATGGTTAGAAAGGAGAAGTACGGAGGAATGAGATGATCTGGGAGGGATGGTTAGGAAGGAGAAGCAGGGAGGGATAAGGAGGAGATCTGGGAGGGCTAGTTGGGAAGAAGCAGGGATGTGAGGCAGGGGATACAAAGAGGTGCAAGCAAGTGACAGGTATTGATAGCTCACTTCCACAAGAATTTCGTTATCATGATTAAATAGATATCATGTGTTAGGGATGCTGGTGAAGGAGGAATAGATAGAGTTCCTTAAAAAAAAAGATATCTATAGAGTGTTACGTGATCAAAGTTAGTTACAAGGCGCGAAGAGGTTGCTAGTAAACGAGATATAGATACAGATTGTTCCCGTTAAAAAGACGTCTGTTGCAGGGAATATGTATGTGGACAGTGTTATGTACTGAAAGTTTTATATTATCTGGTGCATTGGTGGTGGTGGTGGTGGTGGTAGTGGTGGTGGTGGTGGTGTAGGAGCAGGTGGAGATTGTTTCGTTAAAGGGATGTTTGTTGGAGGAATTTTGTGTTTTGGTTGTCGGTGAATAGATAGGTTATTATTGAATTCTAGCTAGTACGAGGTGTGTTTTGTGTGTGTTAATTATAATATTGGTAGAGTAGGAATAGGAGAATGTTTCAGGCGTGATATCTATTTCAGAGTGTGTGTATGCAGGCAGTGTCGTTTAACCCTTTCACTGCTACACTTTTTCTCTTCATAATGACAACATTTTTTTAACCCTTTCACTGCTACAAACATTTTTTTTAACCCTTTCACTGCTACAGTTTTTCTCTTCATAATGACAACATTTTAGACACTCATTTTTGTACTACAGTCTCTTGAATAGTTCTGTAGCCGGGAGAACACGAAACTAACCTCCCATTGGCTCTATGTTCTGTATATCAGTGTAAATGGAAAATTAATTAATGGAGGGAGTTGTATTTTGGTCTGTGCAAATCGTATTGGAAGAATCCGAAGAGCCTTTTTGTTTTCACCGCCATAACTTTGAAAGCCAGTTATGTTTACACGCGTCACTCTTATATAATTAAAGTTTAAAATTGTTCTGCGGTCTGTGGGAATTTCACTTTGAAAGATTCCGAAGAGAATGTACTTTTTTCTTTTCTTTGCAATTTCAGTGTCGTAATTTTGAAAGCTAGCCAGTTTACACCATTATATGACTCAAGCCTACATGATTAGAGTTCTGGGAAATGCCGCAAAATTTGGCATCAAGAATAAGGTCATCAGTAGGTAGTCTGTCGGTGGGTGTGCGTGTGTTGCAGTGCAGGGTCAGGGGTTAGGGCTGTTTAAAGCAAGGTTTTGTTTAAAGCGAGTTGTGTTCAGTGTATTTGGGTTTAAGTGTGTTGACTAAGGGTCTTGTTTTGTGGACTTTCATTAATTCATTACAGCGGTATCACTTTTATTTTATTATGTATATCGAGAGGAATTTAATAAGCTTTATTTATCTATCTATTTATTTATTTATGTATTTTATAATCAGACTGCTGTAAATGTTTGATTCATCGACTTGGTTATATTTACTTACTCTATTCTGACTAAAAGTGAGTGTGTTTATTAATCTTTGAAGTTGTCTATACCGAGTGGGTTGTAAAGGAATGTGTACCAGAGGCTGTGTAGATGTGGAGGTGTTTAATGAAAGGTTTTGTATGAAGTTTTGTTCTGTCTTGTCGTGGTGTGCTGGGAAGAAATTTAAATAATTGTTTACTTAATTTTGTCTATGTTAACTACACTGATATAAGTTGTTTATGTGGTCCTTTTTTTTTACTTTTTTTTTCTCCTTTGGTTTAGTGTACAGTATCATCATCATCATCATCATCATCATCATTGTCATCATCATCCTCAGGTGATTTTGTGACTTACAAGCTGTCAGGAATAATTAATGGGTCGACAGTTTCTCCTTAACTAAGTAGCGCGATGTATAAATTGTATGTAGTCGTATGTACTAGCTTTCTAATTTTTGGTGCATTTGGAGAAACTGATTGGGATTTTATGGGCGTGCGTTAAATCAGGTGTGTGTGTGTGTGTGTGTGTGTGTGTGTGTGTGATTGGGATTTTATGGGCGTGCGTTAAATCAGGTGTGTGTGTGTGTGTGTGTGTGTGTGACTGCCTTCATATAGGACGGGTAGGGAAGGACTTGAGGGACAAGGAGGGGGACCAGCTTACTATATGAGTTAGTACGTACGTATTCACGATAGATCACTGGTAAAGTAGAAGCGAAAAAACTGTATATTTACTTGTACGAGACATCATAAAACGAGTGCTATTGTATGCATGACTCACAGACAATGATAAGTAAGTATGTAAACGTATGTTGCTTTAGGAAGACCACGTCACACCTACACATCCCGCGCCTCACTCCCTTTGTCGCTAGATGAATCCTACAGCAGCTCTGGTATCCTGTAGGAGGGGCTGAAGGACTCCCTATAGAGTAGACATTGTCATTCCTTCCCCTCTCAGCTAAGCATCCTACGCCTCACTCCCTTAGCCTCCCTTTATCGCTAGATGGATCCTACGGGCAGCTTTGGTATCCTGTAAGAGAAGAATATCCTGTAGGAGAGGCTGAAGTCCCTAAAGAGCTGGCAGTATCATTCCTTCCCCTCTCAGCCATGCATCCTACGCCTCACTCCCTTTGTCGCTAGATATTAGCAGCTCTGGTATCTTGTAGGAGGGGCAGAAGGGGTTCCTATGAAGCAGGTGATGTCATTCCCTCCCTTCTGGTCGTGCATGAGAGCCGCGACAAGTTCTCATATGTAAAGTTCGCTCACTCGCCAACGGATGCTATATAAAAGCAACTAGACGTCACTATAATTTTGGGTGAAAGCTGCCTATGCTACGTGTGCAGGAGTTTTGTTATAACTAGACACAGCCTTCACCCAGACACACCCAGACGCTCCCAGATGATGTAAGGTTACTGTTCCGTCTCGCAGACCCACGACACTTTAATTAAAGACTTGCACATCGTCCTCCACAAAAACTTAAAAATCGCAGTTACTCTTTTACAAACGGAGCGGCAGTAACAGGGCATTGTTTTATATATTACGTTTTAACCTATTGAACACTTCACCTAGAACTCTTAGGTTATGAAAGAGGTGGTGTAGGTATAGATATAGCGAAGCAGCATTCTTGTTTAGGGACTCACACCTACGGGTCACGTGTCCAGCAACACCAACACACCTGGGCTCGTGTTCCGAAACGCTTTGTTCTCTTCCTCCCGTTACGACCATTTTCAAAGAACACAAGGCTTCCACAATATATTTTTTGTCTTACTAATGATACAGAATGCTTGTTGAACTATCACTAAAATCATGACAACTGGAAAATCCCAATAGCTTCAGTAGAGCCTCTTAAAAGTGGTCAAGACAAGACACCCAAGCGTTTGAGAACACAGCCCTCTAATACCACCAGACGACAACAACAAACGTGTTTACATCCAAACTCCTCTCGTCCGCCACGCTTCCCTCGTACAAAACCTTCACCAAGGCAAGACTGACAGGCTCCTGAACGTGTTATGATGGCTGCGGAGTAGCGGCGGGTCATCGGGGGGCGCGGTGGAGGGGCGGGGCGGCTCACAGCGTAGCATTGACAGAGGGATGGCAGTAGGGCATCTCCTCGCCGTGGGAACACTGGGACAACTGCTCGAAGTTGGTGATGAGCGACACAGTGCCCGCAATGAAACACACAATGCCGAACACCGCCACGGCCCACGCCCACTTCTTGGTGCCGGCGAACAGCGGTCCCTCCTCCACCCGGACGTAGCACAGGGAGGGCAGGATGAACGCCAGCGGTATGGCGCAGATGATACCCTGAAACACGCGGGAAGTTACTGATCAGGAGGAAGTTGGTGTTCAAGGTGAAGCTGGTGTTCCATATGAGGACCAAGAGCGCGGCTTTGTAACTTGCATGATCTTAAACACACAGGAAGCTGGTGTTCAAGATAGAGGTAGTATTCAAGATGGAAATCAAGGGCACAACTTTTATGATGTTCTGAAACACTCAGCAAACTGTTGAACTGTGTTGAATATGAAAGGATTCAGTTTTCAGGAGAACGGACTAAACAGATATGCCATGGAGGGAGAAGTGAGAGAAGGAAAAATATTCGTACATTCAGCAAAACTATTTCGTCCACATTAGTTTTTCTCTGATTCAATTATGCCCCTGAGCGCGTCATTCACTGGTATATCTCAGAAGCCGTATTCCTAGCGAGTCTTAGCTATGAAACGTGTCATAGCTAGGACAAAATGGCACATTCTTGTCATAAACTGGGCGCATCTGTCGTAAATCCGCGCGGGATGCTAAGACTGGGTCCAACCTGTCCTAGCGGAGTAATTCTCAATCCCCACAGTCAAGATGGCTGCCCTACAACATCTCCAGCTCAGGAATGATTTACTTAGATAGGACTTATTGAATGAACATAGTGACGTGAAACTCATCAGAAGATATTGTTCAGACCGTACAGGTATTCTCTTTTGTCACCGATCTAGTGAGGGAAGCCTAACAGAATGACACAGAAAGGAGAAATCCACTTACCCCAGAAATTAAGGTGATCATAACACTTAGGTAACTTGCTACTGGGAAAAGCTGCTGAGAAAACGAAGTTTTGCAGTAATTATGGCCTTGGGAATCGTCGAGAGAGCCTTCCTTGCCACCAAACCATTTGAACACTGTATATTTGAATTGAGACGTTCCTACGGGATCACATTTCCCGAATTTCAAAGATTTAATTTCTATCTTGCCCAATGTGCCTCTTATCCCAGGACATAAAAACGAAAAAAATATTTATAGAAGCTATAAATTAGTAGTAAACGCCAGTTTTTGCTTTGTCTTCTAGTATTTGAAATCAAGAAAACGCTATATATAGCAGACGGTTATTATAGACGGTTTCGCTTATGTCATAAATTATGATATAAGACTTATGATAGATGTTCTAAGTTATGATACTCATCTGCCTTAGCTATGACATATCATAACTTTATGAAGAATACGCCCCAGGAGCCCCAGGAGCCGTCACCGGCTCTAGAAAACTCCAGGAACAGCCTACACTGTGTTTCTGGAGCACTGAAGGAACTCACGTTCAGCTCCAGGATGATGCCGAGGCAGTCTGTGGTGAAGGAAAGCAGCATGCACAGGATGGCGATGATGACGGAGAGGACGGCGTGTCTGAAGAAGGGTTGGGGCTGGTAGTCGCGGAAGAAGGCAGTCTCGAGCACGTCGCGAGCCACGAAACACTCGATAGGGTAGGTCAGCAGGATGGTGAAGGCGTATACCCCGCGGCACAGGTTCATCAGGTCGTCATTCCAGCAGTAATTCTCAAACATGTCGCCTGGAGGAAGAGGACACGTGAGGGAGGTGCTGGTGAACACGAGTGGCCTAAAAACTAGTGCCTCTTGTGTCCTTAATCCGGAACTGTCCGCCACTGCACCCAAAATACACGGTTATCACGGACTGTCTCCAGCTAAGTACCCTCTGTTAGGGAACTGAAGTTGAGATGGTTTGGTCTAATAAGAAGAAAGGAGAAGTTTATATTAGAGGAGGCTGGGAAGCCCCTGATGAAAAGAGAATATCAACGTAGGGGGCGGCGGAGAATGAGATGAAGGAATTGTGGCCGAGATACGGAGAATGGGAGCAAAACAAGATGCAGGAGAGAGAAATCATCGGAGAAGACTCGTACATCGGGTCAACACTTGAACACTTCATACTGAGGAAATAGCAAAGAAGGAAAAGAAGAAAAATGGAGAAAAGGAATTGTAAGGTACGGAGACATATCGAAAAGATCTTACGGATGGAATGTTCTTGAGGTAAATGTTATATCATAAAATATGTTTGGTAGGTTGATGCTTCCAGATTATTTATTTATTTATTATTATTTTTTCTTTATTTTTACTCCGCGCTTTCCTTGGTGTGTTTTGTCCGGTGAGGTGATGTGGCACCACCACTGATCAGGGCAGCCACAGTGTGTGCGTGTGTGTGTGTGTGTGTGTGTGTGTGTGTGTGAAGCAGACAGGAAAAATATAAGATAAACACATGCCACGTAGAGCTGAGACACTAAAAATATGAACCGCCTCCTTTTAAAGTGATAATGTGTAGTGCTGAGAACTTGGAGGGGGTCTGACGTGTTCATGGTGAAGAGCTCGGAGGATTGCTATTGATATGAGCACAGCAGCACAGATAGAAGACCCTCATAAGAAATCCCAGCTTGTTTATGATGGGTTGAGAAATCTGCTCTTTTTATGGCAACTTTCGATAAGCTTAATGTGATTGAGCACCTGGCACTCCTGGAAGATGTTTAGTGTTCAAGTGTATACAGGAGCGTAACGTGAATAAGAAGTGGTTGATCGTGATGTAATGCGACGGCTTGGTGTGCTGCTGAGGGGGAGTAACAGTAAAGGGAAGCTGGAACAGGTGTAGGCTGCGTTGTGGACGTCCGTGTTTGAAGGATCTGATGTTGATTCTGTGACTTGTATTCTTAAACGTTTTTGTGCTCCTACAAAGACCAATGAGAGGATAAGTCGAGTTCTTATCATTCGTTTTCTTCCACGAAAACATAATTTTTGTTAGATTATCACAACCATGCATACGTCCTTGCACACCCTGATAACTTCCACTAGTCTAGATCTTGAAAGTCGTGGAGATTACGTACGTTCTGTGTTGGTGGGCAAGAAAGGCGAACAGCAACAGTGATGAGAGGAAGCGATAAGTGATAAGAGAACCAGCTGCTGATCAGAAGAAAAATGGAATAGCATGGAAACTAGATGAACTCGTGCAATCATGGGAGGGCAGATGACTCAAGGTAACTCAAGGTGCCCCTTGACTCACCTTGCACGTATCCGGTGAAGGTGAGGTAGCCCGCCATGGCATAGACGAGGCTGAGGACGGCCGCGGCAGCGATGGAGATGTGCGTCACCTGAGGGAGGGACTCGAGTCACTTAACAGAAAACGGGACACGAACCTCCCCGGAAAACATTCACTCTCTTGTTTCCATTCCCACACCAGATAAACGGTCGTGTTCTTAAACGCTATATTCCCTCATCTGCTATTTTGAAAGGCCAGAGTGGAGGTAAATCGCTTTTATAAGTATTTTTCCTGTTAACAACCAGGACGCGAGCTAAATTATCGCTAAGATCATGAAAAACACTCTTGTAAGCCTCTGGAACTTCCACAATAATCACTTCGTAGTCGAGATAAAACACGGAAAGGTTTAAGATTACGGGTGAAGGTTGTAAAGGCCAGTAACTTTCAGTGCGATATACAAAACTTATCGGTACTAAAAGGAAGTTATGAAATCGTTATAAGCATCTGCAAGAAAGAAGGGGAGTAAAAGAATAGATTATGCAATCTTTAGCGAGTATAATGTTTGGATGTGCCTGTAGAATTAGAGGAAATGTTTGTGGTTAATGTTAAAAAAGTGCTAAATAATAATGAAAGAGTTTACGCCACCTTCGTCCACAGTGTTTTATGTTTGCAGTTCTAGCCAGTGCAATATCTGGAAGTGGCTGTAGTACTAGAAATGTCTCAGAGGTGAAGAATGCAGAAAAAGTGTACCAAATGCCAGTGACAGAGTTAAAGGCTAACATGACTGACTGGGATTCACTGAAGTAGCGGCCTCGGTAAAAGTGTGAGGGGCGTGGCCTATCCCTCGTCAATCAGGGCAGGCTGACACGCACTGCTAATTGGCTGCACGGTAGTTGGGGGGGTGTTTAATGCACAATCACTGCCATTAGTTCATTAAGCTGCTGCACTCCTGTTGTGTTTAGTGTTGTTGCTCAGTTTCAAGTACTTGCCTTGTTCCATCGCTCCTGTGTGTTGTCAGCGAGGGACTCAAACACGAGGAAGCTGGAGTGGTGACACATGAAGGCGAAGCTCATGATGCCGATGGTGGTGGGGAAGGTGTCCTTGGCCAGGTCCCAGGCGTCATCCGAGGCGGGCCTAGGGGCGGGAAGGAAGGAACGAGGGTGAAAGGCTGACGGAGTAGCTGCAGAGGAAGAGGAAGAGGAAGGAAATGAGGAAAGGACGAAGAGGAAGATTGTGGATGAATGGAGGAACTGATTAACCGCATTATAAAAGAATCAAGCAAGAAAATAACGAAAAAAAAATACGGTTATCTTTTAATTTCCAACGAAAGAGGAGGGGAGTAAAAATCTCATATATAAAGTCGATTACGAAAAAAAAAAAAACTGGTAATAAATGGAAGCAAAATGAGAAGAAAAACAAATCAGAGAGAGAGAGAGAGAGAGAGAGAGAGAGAGAGAGAGAGAGAGAGAGAGAGAGAGAGAGAGAGAGAGAGAGGAGGGGGGGGTTACTCACACAAGATTAAACATGGTGCTGAACCGGATGACCATGGCCAAGGCAATAGCGGCGATCATCACCACGGAGGCGAGTGAGACCTTGCACAGGTGTGTGATGTTCCTGGGAACAGGTGTGGGAGGGCATGGCGTTATTGTTGTTGTTTGTTGTTTAAAGATTATTATTATTATTATTATTATTATTATTATTATTATTATTATTACTATTATTATGTTGTTGTTATTGTTGTTGTTGACTGGAAATTTATATCAGAGCCAGGAATGAGTATATACTTCTTAGGAAATTATCAATAGTTTGCTAGTAATTTATTAGAAAAAAACATTTGGAAGTAACTACGACTCACTAATAAACTATTAGTAAGACGTCATTTATAGTTGATTTTTTTATATTTTTGACACACACACACACACACACACACACACACACACACCTGTACAGGGAGAGGGGCAGGGTGATGAGGAGGGTGGAAGTGGCCATAATGAAGGTGCGCTGCGCCAGGACAGACTCGCTGGACAGGCCCGTGAGGCGGATGAGGACGATGCGCAGCGTGTCCCCGACGATGACATTGTAGCTGATCAGGGCTGGGAAGGAATGAGGAAATAAGTCACATAAGGAATACGAATACTAGGGTGGGAGATTGACTTACTGACTGCTCGATTTAAACCTTTCACTGCAATACGTAACAGTTCACTCGTCTAAGAGCTCTATAAAATCATTACAGAATCCTACAATGAAAGAAAACGGATTAAAGGATTAGTTAGATAAAGAACAGACAGAGAGGTTGACTTACTGACTGCTCGATTTAAATCTTTCACTGCGATATGCTGTAATTCACATCTCTAAAAGCACTCTATAAAATTATTACAGAAATTTACAAGAAAGAAAGGAAAAGGGATTAAAAAATAGGTTTCCCAATGTATAGCCAGTAAAATGTTTAAAGGCGACTGTAGAGAGAGAGAGAGAGAGAGAGAGAGAGAGAGAGAGAGAGAGAGAGAGAGAGAGAGAGAGAGAGAGAGAGAGAGAGAGAGAACGAATTGAAGCTATAACCCATCCCTCGCACTCCGACACATGACCACCAGTAGACTCACAGATGAAGGGGTAGAGGAACTGCAGGCCGGTGGCGAGCACGAAGCCAGGTCTGCCGAAGGACGCCCGCACGAGCTCCTGGTACGTGGTGACCTGTGCTGTGCGGGCGGCGGCGATCATGAGGCAGAGGGCGGCATCAGTCACCACAGCCACCACCAACAGGATAATCAGGCCCATTGCCACGCCTGACTGGTGGATAGCGTAGGGCATGCCTGGGGTGGAGGGAAGGTGGTGGTGGTGGTGAGGTGGGGATTAAAGATTGCTTATGCTGTCTGTTAGAGTAGGGGAGGAAGAAAAAAAGGTATTAATGTGGAAACTAAGAATTACCTGTGCTGTCTGTTAGTGTAGGAGAGGGAGGAGAAAGGTGTTAGTGAGGTGGGGACTAAAGTTTGTGCTTTCCGTTGGTGTAGGGCGTGCCAAGGCAAAGCAGGAGGGCGAAAGGTCGTGAGGTGGACACTAAATATTGCCTTTGTTGTTGGTGTGCTGACAAGACAAGTCGTGTTTACTGAAGTCTGGTGAATACACATGTGGTTGTAAAGTTCTGTTTGTGAATGCGAAGTGTTGTTTCTCCATGTAACTGTTGGAGGCGTGGCAGGCAAAGAAAACTGGGTGGAGAGAGAAGGGCCGGTATTGTTGAAACGCTCTTAACTCTCGTTAGGACTCCTTTCAAAGGCTACGGAGAGGATCATTCGTGTTCTTATTTGGTGCTTTTTCTATTGACTGAAAACCCTTGTTAACCCGTCACCAGAATCACGAAAATACCTTCAATACGTCATTAACATCCACTGCAGCTTGTTAAATACTGTAGAGTTGAGACGCCGAAATGTTTGAGAAGCCTATTCAAGAAGTTTTGCTGGGCTGTCCTGGAACACATAAACCGGCGACGTGCAATACAAAAAAATAAAAAAAATAAAAACGAGAATGGGGATAATAAAGGAACGGAGCTAAAAATCATACGAGTTAGTGCTGTTACGAAGGGAAGACTCACGCAACGCAACGCAACGCAGCGGCTGAGTAGAGACGGGCAGGGAAAGTCTTTGTTCTGGTGTTGACTTTGTTGACACACAGATACTGATGAACGATCTTTGAGCTACATAACGAACACTTGAGAAAAAGTTGCGTGTGTTTTCATGCTTGTTGGTCTCCGTGGAGAGCGACGTAGTAGGGCAGGGTATGAAGGCCATTGTGCAGTGTTGTCTGTGCTGTGTGTTGATGTGTGCGAAACTCTTGGCAACTACAGTGCAGTTTTATTTGGGGGACCTTCCGCAGACACACGAGGCACATTTAACAATTTAACACGAAAATGTAGCAGCCTCCAGCCCTGTGAAATCCTTTAGTGCTGGAAATTCTTCTTTGTGCTGTTGTTCACAAGTAAAATATTAATAATAATTGGGGTATTATTTTTTTCTTCGCGTATTCATGAAGTTCATTTAGAAGCGTGTGATGAATTTTGATTAACTCGCCATATGAGCGGCTCACGGCGCCACACCTGCCACCTCAGGCCGCGGCGCCCCTCCATGGTGGCAGGTGGAGGCATCATTGTGAAAGGTAGTTGTTGCTTTCTCCACTCTTCACCTGCCACCTGCCCTGTGCGCCACTTTGCTTTCTGTATTCAGCACTCGCTTTATTTATTCTTTTCCTTTTTTTGTAACCTTTGTTTCTTTCTGTCCTTGGCTGTCCTTTGATTCTTTAAATTTTCTTTCTTCCTTTCCTTAATGCTTTTCTAATTTTATGCTTTTTCTTAATTTTATTCCTCTTTCTTCAATATTTTTCTATTCTTGTTTTTTTTTTCTTAACTTTTATTCCTCTTTTCTTTCATATAGTCTTCGGTATCTGGAATTTTGATAAGCGTAATTTATTTATTTATTTGTATGTCTTATTTATTTGTATTTATTTGTATCGCCAGCCAAGTTAAAAGTATCGTGCTTCGTAAGACTAGAGTAAATAACGGCAATATTAATAATGATAATACCTACTACTACTATTACTACTGCTAACCACCACCACCACCACCATCAACAACAACGACAACTACTACTACTATTACTACTGCTAACCACCACCACCACCATCAACGACAACAAGATCAGTAACGCATCTAAACTCTTAATAATAATATTCCCGTGCAAAACAAATTAATTGAGTTATCCCCAGACTGGGAAATACTAGCACTGTCCTGCATCGGTCGTCCTTAACATATTAATTAAAACATCTGGCACTTTATGATATTAATACGTTTCAGAAATGCATTAGTGTCCAGGTGTGGGAGTGGAGGAGGAGGAGAAGGAGGAGGAAGAGGAGGAGGAGGGCGAGGAAAGAAGGGGGAGGAACAGGAAAGGGATGGAGGGAAAAAAAAAAGTTAGGAAATGAAGAAGAAAGAGCAAAAAAAAAAAAAAGAGAAGGAAATGAGGGAGAAGATAAAGTGAAACGGAGGGAAAGAGGGACATGTAAATAAATAAATGGAATAAGATTAAGAGGAGAAGGAGAAGGAATAGGAAAAGGAAGAAGTACAAAAATAAGAAAAATAGGTGAAGAGTAAGAAAAACAAAATTTTACGGGGGAAGAAAGGAAGGAAAATAAGAATACAAAAAAAGAGAAAAAAGGATGAAGTCTTGAAAAAAAGGGAGAGAATGAAACAAAAAATAAAAGGAAGAGTAAAAGAAAAGAAGATGAAATAAGGAACGAAGGACAGTGATTGCAGGGACACACAGAGGAGAGAAGGAGGTGGGAGAAAAAGTGCTGTAAGAATAACTAGAGAGAATAAAGGGTAGAGGAAGAAGAGGAGAGAAAAATGAAAGGATAAGGAAGGAAAGAGGTAGATATAAAGATAGAATAAAGATAAGTGATGATTGTATGGACAGAAGGAAAATGAGAAGAGAAAAGAGGGTATCGATGGAGAGAAAAAAACATGATCTTTATATGGAAGGAGGAGGAGGAGGAGGAGGAGGAGGAAGAAGGGAAGAGGTTGACCAGTTTCCTTAAATATGTGGTGGAGCTAATGAGTTTTAATTATCATAATGAGAAGAAAATGAGGAGCAGGAACCGAAACACAACCCTTAATTACTTAGTGTGTGTGTGTGTGTGTGTGTGTGTGTGTGTGTGTGTGTGTGTGTGTGTGTGTGTGTGTGTGTGTGTGTGTTTTGGCCAGTATTAGGTGTAAAAAGTGATATATTGTTTTTTTTAATTTATCATGTTTTTTTCTTTTTTCTTAAACTACTACTAGCATTATTACTGCTGCTGCTGCTGCTACTACTACTGCTACTACTACTACTACTACTACTACTACTACTACTACCACTACTACTACTACTACTAATACTACTACTAATACGTGTTACCATGATACTACTACTATTGCTACTACCACCACCACCACCACCACCACCACCACTCTTACCACCACCACCACCTTCAGCACCACCACCACCACCACCACTGCTTCTCACCTATGACGCCACTGCCCACGATGGAGTTGATGTAGTTGAAGGAGGTGAAGGAGATGGAGCTCTTCTCCTTCTTCGGGTCGTCATCCCCCTCATAGCCAGCCAGTCCCGGGGGGATCTTCGGGGGCGCGTCCGGGGTGGCGAGCTGCGGGCGGGGCGGGGCGGGGAGAGGAAGGCGGTGCGGGTTGGCAGAGGGAGGGGAGAGAAAGAGGTTTGTTAGTTATTAAATCAAGAATGAGGGCAAGAAGTCAGTGTTGGAAAATAAAAATATATTAAATCAAGGATGAGAGAAATATAATTGTGCTCATTGTTTATTAAATCAAGAATGAGAAGATATGAAAGTGAGGAAAATGTTTATAAAATGAAGAATGAGGTGTTTATTAAGTTAAGAGAGAAAAAAAATATTATTAGTCTAAAATTACAAAAAAAAAGAAAAGGAGAGTTAATTATTAAACCAAGAATGAGAAAAAAAAAGATAAGTTAGGTAATTATGAAGAGAAGAATAGTTAGTTATTAAATCAATGATGAGAGAAAGAAGTGAGTTATTAAATAAAAAAAATGAGAAAAATACTTATCAAATAGAGAATGAGGAAAAAAAAACAAAATAGAGAATGAGGAAAAAACAAGTTAATCATTAAACCTAGAATGGAAAAAAAAGTTATAAAATCAAGAGTGAAAGAAACAAAAAAAAAATAAATAAATAAATAAATAAATAAATCAAGAATGAGGGAAAGAAAAATTATTCATTCTAAATTCAATAATGAGAAAAAGGAAATCGTAATAATAAATAGAAAAAAAAGCACATGGAGGGATACGAACACATGTCATTATTTTTGTTACACACGTACTCAACCGCTAAGCCAGACAGACAGACAGACAGAGAGAGAGAGAGAGAGAGAGAGAGAGAGAGAGAGAGAGAGAGAGAGAGAAGAGTCATTGAAGGGAAAAGGGAGAGATGTTGGGAACCTCAATGAAAGATGGAGAGGCATTGGGTGAAGTTATAAGGAACGGGAGGCGGGGAGAGATGGGTCTGCTGGAGTGAAAGAGGGAAGTAATGAAAGGTGGAAGTGGATGAGGTGGTAATATGGAACTAGTGGTCTCATTGCCCTTGTCCACTTAAGTTGTATACCATCGTTCCAACTTGTTAAATTTCAGTCTGTCTTTAAACACTCGTGCCTTCCACCTCCTGGCTGAGAGTAACAGTCTGTCGCATTTCTTTTATATTCCTAGTTTGTTTCTTTATGCGCTAGTGGCAGCTGTACATACACTGTCAGGGGTACGTACGAATTCTTCAGCATTTTCTTTCTTCTCTGTTTTCAGTGTATTTCAGTGTATTTCGTCTGTTTTCAGTGTATTTGTGTTCTTTTTTATTTCGTTTGTTTTCAGTTTATTTACTTATTTATTTATTTATTTATTTTATTTATTTATTTATTTATTTATTTATTTATTTATTTATTTCTATTTATTTATTTTTTTTTGGGGGGGGAGGGTCAGTTTCCAGTGTTATTTTTTGCCAGTTTTATGTATTATTTCTTTTTTTGTCACTATTTCACCATTTTTTCCATCAGTTTTGAGCGTTTTTTTAATTTAATTTAATTTATTTATTTATTTATTTATCTATTATTTATTTATTTATTTATTTATTTTATTTATTTATTTATTTATTTATTTATCTATTTTTTTTTTTGTTGTTGTTATTCGTCAGTTTTCAGTGTATTATTTTCGTGCGTTTTTACATAAGATTTTGGTGTATAATTTAAACTTTTATCCGTCAGTTTTCAGTGTATTATTTCAGTTATCTTTTATTTATTTACTTATTTATTTATTTCTATTTTATTTATTTATTCATTTATTTTATTCATTTATTTATTTATTTTATTTATTTATTTATTTATTTATTTATTTTATTTATTTATTTATTTTTTTTTTGTGTGTGTGTGTGTTCAATTGTACCATTGTATGAGTGTCATCCCCGTGAGTGAAAGTCTGCCTGGGGTCGCCGCGTCCCCAGCACGTGCCCTGCGTTCCCCAGGCTGGCGTGAACATTAGCCAGATGGATCTCACTGTGTGCGTTCCAGGGGAGAGCTGCTCGTTATTTACTGGAGTTATTTATGGCGTCGATCAGCTGTGTCGTGCGTGCATTTAAATATTCCCCTCTTTTATGCAACCTGGACCCCTTTTTTTTACGTATTTCTTTGCTTATTTATATTCTGACGTGGCTTGAAAATTTACGTTCTCTTACTTGAGTGAATTGTAATACTCGGTTCTTGTCGATTAATGGGTTTCTTAATTCCTGCTATCTTGATTGCGAACGTGCAGTTTCTTTAATCTTAATCTTGATCTTAAATTGTACTTCTTAATTCCTAACCGTATCTGTGAACTTGTTTTCATATTACTCGTGAATTATCTTTTTTTTTTTATTCAAATGTGTTTTTTACTTAAATGTGTTAATTAACGTACTTGCACTTTGACACCTCTTAAACCATAACATTTAACAGTTTCACTTTCAGTCGTTTTCATTACCTACATCAAAGGCGAAGAGAATAAGTATAAAGAAGAAGAAAAGAGAAGAAAGTATCCTATTCTGTTCCTCTTAACCTTTCATATCTCAACTTGTCCGATATCTAATTTACGTATTTCTTTGTTTTCTTTTTCTTCACCCCCATCACCCCCTTCAGGTAGCACGTGGTATCTACAAAAAGAAAAAAAAAACGTCTTACTCTGTTCTATTTACATTTAGCATACTCAATAAAACCTTTCACATCCCATCTTGTCTGATATCTAATTCATGCTTTTCTCTAATGATTTCTTTCTTTCCTCCCTCAGGCCGTGTGGCGCGTGGAGTCTCTGCCAGTACGCCATCTGCAGGGACCCGCCGGTGAGTACAGGGAGATACTGTGTTATTCCCGTGTAGCTCAGTGTTGTTTCCGGACGCTAGTGTGAGGTGGTGTGACAGGTGACAACAGGCAGGTGAGACTGAAAGCTGCGTGTTGGGTTTGCTGGGGAAAATTTTGCTTGTGCTGGCGTGAAAAGTGAAGGACTGAGCGATATTCTAGACACACACACACACACACACACACACACACACACACACAGTAGTAGTAGTAATGGTATTTTTAGTGACAAAAAACAAAACACAAAACATTTATATCAAAGCAGGAACTGATTACATAAAAAAAGAAAAAAAAATACAGGCGACCTTTTTATCCAACATCAACACACACACACACACACACACACACACACACACACACACACACACATACACAACCATCACCTTCACCGTAGCATATCCTCGCTATCTACATTATTCTCTTCCCTTTAAATCCCAGCACGCCCCATGAATTATATGTTTTGAGGTTCGAAAGCCCCGGCCGCGGTCCCACATACTCTTATCCCATCACTCCGAACTTACGCACTCTTCTTGTGCTTCCTGAAAATCTTCTACACCTTTCCTTTTTCATCTGGATTAATTTTACACCTTTCCTTTTCATCTGGATTAGTTTGACGCCGCGCTGCACCAAAGGAACGTGTTTTGAAAGGGGTTAGGGACTGTTTTCAAAGGCCACGCAGATAGGTATGGTTGGATTCTCGTGTGTTTTTAGCTGATGATACATACTCCTTGTTGAATGATCTTTGGAATTATGACTGCCACAATAACTTTCACTAGGGCCAGGTGAAATAAT
>NC_087162.1:21907947-21910447 GCF_035594125.1 Scylla paramamosain | reverse complement strand
GCCCCACTTTGCCGTTCCCTCAGGCCACATTACCCCCCTTCTACAGGCGCTGGGGATGACACACACACACACACACACACACACACACACACACACACACACACACACACACACACACACACACACACACACATGCTCGACTCAGAATTAGAAGGGGGAAGTTAAAGGAAAGAGGGAGTAGAAAGGATGGAATGAATTAGAATTAACAGATGTAGGAATGAAGGAATATATAGAAGCAGAGAGAGAGAGAGAGAGAGAGAGAGAGAGAGAGAGAGAGAGAGAGAGAGAGAGAGAGAGAATTATTGTTTATGGGTCGGAATTTCAACAAGGAGGCAGAAGCTTTTATTAAGATCCGTAACGACAAGAGAATGAAAAATTATTGATTCTGTAGAAGAGAAAAAATAACGTCTAGAAAAAAAAATGTGGCAAATTTGATAATGATAGGACTAAGAGAACTACGTCAACAAAAGAAAAAAATAAATAAAGTTATGAGAAAGAAGAATGAAGTGAAAAAAAAAGCGAAAATTTTGTTCATAAAAAGAGAAGTGTCAGTTAAGAATGAGATGGAGGTAAGAGAAACATGATAACAAGAGAATGGAGAGAGAGAAAACTAAGTAATGGTGAGGAAGAGGAGAATGAGACAGAAGCAAAGAAACAGTGCAAGAAATACCATTGATAAAAGCGGAGAGAGAAAGAAGTAAGGCTTAAGAAAATTGTGATAACAGGAGAAGGAAGAAAGGAAAAATGAAAGGAGGAATTGTAAGTCAGAGGAAAACAAGGACAAAGCATGAACGAAGGAAAATGAATCATATTAACTACGAAAAAAAAAAAAAAGGAGACATCTTAAGGAGGAAGAAAATAAGGACAAGGGAGCGAGGAGAGAGAGAGAGAGAGAGAGAGAGAGAGAGAGAGAGAGAGAGAGAGAGAGAGAGAGAGAGAGAGAGAGAGAGATTTACTATAACAATGATAAAGAAAATGCAAAGGAAAAGGAGACGTAAAAAATAATTAACTACGGCAAAGAAACGAAAAGAAAGGAGAAAATTGTAAAGGAGAAAGACAAAAATTAAAAAAAGAAAAGAGAGAGAGAAGAGAAAAAGATAAAAAGGCATTACTGTATCCAAGGGCAAGAATCAACAAGAATAAGACAAAAAGAAAAAAAAAGAAATAAGAAACGAAACGAGGAATTACAAGTTAAAGGAGAGAATTAAAAAAAAAGAATAAAGGAACGAGGAAAAGGAAAAGTGCGAGGATGAGTCTTGAGGATTAGCGTTGAAGAGTCACCCAGAGAGAGGCGGAGAAAGCCCTCGAAGAACCAAAATTGGGTAACGGAGATTGGACGGCGCAACAAGGGCTATCTGGCTGTTAGAGAGACGAGGAAGACGAGGATAGGGGAAGAAAACATGGGTAAGGGAGCAGAGAACAGTTAAAGACCACGTGGAAGGAAGAAAAGGAAAAAAAAAGTGAGTGGCGGATCAGAGAAAAGTTACGTTTTATTAGTAATATTATGATTAGGGAAACTAGCCAAGAATAAACGAAAAATTAATGAAAAAAATTAGTTCAAGATATCGCCCTAAAAAAAGGCGTAAAAAAGGGAAAAACAAAGAAACTGAGTGGAAGAACAGAAAAATTACGTTTTATTAGTAGTATTAGTACCATTATGGAAACTAGCCAAGAACAAACGATAAATTATTAAAAAAAAGTATATATATATATATATATATATATATATATATATATATATATATATATATATATATATATATATATATATATATATATATATATATATATATATATATATATATATATATATATATATATATATATATATATATATATATATATATATATATATATATATATATATATATATATATATATATATATATATATATATATATATATATATATATATATATATATATATATATATCGTTCCAAAAAGTGTAAAAAAAAAAGTGACAGAACAGAACAAAAAAGTTAACGTTTAATTAGTAGTATTACCATTAGGGAAACCAGGCAGGAACAAATGAAAAAAAATAATAAAAAAAATAAATTACCTCATACCGTCCCCCACCAAAAAAAAAAAAAAAAAAAAAGTTAGTAGATACGAGAGAGAAACTAATTTATTTAATGTGGAGCAAATCAGCACAACTTCTTTTTCGTTCGGTCAGACTTGCGAGACGCGGAGGGAGGCGAGGAGGGAGAGAGTGAGGTGCAAGAGTCACGAATTGATCCTAAGACGTTCTGGTTATAATACCGAGCGAATCTTGAGGCTTCTGTTTTGCTCGCAAGGAGAGAGAGGAAAAAAAAAAAATTGAAATGTGGAAAAGGGAAGGGAAGGAAAGATGGGATGGTGGCTTGAAGGAAAAGATGGAAAGATGTTTGAGTTGAAGGGAAAATAGTAAGGGGATGGTGAAGGGAGGGAAAGAAGGAGTGAGTGACAATTTTAAGGAAAGAACTTGTAGAGGAGGTGATGAGAAAGAAGGGAAGGGACGAA
>NC_087162.1:21892947-21902947 GCF_035594125.1 Scylla paramamosain | reverse complement strand
TGGCAGGCTTCTGTCTCTATTTCCTTCTTTATCTTTCTTTGTTCTTCATATTGAGTTTCCATGTTTTATTTTGTTCCTGTATTTTCATTTCTTTTCCTCTCTTTCTTCTCTTCTTTTCTTTCTTCCTTCGTTCTCTTCATTTGTCCATCATTCTCATGCCATTCTATTATTTTTTTCATTTCTTTTCCTTCTTTCCTCCTTCCCATCCCTTATTTTTCTTCTTCTTCTTCTGTCCCTCCCTCCCTCCCTCCCTCGCTCCCTCCTTCCCTCCCTCCCTCCCTTCACTCAGCTTGATGTGATAAGGAGTGATGCGTGACGGATTATGGGAGAGAAAAGTAAGAGGCCATACAATATTTCTCTCTCTCTCTCTCTCTCTCTCTCTCTCTCTCTCTCTCTCTCTCTCTCTCTCTCTCTCTCTCTCTCTCCATCTCCTGCCGATCTTGGCCTTCTTGTAGCCACCTCGTCTCTTCATAGTCCTCCTCCTCCTCCTCCTCCTCCTCCTCCTCCTCCTCCTCCTCCTCCTCCTCCTCCTCCTACTCCTCCTCCTCCTATTTCTTTCACTGTTTTCTAGATAATATAGTTTCCACAACCAGCACCGTAAAGAGAAACACATCCGAGGCTTTTTGCTCTTCCTTTGTGTTCCTTTTAGCTCCTCGTCTCTTACCCTTATTGTGCTCGTCTCCAGAGGGTCTTCCTTTAAAACGCCGGGGGAGGGAGAGGAAAGGGCACGCGGGGCTGCAGGGGACTCGGAGTGGCTGGAGTTGAGAGTTTTCCATAACAGAACACCCAAATACGAGTATGTACCTGCTCTCTGCCACCAGGGAGCCGCGGGTCTTAAGTGTCCGAAGGGAGGGTTTAACTTGGGTAACATCCGGCAGACGACACACAGGGTGGGGAGACTTGAATATAAAGGGATTAATCATGCACTTGATGTCTTGGTTTTAAAAATATCCTTTTAAACAACTTGCTTCTTCCTCCTCCTCCTCCTACTTCTCCTTCTCCTTCTTCATCTCCTCCTCGTTCTCGTTCTCCTTCTTGTCCGAATAATTACTAAATTCATTATTAAACTCTTATTCAACAGACACCATTTTTAATATAACTTGTATTAACTTTCAGATAGGCGTATAGAGTTCACCGTAGGGTGAATAGTAGAACTTCCTTTCATCCTTTCCTATGAAAATTTCCATGTCAGTTTTTCCATACTGCATGGTACTTTTCCCAACTATTTCCATGCCAGCGCAAGCTGGAGGGAGTGGTGGGTGGGGAGGAGCCTTCTGCTATGCTGTCCTGTCTCTCTTCACTGTAGCTAGTTAGAAGTAGTTACCAAACAGCCTTGCAAGGACCAAAAGGTCTGTTGCTGTTTGGCTTTCCTTTGTATTCCTTTGTATTCCTTCTCCTCCTTTTCCTCCTCCTCTTCCTCCTCCTCCTCCTCCTCCTCCTCCTCCTCCTCCTCCTCCTCCTCCTCCTCCTCCTCCTCCTCCTCCTCCTTCCTCATCCGCCTCCGCCTCCGCCTCCTCCTTCCTTCTAAACAGTCACTGATCCTCTCCTCTTACTCGTTACCAGTCTTCCCATGCTCCTCCTCCTCCTCCTCCTCCTCCTCCTCCTATCCATTTAAATTCTCTCTCTCTCTCTCTCTCTCTCTCTCTCTCTCTCTCTCTCTCTCTCTCTCTCTCTCTCTCTCTCTCTCTCTCTCTCTCTCTCTCTCTCATCCCCTTTCCTTTATAAGAACAATGGCATATGCAAATAAGGGAAATTGCAAGAAGCCGTCAGGTCCACACGTGGCAGTCGCTGTGTGACGCATAATACCTATTTCCACTTCTCATCCTCATCCATAAGTTTGTGTGATGTTCTTTTAAACCTCCCAGATGATAACACTAACAACTGAGTCTATTCCATCCATCTACCACTCTGTTTGAGAATGAGTTTTTTTATATCTCTTTTTTTTTTAAATCTAACTTATTTTTTAAGTTTGAACACGTTTTTTTTTTTTTTTTTTTTGCTGATTACTGATATAAATTAACCCTTTCACTGCGATACACGCCTAGAAGCACTAAAAGCACTGCATGAGGCTCTTAATAAGCACCTACAAAAGAGACGAGGATAAAAAAAAATAGATTTTGCAATTTTTACCCATTACAATGTTTGGAAGTGGCTGTAGAGCAAGGAAAGAAATCTCATAGTGGTCAGTGATTAGAGCAGGATGTGGCAAATAACAGTGAAAGGGTTAACAAACTCCCAAAAATCAAATTATCTCCTATTCCTTCAGTTTTACTCACGTTGTCGATCCATTTTCTTAAACATACAAATAAAATCTCTGCTTATTACTTCACGACTTCTACTTTTAACACTCCTATACGTAAATCTTAATACCCGATTTGCCTTATTTCTGGGTAAGCATTATTAGCTCGTGTGAACGGCGCCTGGAGGACACAAGAGGGAAGGGGAGCATTGCGGGAAGGGAGGAACGTTTGAACCAAATTGAACGAAAATTCACCTTGGAAATTCTTTGCGATTCTTTGATTTTTTTGAGTGGAAAGACATCGAAACAGTAATATCTTCCCGTCCACCTCTCCTCTCGTCTGTCTGTCTGTCTGTCTGTCTGTCTGTCATCCCGTACTAATGTCCTCTCGTTAACCTTTCCTCCTTTTCATTTGTCCTCCCGCCCAGCTGTCCTTCCATTCACCTTTCCTCCTATCCATCTGTCTCCTCGTCCACCTGTCTTCTCGTCACCTTTCCTCCCGTCCACCTGTCTTCCCTGTCATCTTTCCTTCTGTCCGTCTACCTTCACATACACCTTTCCTTCCCCTCGCCTTTCCTTCCGCCTACCTTTCCTCCCGCTCACCTGAAATTGCCTTTGGTCATAATGTTTCACTATTTTTAACGCAAGTTTCAGCGATATATTTTGGTAGACGTGTTTCATGTTAGGACAGAAAAAGCGAGAGAGAGAGAGAGAGAGAGAGAGAGAGAGAGAGAGAGAGAGAGAGAGAGAGAGAGAGAGAGAGAGAGAGAGAGAGAGAGAGAGAGAGAGAGAGAGAGAGAGAGAAACAAAGACCTACGATATATACTTTGCTGTGTCTCTTATATGTTGTTGTTGTTGTTGTTGTTGTTGTTGTTGTTGTTGTTGTTGTTGTTGTTGTTGTTGTTGTTGTTGTTGTTGTTGTTGTTATTGCTGGTGGTGTTTTAGTGCGGCAAAACATTTTACTGCACTTTTTTTCTTTTTTTTTTTTTTTAGTTTGTTTACATAACGACAGTAATATTTCAAGCCTGTACATTTTTCTGTTATTTTATGTATTTATTTTACATTTGTACCTGATGTTAATGGCAGCGGTGTTTCCCATTTCCCCTTTGTTTAAGCAGGAATTCCTCTTTGCCGTATGTGTGTGTGCATTTTCCCCCAAGAGTTATACTAAAACCTGTTTCCTCGTATAGTTCACTCGTATTTATTCATGCTAAGTACAAAAAACTACATCTTTATCTTTATTTATTTATTATCATTATTATTATTATTATTATTATTGTTATTATTATTATTATTATTATTATTGTTATTTACTACTACTACTACTACTACTACTATTTATTATTTTTATTTAATTTCCTTGCATCTACATTAGTGTGAATTAAGATCACAATACGAAGTAGTAATGCTTATTTATTTATTCATTAATTTTTTTACCATCTACTTTAATTTGAATGAGATAACACTAGTAAGACAACATTTTTGGATCAACGTTTTGCAATATAAGGGACAAGGAAGTGGGAGAGGAAGACAACAATAGATGGCGCACGCGTGATGGAGGTGAAGGAAGTGGTGAAGACGGTGAAGAAGGAGAGGTGAAGGAGGTCATAAGAGGAACTGCTGGGAGAGGAAACTGGTGAAAGAGATTAATGGGAATGAATAATATATCGTTGAGCTTAATACTGAATAGAAAGGAGACAGACAGACAGACGGACACATATTAATTTCATCCTTCATTATACAAGAATCATTGTTTTAATGATACACTATTCTATTTCACTTTGCTGACCTAATGATAAATTTTAATGAGAGAGAGAGAGAGAGAGAGAGAGAGAGAGAGAGAGAGAGAGAGAGAGAGAGAGAGAGAGAGAGAGAGAGAGAGAGAGAGAGAGAGAGAGAAAGAGAAAGAGAGAAAGAGAAAGAGAGTAAAAACTGACTACACGTCACCTTCAGGCCAGCTCAGGTGTGTGATAAGCAACAGGTGTTCGGCAAGGTAGGGACAGGCGAGGCAGGTGTGAGGATGGGGAGGGGAGGGAGGTAGGAGAGAGAGAGAGAGAGAGAGAGAGAGAGAGAGAGAGAGAGAGAGAGAGAGAGAGAGAGAGAGAGAGAGAGAGAGAGAGAGAGAGAGAGAGAGAGAGAGAGAGAGAGAGAGAGAGAGAGAGAGAGAGAGAGAGAGAGAGCAAGGTAGTCAGGTTAAGTAGGCTAAGTTAGGTCATGATAGGTTAGGTGAATGGTGGAAATATTTGTTGGATTAAAAAACACGGGCATATAGAGAGAAATATATATATATATATATATATATATATATATATATATATATATATATATATATATATATATATATATATATATATATATATATATATATATATATATATATATATATTATTAGAGATGGCTAGGCAGGCAGATATGGATAGATATGGACAAATTAGATAGAGAGGTAAATAGACAGGTGGGTAGATATAGACTGACAGATAAATAATCACTCAAGAATAAAGAAGACCTTAACAATGAAAATTTAAAAAAAACTGAAAGATTGAAAAAAAGGAGAGAAGGAATGATAGATGAAAGAAACTAAGAATGCAGAAAAAAGGAAGAACGGAAGACAAAATAGAAGGAAGAAAACCAAGAAAATAATGAATCATAGAAGGAGACAAGAGAGGAGAAAATGGATAGCAGTAACAAAAAAAGAAAGGATTGGTGTAGGAAACTAAGAAGGAAGAAAGAAACCAGAGAACGAAGGAAGGAAGGAAGGATGGAAGAAACGATTAGTGTAGAAACTTAAGAATCACACAAAAATTAAGAAGGAAAAGATAAAACACCAAAGCGAGGAAAAGAAAAAGAAAACAAGTTAGCAAGGATGGATGGAGATAGGAAGCTACAATAAATCAATGAAATAATCAAGAAAACACTCGTCAGGTAACACTACCGACGACTTACCTGTGGGGGCTGCTGGAGTGGTGGCTGCAGTGTTGGCGGGCCCGTGTTTTCAAGTATGTAGGTCCTCTCATTGACCGGGAAGGCTGTTGGGGTGTTCATAGTAGCGGTGGTGGTGGTGGTGGAGGTGGAGGAGGAAGAGGAGGGTGCGGGAAGGGTAGGGTGGTGGGAGGAGGCGACGGTGTGGTAGAAGGAAGTGATGGTTGGGTTGTGGTGGACTGGCGGGTGAGGGGAGTTAGTCTAATCGTGTGGTGATGGTGGTGAATGGTGGTGATGCTGGTGATGGTGAGGTTCTGTGGTAGTGGTGGTGGTGGTGATGTGGTGTGAGTAATACTGGTGTGGTTCCAGATGCTTTTGTCGAAATTTTCTGGCGGTAAATGGTGTTCGGCGCTCGTACAGTGTTCCACGCGCCGCTCTGGAGGGCGTGGGAACCAGTAGATGGATTGAGTGATGCGCTGCGCTGTAATAGCTAATGAAAGCTGACGTTTCTAGATCAACATTACGGTCTCCTTGTCACTTAACACCACCCACCCACCCACCCACACAAACACACACGTAAGTGGAATATACTAGTCTTACTGTATTATTGTGTTACTATCGTTCTTATACACTCACGCAACACACTCTAACACTCTAAGATCACACCCACACACTGCACAGGGCACTTTAATATACAAAACAACACACACTTCCCACAAAACAGACTACCATACAAGAAGAACACCCACACACTACACTAAACACACTCTCATACAAAATCACACACTACACACACACTTCTCACAAACACCCAAACAGTCAGTACGTATCTTAACGGTATCTCATCCTCTATCCCTTCCTATTCCTGTCTTTGGTTCCCCCCTTCGTAAGAATAGCAATTGCGCACTCTTGGGGCTTTCGAAGGTAATGGTTCTCGCTGGACGCAACTTCCCCACTCACGTCTTGGGAATGAAGCTCGAAAACTTGATTGGGTGATGCGCTTGCTGTGTCACGCCCGCAGAAAACTTGCACGATTCAGTTTTCGGGTCTCTTCGTTCTAGACCAGTTGAGGGAAGGCGAGGAGGGTGAGTATGTGTGTTTGTGGGGGATCTTTATGTGTGTGTGTGTGTGTGTGTGTGTGTGTGTGTGTGTGTGTGTGTTGGTGGGTGGGTGAATAAGCGTCGGTGGTGAAATACGATGTGAGTGGTAATGGTGGTGGTTGATGGAGGTGAAGGTGGTGCTTATAACTGACGGCGGGGAGGAAGACAAGGATGGGAAGTGAGGAGAGAGGGAGAGGAAGAGGATCAGGGTGGCGAGAACACTGGAGGAACCTGTAAAAGAGAGGAAAACAACTTGAATTAGTACTCAACACACACACACACACACACACACACACACACACACACATGTTTTAATGTAAGACGGGTACCTGCCAAAAAATACGTAAAAAAAACAAAACAATAAATAGATAAAAAAAAAAAAAGGCCCACAGGAGATGCCAGTCCAAAAGGGAATAATCAAAAAGAACATAAGAAATTGCGAGAATCGTCTTTTGACCACTATAAGATAAAAAGACATAGCAGGAAATAGCTACATAAATCAAATATAGATGATTAAACACACAATTAGATTAAAAAATAAATAAATAGAATGAATTAAGCCATACTCTTTTTCTCTTCGACAGTACATATTCTCTCTTTCTCTCTCTCTCTCTCTCTCTCTCTCTCTCTCTCTCTCTCTCTCTCTCTCTCTCTCTCTCTCTCTCACGCCATATATTTTCCAAGGCTTCTTTCTCTAATACACCATTTATTACACCTCTTCCATGCATTTCCACTTTTCGTATCACTGAGGGGGAATAAATCGAGCGAGCGACCGAGTGAGTGAGTGAGTGAGTGAGTGAGTGAGTGAGTGAGTGAGTGAGAGAGAGAAATAGAGAGAAATAGAGAATGAATGAAAGAGAAGATTAGGAAGAAGGATAAGGTGGAAGGGGAGATGGAAGAGAGGAATATTGGGTTAAAAGGAGGAGGAGGAGGAGGAGGAGGAGGAGGAGGAGGAGAAAGGAAGATACCATTGACAGCTACACGCGTGATATTAATAGAATTTGAGCACCATTGACTTTATTGTTCACATTGGAGATGCAGAAAAAAATAAATAAAAGAGCACTGCCAGAAAGGAACGAGGAGGAGGAGGAGGAGGAGGAGGAGGAGGAGGAGGAGAAGGAGGAAGAGGGAAGAAGGGAAGCAAGGGTGTATTAATAGACACGGCAAAAATAAAACAGGAAAAGAAGAAAGATAAGAGTTTTTAAATGCAAATACACGAAAATGGAGAGGTTTGACTGGGATGAATAGGAGAGAGAGAGAGAGAGAGAGAGAGAGAGAGAGAGAGAGAGAGAGAGAGTCACGTTCGTCTCGTCCTTGATTGGTTCCTGCCCTGATCAAGACAACCAATGAGGCCATGCGTAAAACTTATTCCTCAGAAGATTACAAGAATCTCTCTCTCTCTCTCTCTCTCTCTCTCTCTCTCTCTCTCTCTCTCTCTCTCTCTCTCTCTCTCTCTCTCTCTCTCTCTCTCTCTCTCTCTTCTTTTTCTCTCTCTCTCTCTGTGTGTGTGTGTGTGTGTGTGTGTGTGGATGAAAATGACTGTAATCTCTAATATCTTTAACATAATACATTAATATTTTTTTCAAGTGGGAACATTAAAGAAATTATGTTCTGGATTGTACTCTTGCTCCATTGCAGCGAGTCCAAGTTCGTAGCGAAATTTTAAGGTGAATGAATAGTTGTGTGGAAAGTTTATTTATTCGAGCGTTCATCTATTTGTGTTAAGTATTGTGTAAGTTTTTTTCTTTTTTTCTGTGGGTATTATTCATAACATACACTTTTTTTTGGGGGGGAGGAGGGGGCAGAGAGGACGAGGAACACTAATGAACTGGTCGCATAATTAAAGTAAATAAATTCATAAGTAATACACTAAACTACTTCACATTTTTGACTTCTTACACAAGCAGAACACCACACGTAGCAGTCCCTATATAAAACACACTTGCCTATATACACCTATCATACCTCGCCATGACCTGTCTACTGTTTATCGTCTGGACCACCACACGCCTGGTCTCTCTGGCGGCACGTGGAGATGAACAAGTTTATAATAGTTAACCTGGAGACTCGCACCGCCACTTAACACACTTGTATGTCCACTCCAATTGACGCCAAACCACAGCTAACTTAAACCTCATCATGGTGTTACAGGTGTCTGATGCTTGTACGAGAGAGAGAGAGAGAGAGAGAGAGAGAGAGAGAGAGAGAGAGAGAGAGAGAGAGAGAGAGAGAGAGAGAGAGCAAGAGAGAGGAGGAGAAAGAGAACGAGAGAGGAGGAGAGCGAGAACGAGAGGGAGAGAGAGCGAGAGAGAGAGAGAGAGAGAGAGAGAGAGAGAGAGAGAGAGAGAGAGAGAGAGAGAGAGAGAGAGAGAGAGAGAGAGAATCAGCACCACGCACTAATATAAAACGATTGAGGATTTATGGTTTATCTCCTTTTCCTTCATTACCGGAGTCTCGCATAACAGTTACCTTCTTTACTCCTGTGGAATCCGCCTCAGGACTCGAGGAGCATTAGAAGCGGCAATATTACCCGCCCCGTACTGAGGAATAATAGGAATGGTGATAGGAACGTGAAAATACAAACGTCATGAGGGAAAAATATTGTATGTAGCGGCAAGATGTTCACCATTGTACCAGGTGTGTGTGTGTGTGTGTGTGTGTGTGTGTGTGTGTATGTATGTGTGTGTGTTAAGTATACTTTTTTTCGGGTTAGTTCACGAAATTAAATGTCTTTTTGGGTGGAGAGAAAAAGAATAGTGTGAAAATATTGGCAGTGGTGGTGGTGGTGGTGGTGGTGGTGGTGGTGGTGGTTGTATAGCAAGAAAGGTTTTTCACGGTTTTCTTTTTGTCTCAGCGTGTATACAAAGACAGGCTGGTGTACAGGTGTGAAAGAATATCGTGTGCACTCGTTTTTCTGTGTGCTGGGGGGGACGGGGTGGGTGGGTGGATCAGGTGTGTGTGTGTGTGTGTGTGTGTGTGTGTGTGTGTGTGTGTGTCTGTCCATTTATACATGCACGTTTTCTTTCTTTCTTTGTTTTTCAAGGAGTAGGGCAAGTGTAGACACCGAAGCTCTGTAACAATCTCCGTTATTCTCTTGGCTGGCTTCCTTCGTCAGTATCTGCATCTCAGTAACTTCGGTCTCATTTTTGCAGCTTCCTGCACGTGTGTGTTTGTTTCCCCTGACGAGGTTTACACTGCCTGTTCAGCTTCTCAAAACAAGGGATTACAAAGGGTGCCGACCACTAGCAGACTTTTATGCCCTCCCCAGGCTAAGATTGCACTGCTCTGCGCTAACAGTCGATAGAGAAAGAAAACACACACACACACACACACACACACACACACACACACACACACACACACACACACACACACGTTACAAACTTCCTAAACAACACCACCATTCAACACTCGCTAAATGGTCAACTCTTTAAAAACTTTCCCATGCGAGGAGGTGATAAGGGGAAGGAACGGCAAGATTTTACACTCCGCTGCTTTGTCTTGCTGAAATATTGCACAGCCTCCCCCTCCCCTCCCCCTCCCCTTCTCCTCCCCGCGCCTTGGAAGAAGCATGCATCTCAGTCAATATATTGGCGCGACGCATCCACCTCATTTGCTCATCTAAAAAAAACCCACTTACCGTTGCCGTTTCTCAGTCTCATCTCTCCTCATTTCCTCGCCTTGGCTTCAGTTCTCCATTATCTCGTAAAAAATAATAAGGGGAGTGCAAAAGGTCAGTTGA
>NC_087162.1:21875447-21887947 GCF_035594125.1 Scylla paramamosain | reverse complement strand
GATCGAAGCTTCACTCTTTGAACGAGGCTTCGGCGGCGGAAATTGTTCTCCATATAGACTGAAAATATTGGCGCGGCGGAGGAAAGAGAGGAAAACCAGAGAGAAGGTTATTGATGCAGTGAATGAAAACCTGCTTGTGGTGGACGTGACTAAGAATCGTATTCACAAAAATTATATAAATCGTAACCTTAAATATACATACATACATACATACATATATACATACATACATACAGCATCATCGTCATCGTCATCATCATCATTAGGTTCTGAATTTTTGTTTGGTAAGACGTAAGCATCTCACAGCCTTCATTTATTTATATTATTTACTTGTTTATTTATTTATTTATTTATTTTATGTACGAGGGACACTGGCCAAGGGCAACAAAAACCCAATAAAAAAAAGAAGCCCACTGAGATGCCAGTCCCATGTTGGCTATGAGATCTGTCTATCCGCATATATATCTATCTGTCTGTCTATCTGTCTGTCTATCTATCTATCTATCTATCTATCTATCCACTTACCATTTTATCAGTGTATCTATTCATCTGTCTATTTTTCGAACTACCTGTTTATATGACCTGTCAATCCTTAACCCATCTATCACTGTCAGTCTACCAAGCTATCTGTCTGTCCACCCTTCATCATCCACCCATCTATTATCTGCCACTGACTCCACCACCCTCCCATACTGTTCTCTCTCTCTCTCTCTCTCTCTCTCTCTCTCTCTCTCTCTCTCTCTCTCTCTCTCTCTCTCTCTCTCTCTCTCTCTCTCTCTCTCGTGTGTGTGTTTTCAAGAGTAGTTCTTTTGAGATTTGTTTTGTTTTGTTTGGAGGCACGGTGTTTAGCTACTTATTATCATTTTTTTCTCAGTGTTTTATATTTATTTTTGATCCATAAGCGGACCGTCAATAGATCAGAGCACTTATGACTGAGAAAACTATAAAAAAAAAAAAGTAACGAGTGCATTATGTTACCGCACTTCTGACTGTGACCATACCCACCTATCTAGCGGTCTGTAGCATCTCTTCACCGCCTCTGTGCCCCTTAGATAAGACCCAGCGCTCCCTTAACCTTCAACCAACGCCGCCCATTACTCACTGCAGTTAATGATAGATCAAGACCGCCGACGAAAAGGGTTTTAAAATTGCTGGCTAGGCAGAAGGTCAGAGTGAAAGATTAAATTATGGAAGGGATCAAGGGATTATATAATATTGTATGAAACTACGTGGGGTGGGAATGATTGAGAGGGAGAGAGAGAGAGAGAGAGAGAGAGAGAGAGAGAGAGAGAGAGAGAGAGAGAGAGAGAGAGAGAGAGAGAGAGAGAGAGCATAGATTAAGTGAACAATTTACATAATCATAGTAATTTAATTACTTAAATTCTTTCCTTGCGGTATCCCCTCTCTCTCTCTCTCTCTCTCTCTCTCTCTCTCTCTCTCTCTCTCTCTCTCTCTCTCTCTCTCCCTCTTTTAGTCTGACATAATTGTATAAAGTCTCAATTTTACTTCGTCTCTGTGGTTTTGTGATCCAACTCGTGTACTTTATCCTTTGTGCCTTGGTGCCACTACTGGTGCTGCTGCTGGGGACAATACATACAGTACATGAAGGAACGGCCTTGTATTGATGTTCAGTTTCACTCCCTACCTTCCTTGCGTGGTGTCTTCTGTATAGCAATTGCGTTTTCTGTGAGCCGTTTTCATTTCTGGATTGTGGCTTTTGTTTTCTGCTACATGAAACCTGACTTTTATTTTTCTATCTATTTATTTATTTATTTATTTTTATTTATTTATTTATTTATTTTATTTTATTTTTATTTTTTTTACATTTGTCATTTAAAGCTTTTTTTGTGTTTTGGAGCCTACTCGTGGGAATTTGTGTGTGCGTGTGATATTTTATTTATTTTTTTATCATTATCATTTTGTTATTGTTGTTATTGTTGTTTGTCAATAAATTACCTATCCGTACATTCATCCTTCTATTGCTTCATCTATCTGCCTGTGTATCCATCTATCTATCTATCTATCTATCTATCTATCTATCGTATTCACTGGTTTACTCATCAGGAAGTAGTCTCGCCCGTCCACACGCACACCTGTTAGTCCCTCAACCATTGCACACCCTCACCTGTCCATACACCTCCACCTGTTAAGTCATGCACCTGCTTCCGTCTGCCCACACATTCCTCGCACGTGCCATTCATTATATTCTGCCTGCAATAATACAGCAAGGTCTTTGATAATCGCTTAGAATACATGAGCTTCAATTTACTTCCCACCTTTCTTTGCTGCTTCCTTAAAGAGAGAGAGAGAGAGAGAGAGAGAGAGAGAGAGAGAGAGGAGAGAGAGAGAGAGAGAGAGAGAGAGAGAGAGAGAGAGAGGAGAGAGAGAGAGAGAGAGAGAGAGAGATTGCTTCCTTCATTCTCTCTCTCGTCTCCATTGTTAACTTAGTCTTTTTAAGATTCAACACACACACACACACACACACACACACACACACACACACACACACACACACATACACCTGCTGCAAGAGATAAAATTATGCATCATTATTTTCAAGATAGTTGAGGCAGTGTGTGTATGTTTTGTATAGGCCTGTGATGATACGCCTAATTTCTATGCATAAAAGAATGGCTACAAGAGAGAGAGAGAGAGAGAGAGAGAGAGAGAGAGAGAGAGAGAGAGAGAGAGAGATAGCGAGATCTACGGTAATTAAGAGATAAATTAAAATGTGATCCTTGTCTTTCATGCCTTGAGGAAGTGGAGAGATGTCTGATGAAGAGAAAGAGAAAAGAAAATGGAAGAAAAAAAAAAGTAGTGAAATAACGAGAAAATGAACATACAAATCTATTTCTTCTTTACCTATTTTTATCTTAATTACTGAGAATTTTGCTTGCGTCATCCTTGTTACATCCTCCACTCTATCACTTAAAGACCTGTATCGCAACTAATTTTTTTTATCGAATCTAAATATTATATAGAAAATAAGATAACACTGAATTAAGAAAAGATGTGGTTGTAAGCTAAAAGTAATCAGTCATGTGTTACTTATCTAAACCAATACGTCTCTCAAGAATGTGAATATAAAACGTGATGATCTGGAAATGTAATAAGGAAGAGGAGAGTCAAGGGGAAAAACGCCAAAAAAAAATGCTGAATGTTTCCTTGGAGTTTAAGAATAGAAGACTCGAAGGAAAGGAAGGAAAACAGGAAAGGAAGGCACGTCTTTTCAAAGGGATTATTAAGTTTGATTTCTCAGCTCCTTGAATACCGCTTCCTCCTCCTGCTCCTCTTCTTCCTCCTCTTTCTCCTATTTTTTTTTTTTATTCATCTTTCCTTGCCTTTCCTTGCTTTTATCTGTCCTCCTCCTCTTCCGTTTCTTGTCGTGCTCTTCCAGTCCCTATTTCCCTTTCCGTTTGTTTTCCTGTCCCCTGCACGTCAACACCACCACCACCACCACTACTACCACCACCATCAGGCGTGTGTGTGTGTGTGTGTGTGTGTGTGTGTGTGTGTGCTCGCTTGTTTTATTATTCCGTTGCTGTGGCACGGTCACTCACCCACTTCCCCCCTTATTCACTCACTCACTCACTCACTCACTCAATCAGTCAGTTTCCTTGTGATCCGTTCTTGCATTCTTCCTTCCCTCCGTCTTTCCTTCCTTCGTTCCTTCGTTCATTTCTTCCTTATTCACTCCCTTCCTTATTTTTAGCTTGCTTTCTCTTCCATCTGAGTGACTCTTTCTTCACTTACAGTTGTCTTCCTTCGTTCTTTACTTCCTTCCTTCCTTCCTTCCTTCCTTTCTTCCTTTTTTCCTTCTTTCCTTCCTTCCTTTCCTCCCTCCCTCCCTCCCTTCCTCCCTCAGTTCTTTTCTTCCTTTCTTCCTTCCTTTTTAACTATTTATGTCTTGCTTCTTTAATCTCATGATCTCTTAGTTATATTTGTTCCTTCCTTCCTTCCTTCCTTCCTTCCTTCCTTCCTTCCTTCCTTCCTTCCTTCCTTCCTTCCTTTTCTTACCTTACTTTATCTTCTATCTCTGTATATCTCAGGGTTTCTCTTTACTCTCTATCACTGCATTGTTGTGTGCAGGTTGCAAGTGTTGACAGACAGACAGACAAACAGGCAGACAGACAGACAGACAGACAGACAGACAGACAGACAGACAGACAGACAGACAGACAGACACGATAAAAAAAAAGCCATCAAGAAATCATTCCTTCTCTGCCTGAATGTTTTGCTCCGTTTTCTTTTTCTTTATTTCTTTTTTTCTTTTTTTTTTGCCTTGTTTTCATTCTCTCTCTCTCTCTCTCTCTCTCTCTCTCTCTCTCTCTCTCTCTCTCTCTCTCTCTCTCTCTCTCTCTCTCTCTCTCTCTCTCTCTCTCTCTCCCCCTCCGTGCCTTTGCGTGTGTCTGTGTATTTTATGTTTCTTTTGTCTTTGCTTTTTGGAGTGGAAGGTGTTAACAGGGATCACACACACACACACACACACACACACACACACACACACACACACACACACACACACACACACAGTCACTAGGGAAATATGGCGTATGTATGTAATTGTTTCTTGATTTTTCTCTACTCTAAGGTATAGAAAGGGGAGGAGGAGGAGGAGGAGGAGGAGAAAGAGGAGGAGGAGGAGGAGGAGGAGGAGGAGGAGAGGAGGAGGAGGAGGAGGAGGAGGAGGAGGAGGAGGAGGTGGTGGTGGTTCTATTACTAATAATGACGGTGGTGGTAGTGAAATTATGATGATGATGATGATGATGATGATGATGATGATGATGCCACTGTATCTCTGTAACTGCCTGTGTGTGTGTGTGTGTGTGTATGTGTGTTTGTGTGTGTGTGTGTGTGTGTGTGTGTGTGTGTGTGTGTTTGTGTTTGTGTTTGTGTTTGTCAGTCCTTGTTCTTTTCACCTTATTGTGTTTTCTTCGATTTAGGACTTTCTTTCCTTTTACTTGTTTCTTCTTTCCTTCTTTTTCTTGTTCTCTCATTCTTTTCGCTTCGTTCTAAGCTTTGTTTCGTTTTGTTTCCCTCCTCCTGCTTTTCTTCGCTTTTCTTTCATTCTTTTGTGCTTCTCATTCTTGTTCTTTTCATATTTCTCTTCATCACTTTCGTCTTTGTGTCTTTTGTTCTTGCACTCTTCCACCTCCTCCTGTCCTCTCCTTTCCTATTATCTTCTCTACTCTCCTTCCCTCCCTCCCCTCTCCTCTCCTCATTTATTCCTTTACAACCTCCAGACAACAGCACGCAACACAAACTCCCTCATTTTATCCACATATTTGCACCTTTTTTGACTGATAAACGACTGGAAATTTTAAGGTGTGCCACTGGAAGAAGTCGTTCTTAGATATTCCACACCAAAAAAAAAATTAAGGAGTGCGATCGTGTCCAACCAGAAGGACACCGCCAGCCTCTCCCGGCACACGTGGTGGTGGATGCAGTGGCAGGTCTGGACAGGTTTGGACACGCTCATACATGATTCACCGCTACGTGTCAACAACCTGGCCATGACTTATTCGCCCACGTAGACTCGGGGGGTTGGGGTGATATGTACTGCAGGGAGAGAGTGACACGCATACACGTACACGCAACACGCATATGCATTCACACGTACAGCTCATGCACACCTAGTACACGCACACACTTACGCCAGGTTAAAATGTATACACGGACACATGTACCAAGGGATATCTACACACACACACACACACACACACACCAGTACTACACACTCAAGTCAACAAAGCTCAGAAAACCAATTTACTTCTTGCCTGCGGGATCATATGTAACTTTCACGAGTGTTAGTGAACGAGGGGTGTGTGTGTGTGTGTGTGTGTGTGTGTGTGTGAACTTCACTGGCTGGGAACACACGGGGAAGGAAGGAGGTTGTGATGCGGTTTAGGTTTGGGCTATTTTTTTTTTTTTTCATAGAATTAGGCTGTGTTCACTGATTAACTTTACATAGACCTCTTAATGTTTGTCTTTCCTTCTTATTACGATATGAAATTCCTGAACCTATACTGACTTGCGATTTCATTATTCCTCTACAATTTCATTCGTATATTTCTACGGATGATATCTCTTCCGCTAATAATCCACGACCTAGAATCGAACTGGCAATCATGAGACCAGAGAAAGAGACGAGCACCGTACCAAAGAGCCACCGATTGAGAGAGCCGAACTACATAATATTATACACTCCCACCTCTCCCACAAAGAAACCTCCATGGCCTAGTATCGAACCTTGAGCCTTCAGACCGCAAGTAGAGCACGGTACCAGAGAGCCAGCGATTGAGAGGGCTGGGCTACACTAGGAACGCGTAAATCCTTAATCCCTGTCATTCACTGTTCTTAATTGCACCGCCCGTCGCGCCCCGCCAGCAGCCAGGGATATAAAGCAACAGGGGGGAGTCACTGCTGGTGGGTGCCTCAATATTTGATCGAATACCCGAATACCTGCTGTGAATGTGTGTGTGTATCGATGGTTTTGTGGATGAAGGGTTGTGGCAGTGGTGCTGGTGGTTGTGGTGTGTGTGTGTGTGTGTTGTACAGAAGCATAAAAAATCGGCTGTCTTTATATATTTTTTCTCGTATTTGCAGTCTCTAGATGTATACGACGTGTGATTTAAGTAGTGCGTATGTGGCGTGTGTAGACATTTGTGTCAGTCAGAGTGGCAATAAGAATCGTTTGAAGTTTTGGCAACATGAGGGATTGCGGGAATGAAAGGCAAAGAGGTTGAGAGAGAGAGAGAGAGAGAGAGAGAGAGAGAGAGAGAGAGAGAGAGAGAGAGAGAGAGAGAGAGAGAGAGAGAGAGAGAGAGAATTTTTCCGTAAATCCTTTTAATATAGTTAGAAAGAGAAAGAATGTGATTAGTAATTAGAGAAGAAAGAGATATATAATTAGAGGGAAAGAAAGAATGAAAGACATACAGACAGCCAGACACAGAAAAAGAGAAACGAAATGATATGAAAGACGCAATGGGTGAACTGAACTGGATTGAACTGAATTGAACTGAACTGTAGGCAGAATTCCGTAAAGGAGACAATACCCATTGAAAAGACACACACACACACACACACACACACACACACACACACACACGAAATTGAAATAGCCTAGACAAAACTTCGTAAATGAGACAAGATCCATTGAAAGAGTGACGTCCGCGGCAGCTCCCTCCACTCTCAGCCTCCGGGCGCACCTCCGTCAGGCCCTCCGAGAATGGTGCACACACTCCGTCACCGTCGCCAAACAAGTAATCTGTATATCTTTTGTTCCCTTTGTGCTGGGAAGCCGCCGCCGGCCAGCGTTGTGACGGCTACCGTGTGATAGTACACACACACACACACACACACACACACGCACGCACACACACATACGTTTCGATGACAACTCGAAAGAGAGAGAGAGAGAGAGAGAGAGAGAGGAGAGAGAGAGAGAGAGAGAGAGAGAGAGAGAGAGAATATGAATAAGCTTCCTTTCAGACAAAAGAAACTTGCACTATAAAGGAAACATGCTAAACACGAGCATGCTGAAAGAAAGAAAGAAAGAACTAAAGAAAAAAAAAACTAATACAAAGCTTTTTCACCTTTCTTTCATCTTTTGTTATGGAGGATATGTGAATACTGTTTCTCTAGAAATAAATAAATAAATAAATAAATAAACTCTGTGTGCATTTAGATACATCCATTCACATATGGGGAGGTACGAATGGAGGCGGGTCAAGGTTGAGGATTTAATAAAGATGAAACTATAAGTAGAAACGAAATATGTCCCCACAACTTCCTCATAGCTTCGCCTTTCTTTAAGTAAGAAAAAAATATATTTCTACGATGCTGATATTTCTAAGAATCTGCGTCGTTTGAAGGATATGAGAGAGAGAGAGAGAGAGAGAGAGAGAGAGAGAGAGAGAGAGAGAGGCGGAGGGGAAAAAAACAGATAGGACAACAAATTATGATAACTAGTGAGTCTTGTCTTTCAGTTTTTAATCGCCTATCTATAAATTCTGGTACTGTGTGATGACTCAGAATAATTTGTGAAGACTTGCTATAACTCGTGTGATTCTTGCCTTTCAGCTCCCAACTACTTTTCTACAACTTTTGGTATTGTATGATAACTTACAGAATTACCTGTGATGACACCTGATAACTCGTGATTCCTTCTTTCCAGCCCCTCAACCCGTCATCACCTCCTGCATGATTCAAGAGGCACAAATCAGGTCAGTACAGGAAGTATATTGGCTTCCATTATTTACTAGCATTTATTATTATTTTTTGTCTCCTTTATTAATAATTTCTTTATCTTAAGGTTTGGTATAGGGACTAACACCTGTAAGCTTATTAGCGACCTGCAGTTTGTCGTAATCTCTTCTCTTCTTGTATACAGTTGGGATTAAGATGTTTATTATAGTTGATGGGTGACCTTGAAACATCTGGTACCTTTCGCTCACTCGGCATTTGTTTTTTTATTCGTTTTATCGTGATCCAAGAAACATTTGGTGCGCTTCCCTGACCCGGCAGTGGTTTGTTTATTAATTTTATCGCAGTCCACGAAATATCAAGAAGAGATGAAACGCAAAAGAGGGACTGAATGAAGGAGGAGGTAAGACAGTAGAAGGAATAAATGAGGGAGGAAGAATATAAGCACGGTTACAATAAGCTAGATTTTATGAAGTTGTTTATTTATTTTTACGAAAGCTTGAACACAAACGATTGATCTTTTGAAAATTACCTTGTTTCGTTTATTTTCTTCAATATGCGCAGAGGACTAGAAAAAAAAAATGTAAAATCATGCGGAATAAATAAAAAAAAAAACGTCGTTGAACGGAGATGAAAGAGAAGTTATATTTTCTTTTACCTTTTTTCAGATTTGTTGTGTATTATATTTGTAGGTCACTTGAGAAATTGTATCAGCTCACGCCTCTAACAGCCATCCTACTATTACCATTTCTTAAGTATTTAGATGATTTTTTTTTTTTTTTTACCTTACGTTTATTTTACATTCGTGGAGCTGACTGCACAAAAAAAAGTAAAAAAAAATAGATAAATAAAAATAACAGTACAATAAAAATAGAAACAGAAATAAGCAATAAAGCAATAAAAAAAAACAATTCTACAATAAAATAATAAAAATATAAAAATAACTAATATAAACAGTCAGAAAATAGAATAAAACAAAAATAAACAGTAAAAAACAGTAAAGTCATAATTCCAGGAAACAGACACTCTTGAACTTCCATTACACAACACACCTGCTCATACTTCTTGTGAGTATTGAACCCCTCCTGGTGTCCTTTCATTTGCCGCGTCTATGAGGGGCGGGCGGCACGTGCACAAGGCAGAACCAGGTGGGATCGTAAAGGAGACTGAATAACTGACTGACTGACTGACTGACTGCGACCAACCGACCGACTGACTGACTGACTGACTGGCTCACGCTTTCACCTCTACACCACTCGTTCATCCTGTGAGTCACGAGGTGTTAATCTTTCTCGTTATATTCAGGTGTGGTTCTGGATCTGACTGCGCGTGTGAAGGAACGAGAAAAAGGAAAAAAAGTTAGTTAGTCAAAAGTAATAAGTTTACTCACACTTGCATTAATGTTTGCTCTTACACATAGTAGTAGTGGTAGTGGTAGTAGTAGTAGTAGTAGTAGTGGTAATAGTAGTAGTAGTAGTAGGAGTAATAGTGGTGGTGGTGGTGGTGGTAGTAGTAGTAGTAGTAGTATAGTAGTAGGTAATAGTAGTTTAGCAAATACTCCTTATAGACTATGTTAGCTCGTGGACAAAATTTGCTCGTATTTTTACTCGTAGTAGTAGTAGTAATAGTAATTTATAGAATAAGTTTGGTTGCATTTTTACTCTTCTTACTAACAACTTTTCTCTCCGTTTTCTTCCATTCCGTTGATAATCCAAGCCTGAAGACGACAGTACGTGTGGAAAAAAAAAATGTATCGTTCTCAAGGGGCAATGTGTCACCCGTAGCACCTAAATTGCACTCTTTTTTGTGGGGCGGCAGCGGAGGGGCGAGGAGGGCAGAGGGGGAGGAAATACAAACTTTACCAGCAGCGCCACCCGAGGGAACAATGTTTTCTCTCCTTTCTGTTATTTATTCCAGTTCATTTTACTTCTCTCTTCATCTGCGTCCAGTCCTGTGCTCGTGTTGCGGGAGGGAAGCAGCGGAGGCGATTTTCAGGAAGACCGATTGATAGATAAATTAAATGATATAGAAATCAAACTAGGTTAATAAATTGCTGAATATGTAAATAGTACTGAATCATGTTTTTTTTTTTTTACGTTTACGAATCAGGTCCAGATAAATTAAGCAATGTCACGCAACGTAACCTAACTTACTAACTTAATATACTTTAACCTGACCCTAACCTAACCTAACCTAACCTAACCTAACCTAACCTAACCTAACCTATCCCAACTTAATCTAACCATAATCCTAACCTAACCTAACGTACCTTAACCTATCCTAAAGTAAGATGGCATGACGAAAAGGAGAATAAGGTGACGTGTTTAGAATAACAGAAGCTGCAGGTAAAGAGAGGATGTTAGTTGTAGGAATGAAAGGACAATGTAATGAGTGAGTGAAGACTGGAATGAGAGAAAAGCAAACGTAAAACTTCAATAAAGAAGACACAGAGGCGAGGGACCGGAGAGAACGTGAAAAGAGTATTATTTTTAATTGTACAGATGAACGGACACAGAAATGAACGAATGAAGGAAAATGGACACAAGAAGAAAAGGAGTTGGATAAAAGAAAATGAAAACTAAAAAAGATGAAGAAAATGGAAAGAGAAATTTGAGAAAACGAGATAAAAATTTGAAAGAGTTGAGATCGTTCATCTGTTTGTTTGTTATCGCCATCGTTCGTTTGTTTGTTTATTTATTATCGCCATCGTTCGTCTGTTTGTTTGTCTGTTTGTTATCGCCATCGTTCGTCTGTTTGTTTGTTTCTTTGTTATCGCCATCGTTCATCTTTTCGTGTGTTTGTCCATTTGTCGCCATCGTTCGTCAGTTTGTCTCTTTGTCTTTGCCGTTGTCTGTTTGTCCTTGCTGATTGTCTTTGCCGTTTGTTCGTTTGTTTCCTTGCCGTTGTCTGTTTGTCCTTATCATTTGTCAGTTTGTCCTTGCCGTTTGTCAGTTTGTCCTTGCCGTTCGTTTGTTCATTGTCATTGTCAGGTGGGAGTACAGTACAGCCAGGGCCACAAAGCTCCAAGTCTCCAAGGCTCCAAGGGTCCAAGGCTCCTGAGCTCCAAGGATGCAATTAATGTTCCCAAGCTCAAAGGTTCCAAGTCCCCAAGGCTCCAAGTGTCCAAGGCACTAAGTTTCCAAGGCTCCAAGGCTTCAAGGCTCCTGAGCTCCAAGGTTCCAATAAAGGTTCCTGAGCTCCAAGGTTCCAAGTCTCCAAGGTTCTGTCTCCAAGGCTCCGAGTTTCCAAGGCTCCTGAGCTCCAAGGCTCCAATAAAGGCTCCTGAGCACCAAGGCTCCAAGGCTCGGCGCCTCAGTCGTCACTCAGGGATGGGCGGGGAAGGAGTGCACTGCAGTCCGCCACCCAGTCCTGCACGTCGCGGCCTGCGGGAAAGGCTGCGCTGCACAGGAAGGGCACGACGCGCAGTGCTCCTCGCACCACCCCTAAGGCCAGCCACCTTGCGTCTGCCGCCCCCCGCCGGGCGTCCCGCTGACTCAGGTGTTCGTCCAGAGCCCGCAGCTCGGCGAGGCCAATCGCGCCTCGCCTCGCTGCGGCCTCGCGTCGCCGCGTGGCGAAGTCGTAGAATCGGATCAGCGCCATGGATCGCTCCAGGTACTGATCGACTCCAGTCAGCCGCCATACGGGGCGGGCGCCCTGCGGGTGGGGCACCAGCACGCCCCGCACGGTGACGCTCCCGCCGCGGGTGCGGGGCATCAGCCGCAGGGCGACGTCCGTCACCGGCAGCAGAGGCCAGTGCAGGGTGACGGGCACCTCCAGCACCGACCCGCTGTGCCGGGCCAGGGCCTCCCCCTGCCCCTGCTGGAGCAGGATGGGCCTCCCGTCCTCCTCCTGCCGAAGGAACTGAGCCTCCTGCAGGATGAGGACGTCCTCGGTCCACACCACCTCGCGCCTCACCAGGTCTTTCTCCTGGCAGGCGGTGCAGACCTCCACCGAGGGGACGTTCCCCACGGGGTCCTGCAGAGCCACGGGCTGCTTCTCGGCTGCCACCTTGGCCCTTGCTTTGGCGGCCCAACGGCGGGCGCGCTCTCGCTCCCGCCGGGCCGCCGCCTCCCTGACCTCCACCAGGCGCTTCTGCCGGGCGGTCAGGTTCACCTTGCCGTACACAAAGAGCTCACCGTACAAGACCATCTTTGCAACTCAACTTAGGAATAGATTCCGAAATGAAATAGAAAACCTTCGTGCGGCCAAAAGATCTGAATTACTGCATCACAGCTGCTGCTGTCGCTGGCGTCTGTAGCGCCACTCAAAACTTGGGAATGGCCGCTACATTATGC
>NC_087162.1:21857947-21870447 GCF_035594125.1 Scylla paramamosain | reverse complement strand
TTGCTTTGTGTTGCCAGACCCTCCTTCACACAACGCTGCGATACGGAACAATTAACATCATCAGAAGTAACGCATGAAATCTTTATAAGCATCTACAAAACAGAAGGAAACTAAAAAGAATAGAGTTTGCAATTTCTGGAGGTGGCTATAGAACAAGTAAAGATGTCTCAGAGCGATGTACCAGATATACGAAATAGGTGTCAAAGGGTTAATATGAAAGGATGCGAGGGCTGACCGTATCCATTCCTTATATTAGAGTTGCCTTCATCCTCCAATGGACAGATTTTTTTAATACTAATTTAACGTGATTTAATAAAATTTTGGAAGACATGGTAGTGATAAGTCGATAATGATAACAGACACCACCACCACCACCACCACCACCTGAGACCCACGCACTCGTCATAACATAACATAAGGGAAGCTTTAAGAAAAAAAAAAAAAAAAAAAAAAACAAGAAGCCTACATGTAGCAGCCATCCCCTGTATAAAACACCTCTATCCACTTATCGTCCCAGTCCAGAAATCCATCTAGTCTTCTTTTAAAGCTTACAATTGAAACTGATAACGAGTTGTATTCCATTTTTCTACCACTCTACCAATATCTCCCTATCAATTTGTGAATCAAAGAAGTATTATGACTATACATCAATGAGTGCATGATTTTTTTTTTTAATAAATGAATAATAAGAGACAAGGTTTATTGCACACATAAAGGAAATAAGGCATGCTATAGAATACTGCATGCGACAACTCTGGAGAACAGTGAATAAGAAACGAGGGCAGTGATAAGCGTATTGATTTCTCTATTGGAGCCGTAATTTTTTTTTTTTTTTTCCACATTTACGTTGCATTCAGCTCCATACTTAATGTAATTCTAATCAGCACTGCAACACATGTTTTCAACACTTGATAAATTGCGAGTTTAACGTGGTTTTTCCATTTCAGGGTGTATCATTGAACGAATTAATTTTGTTACTTTTACCATTATCATTATTCTACCGAGTGTTATCATGAAATAGTGCTGGAAAGGAAAGAATGAACTGATAGATTGTTAGGGAATGCCACTTGTAGCTTTCATTTTGTTCTGAAGTTCTTATTATTCCTAACTTTTATATTTAACATCAGAGACATGTGATCCCGTTGATGCAGTCAGTAAGTCAAACAGTCAGTCATTCAGTCACAGTCTATTGTAAAGGAGTGATTTTGTTCACAATTTCTATACTCATGGTAGATACTTTTACTATTTTTTTTTTCCAAATTTCCTTTTTTTTTTGTGTGTGTCTAATAAAAGACAAAAAAAAAAAAAAATTAGATCCACTTAAATTTAGTTATCGCCGTGCGAGTCTTGAAAACAGTCCACGATCTGATACCGAAGAAAACATGCCGTTATGGTAAATAGAGCACAAAACTTTTATTCTTCAGCATAGTCTCCATTCAGACACACACACACTCTTCACAACGCCGCACCAGAGCTCCCAGGCCTTCGTGAAGAGTAATGAAAATCCCGGCGACTACCACCATGACGGTGATTTTTGTCTCATTACCAGCAAGGCGAGGCGGTCGAGACGAAAATTCTTATCTAGTTCGTGCTCTCAAACATCACTCTACCTACTGAGTTCGAACCCCACTCGGAATCCACACACACACACACACACACACACACACACACACACACACACACACACACACACACACATCATGTTTGATTTACAAAATTTCCAGTCTCATAATTCATTCTATCTACCATGTTTTCGTGTTTTACTTGTAAATTGTAAATATACTGTACATCATAGATGATACTCAGCCATGCTAAATTTTCATTATAATAAAGTATACCTGTCAGGGAGCCCCAGCCTGACAGATCATGCCTAATATATATTTTTTATGTATAAATATATTGTACATAATTAATGGCAATAAACTTACTTGTTGACTTACACACACACACGCACACAAAAGTACTAAATATTCGCATTAAAATGGGCAGCAGTTGCTCTTATTAAAGAATAGTTGGTAACTGCTTCACTTCGTATTTCAATAAGAGAAGGTAAAAGAATATTACATTTGGAAAGCAAGAAGCGAATATTGGAAAGGAGAAACTTGAAAATGATAGAGAAGGTAGGAAAGAGATGTAAGGGGAGGAAGAGGAGGAGGAGGAGGAGAGTGAGGGGATTAAAGAGATGGTTGCGGGGTGTTATGAGAGACCAATGTGCTGATGGAATAAAGAGAAAAGAACCATTAGTGTCTATTAAGCGTGCATTTTTTTTGTCACTTTTTTCAGTGTGTGTGTGTGTGTGTGTGTGTGTGTGTGTGTGTGTGTGTGTGTGTGTGTGTGTGTGTGTGTGTGTTTACTCATTGTTGTTTCATCTGATATTTTTTTCCTTGTTTCCTTCCGTGTCGTTGATGATGTTTTTGGTGGTGGTGGTGGTGATCGTCTTCTTCCCCTATTTCTTCCTTTCCTTTTTTCTTTTTGTCATCATTCTGAATTTCTTCTCTTGTTCTTCCTACACGTCTTTTAGTTATTGTTGCTCTTAATGTTCTTATTCTCTTCTCGTTGTTATTATTTTTTTTAATTCCTAATGTTCTCTTTTTCTTCGTTTCATTCTTCTTATCAGCTTTGTTTTCGTTCTTCTCCCCAATTCTTCTTTAGGGTCCAGTGTTTGTCACCGAGCGAAACACGAGGACGGAACCTTCAGCATACTTTCACTCTGCCACGAACAAGATATCCTCTTCATCAGATACATAAACACTTCCCTAACTCACTTCAGTCTCATTTTCACTCACTTTACATTGGACCATATTCTGAGACACTTCTGCGCCGCAACTCAACTACTTTCAATAAGCTGTAATTGAAGGTACACGTGTTTTTTTTTTTTTTTTAAGAGTGGTTTTTACAGTTCTAGTAACGGATTAACGAGGTTTCTACATTATGAACAGGAGAAGCAGTTTAGAGTCCGGCTAATCATCTCTCTAACTTTTGGAAATGGTCGGGTCATAAACAGACATTTAATCCTTTACCGGCGATGAGCAACAATTCGCAGCACTAAACGTAATGGAATCTTTATGACCATCGACAAGAAGAAAAATGAAAAGAAAAGATTTAGCAGTTTTTATCAAATATAATGCTTGGAGGTGGCTCTTCCTTTTCAATTTCCACTTTCCTCTCTCACTCACTCACTCACTCACTCACTCACTCACTCACTCACTCACTCACTCACTCACTCACTCAGTCACTCACTCACTCACTCACTCACTCACTCACTCACTCACTCACTCTCTCTTCCTTCCCTTCCTCACACATCACGCCCTTCTTCACTAACTCCTTCCTTACACCACTTATCTCTTCTCTCCCTCCCTCCCTCCCTTCCTCCTCTCCCTCCCTCTCTCCCTCTCTTCCCGATGCTCAAAGGTCCCCCTGCAGCTCTGGCAACACTGGGCCTTCTGGGGGAGAGGATAGGGGCTGTATCTGGCATCAGTGCTGGTCTCTCGATTCCTCTGGGTCTGGGAAGATTCAATTAATTTTCAATTTTCAGAGGAAGCGAGGCAAAGATGGTTATTACGCACCCATTACTTGTGTAGTAGTAGTGGTGGTGGTGGTGGTGATGGGGGGTTAATGTGTGTGTGTGTGTGTGTGTGTGTGTAAATGTTAGTTTATCACATTCCGAGTTGAGGAAAAGAAAAGTAAAATGAATAAATAAATAAGCTTCCGTTTCCTTATATCAAAGTCAAAAGAAGGAAAATAAAAATAAGAGGAAGAAAGAAAATTAATACAAAAATAAATAAATAAAACTTGTCTTTCCCCAACCAATTCCCACCTGGCCAGACACACGCCGCAGCCACACCTGTTGAGACCTGCAGGTAATTTACACACACGTGGCTTCAGGACGCCCTACGTGTGCCGCCATTCATTTGTGTCTGTTACGAGTGGCGCATTGTCGTCGGCTTAGTGAATCCCTACAAAGAGAATAGACTCAATGCATTATCTTCATCCCTGACAACAATAAGAAATGCCATTATGATCGACGTAAGCCTTGTTGTTGTTGGTGTTGGTGGTGGTGTTCATTTTCCTTTTCCTTCTCCTTTCTTTTCTTTTCTTTCTTTTTCTTGTTTTCTTTACTCTTGCAATTTTAGCCATCGACAAAAAGACAGCTAATGAACTATTTCAAGCTGTTGTTGGTGGTGGTGTTCATTTTCCTTTTCCTTCTCCTTTTCTTTCTTTTCTTTCTTTTTCTTGTTTTCTTTACTCTTGCAATTTTAGCCATCGACAATAAGACAACTAATGAACTATTTCAAGCTTACTTCTTTATATCCTCACTTTTTTTTCTTTTTTTTTAATGAAACTTGAACTCCCTGAAAAAAAAAGTAACTAAAACTTGCTTCTTTCCTTGCCCTTTTTTTTTTTACTATACCTTATGAAACTTGACGCCGTTAAAAGAAAAAAGCCAGAAGAAAAACTAAACCTGTGTTACGTATTGGATATAAATAGATATATATATTTTTTTTTTCAATTTAACATCCTCAGATAAGAAAATAAAAAAAAAAAAAAGGACTGATTCTTGACACGCCTTTCTCTTCCATCGCTATTTTTCTATACACAAGGAAATAATAGCTAATAAATATTTACACCTCGAGCCAGACAACGCACCTAACTTAACCTAACCTAAACTAAACCTAACCAAACCTAACCTAACCTAACCTAACCTAAACTAACCTAACCTAACCTAACCTAACCTAACCTAGCTAATAAATATTTACACATCGACCCAGACAACGCACCTAACCTAATTTAGTGCCGGGTCTTCACTGTACGTAGAAAATAAATCACTTGAAATAAGACGTAATTTATTTTCTCTTCCAGATTCATCACTCGCGATCATTATTGTGGCGCTGCGGGTACTCGAGTCACGTTTAGGCGTCTATTTGTCTGTTTGCCGCGTGGAGGGTGTGTGGTGGGCGGGGCGGGGCGAGACGGTGACCTGGGGGAAGCTTAATGGGGAAGACGCGGCTCCTGGCTCTAATTCCTCCCTGCAGACTGATAAGAATGCTGTTGGGAGTTAGGAGCCACCACCACCAGTAATAATAATAATAATAATAATAATAATAATAATAATAATACATATCTTATTCTTTCTTTCTTCATCATAATATTCTTAGCTTTCCTATTCCTTCTCATCATTTTTCTTTCTCTATCCACTCTCATTTCTTCTCTTCCTGTCTTCTGTTATTCCTCCCATCCTTATCTCTTACTCTTTTCCTGGTTTTATCCTGTCTCCTTTTCTCCTTCTCTTGTGGTCTCTTATCTCTTGTTTTTATTCATTACAGAGAGAGAGAGAGAAAGAGGGAGAGGGAGAGGGAGGGAGGGGGAGAGGGAGAGGAAGAGGGAGAGCACTAAATGAGGCGCCATAGGGGAAAATTTATTCACTCTGGTCTGGAGGGTGTCTTGTCCTCCTTTACTTTTCCTTCTCCTTTGCTTCCTCTCTTGTTTCCATCTTTCTCATTTTTCCTTTGACGTATCTTTTGTTGTTTTGTTGTTGTTGTTGTTTTTTTGTTAGTTTATTTATTTATTTATTTTTACATTATTTTATTTTATTCTATTTAATAACTGTCGTGAGTGGAGTTTTTTTTTTTTCCACCTACTTCTTTTACTTTCATATTTCTTCTCTCCTGCTTTCTCTTATCTTTAAAATTTCCCGTCTTTGTTTCCTTTACTTTGTTTTTTTTTCATTGTATGCCATTTCAGGAAGTGTTCACGTTCTCTACTGCTTTTTTTCTCTTTTTCTTCTTTCATTTGGATCTGAATTGCTTTGTTTTATATATATACTTTTTTTCTATATATATTTTTTTTCCTTTCATTCTTATTTTTTTTTTCGTCCGCCTCAATTTTCCTCCTTTTACTTTCCGTTTTTTTTTTTATTTCTTCCCACCATATCCTCCCTTCTTCCTCTTCCTCTTTCTCTCCTTAATCTCTTTCTTTAATTATTTTTCTTTTCATAATCTCTTTCCTATTAATCTTCTTTCTTAACACAATTTCTCATTTCTTTAATTCTTTCCCATAACTTTCTTTGATCCTTTTTTTTTATAGACTGTCTTTCATATTTTCCTTTCATAATCTCATTCTAATCCTTCTCCTCATAATCCCTCTCCTCTTGACCCTCTTTCTTCCCATAATTATTCTCCTACTAATTCTCCTTCTAATAATCCTCTTTAATCTTTTTTTTCATCTCATAATCCCTCTCTTCTTTCATGATTTCCTCTCATAATTCTCCTCCTCCTAATCCTTCTTTTCTTCATCGTCTTTCTTCTCATAATTACTCTTCTATTTAATCCTCTATCATTCTTTTTCCTCTGATAATCTCTCACTATTTTTCTCATCATCTTTTTAATTCCCTTCCAATCTTAATCTTTCATTTTAATCCCCTATCCCATAATTCATCTTTTAATCCTCTTTCTTCACACTCGATCCTCCATCACCTCTACACAACCCCCTTCCTCCAGGCTCTGACATGGGAGAGCCACCTGATGTCACCTAGGAGGCGCTAATTAAGCCTAACAGGTGCTCGGTGGGCGCTCAGGTGAGGACAGAAAGGGAGGGTGGGAAGGAGGAAAGGAAGCACTGTCAACTTGATAATGGAAGGGTATTGGGAGTTAAGATTGGGAGTGGTGGTGGTGGTGGAGGTAGTAGTAGTATTTGTAGTAGTAGTAGTAGTAGTAGTAGTAGTAGTAGTAGTGGTGGTGGTAGTGGTTTTTGTTGTCGTAGCAGTGATAGTATGAACATTATTATTATTATTATTATTAGTAGTAGTAGTAGTAGTAGTACAGTGGTAGTAGTAGTAGTAGTTGTAGTAGTACTATTGACACACACACACACACACACACACAAGGCTGCCGTAACTCAGTCAACTCCCTGGCTGTGCTGAGAATGTCACCCAATCAGGGGAGGCGAGACACACTCAGGAGCCAATTATTACCTCGCCAGCCAGTTTGTCGCCTTGCTATTGGCTGCGCGCCGTACTCTTTCTCTGCATACGCGGGAATCATTTATTTTTTTATTTATTTTTTTATTTATTTTTATAATTTTTTTATTTATTTATTTTATTTTTATTTTTTTATTTTTTTTTCTGTTCCGGGAGAGGAGTTGTGTATTGCATTCGAGTTTATTTTTGTTTTAATTTTATCTTATGTGATCTACTCGTATTTACTATTTTTTCTACGTATTTGTTATTGTTTGCATTTATTATTACTATTATTATTATTATTATTATTATTATTATTATTATTATTATTATTATTATTATTGTTATTATTGTTATTATCATCATCATTGTTATTAATGTACATTTCATTTTTCTTCTCTTAAATTTTTATCAAGGTGCTTACGATGTCAGTACAATAGACTGAATGTAACAAATGAAATTATTATTGTTATTATTATTACTACCATTATTTATTGTTACTAGTATTCATCTCACTATATACGTATTCATTATATATATATATATATATATATATATATATATATATATATATATATATATATATATATATATATATATATATATATATATATATATATATATATATATATATATATATATATATATATATATATATATATATATATATATATATATATATATATATATATATCCATTTTAGCTCGTAAACCCTTTTCCCTTGTATTAAAACTTCCGGGTGATTTAATTAAAAGATAAAAGAAAACACTAATGGCTCGCTAATCAAAGCACACGTGAATAATATTTAACGCATCAACCTTCATTCCACGTACAGGATCTGCGTAGTATTTCTCTCTCTCTCTCTCTCTCTCTCTCTCTCTCTCTCTCTCTCTCTCTCTCTCTCTCTCTCTCTCTCTCTCTCTCTCTCTCTCTCCAGTATGTACATCAGCGTATTTCTTCTGCCATGACCTCCTCCTCTTCTCTTCTCTTCTCTTCTCTTCTCTTCTCTTCTCTTCTCTTCTCTTCTCTTCTTTCTCCTCTTCTCTACTCTCTTTCCTCTCCTCTCTTTTCTCTCCTCTTCTCTCCTCTCTTTCCTCTCCTCTCTTTTCTCTCCTATGAATATTCCGTGTTGTTTTTTTTTTTTTTCTCCTGTATACTGCATAGTATTTTCCCAACAATTTATATACCACCGTAAGTTGGAGGTAGTGGTGGGTGGGGAGAAGCCTTCTGCTGTACTATCCCGTTGACCACCAATAAGCTATCAGTAGTCTCCAAACAGCCATGCAAGGGTCTCAAAAGTCTGTTGCCGTCTGGATATCCTGTTTAGTCCCTCCTCCTCCTCCTCCTCCTCCTCCTCCTCCTCTGCTCTGAAGGGATGGAGTAGCCGTCACATTAACTTTCTCCCGGAAACTGATGACGGCAGGAGACAGGAAAAGAGGAGGAAGAGGAGGAGGAGGAGGAGGAGGAGGAGGAGGAGGAAGGGAGATTGGATAGGAAGAAAGACTAGTTTAGGACCAGCTAGTTAGGAGGAAAAATATAAGATGGAAGAAAGGAATGAGAGAGAGAGAGAGAGAGAGAGAGAGAGAGAGAGAGAGAGAGAGAGAGAGAGAGAGAGAGAGAGAGAGAGCAAGCACAAAAAGAAAGAGGAGAAAGAGGACAATGCGAAGGAGGAGAAAAGGCGCAAATGATACTCTTGAAAGTGTATTACAGAGAGAGAGAGAGAGAGAGAGAGAGAGAGAGAGAGAGAGAGAGAGAGAGAGAGAGAGAGAGAGAGAGAGAGTCGACAGTTGTGAGATTATATTAAAGTATGAGAGATGGAGGGAGGGGGAGGAAGGGAGTGAGAGAGGGAAAGGATGAAAGTAGAACGTGCGAGGGTTTCCAATCTGTACATTTCCCCTCTCTCTCTCTCTCTCTCTCTCTCTCTCTCTCTCTCTCTCTCTCTCTCTCTCTCTCTCTCTCTCTCTCTCTCTCTCTCTCGTTTATCATTGTGACCTTTTCCAAAAGTGAATTTTTATTATGAAGCGCGCGCGCGCGCGCGCGTGCGTTTGTGTGTGTGTGTGTGTGTGTGTGTGTGTGTGTGTGTGTGTGTGTCCGCGTGTGTGTGTGCGCGTGTGTGTGTGTGTCTGTGTTTGTGTGTGTGTGTGTGTGTGTGTGTGTGTGTGTGTGTGTGTGTGTGTGTGTGTGTGTGTGTGATGTGCGTTTCATAATATGAACACACACACACACACACACACACACACACACACACACACACACACACACACACACACACACACACACACACTTCCATCTCCACTGAACTGAACAATACCATGATGTATCCGACTCTCTCTCTCTCTCTCTCTCTCTCTCTCTCTCTCTCTCTCTCTCTCTCTCTCTCTCTCTCTCTCTCTCTCTCTCTCTCTCTCTCTCTCTCTCTCAACAATCCGAGGCGCCTTCAAGCCGGCTTGGCGTGCCTGCAGTGCGGCCTTTACTCTCCCAGGAAGGAACTCTCCCTCTCCACACGTATCAGCATCACCACCATCACTACCACTCTCACCTTCACCTTTGCCACCACATGCACACCTTCACCTTCTTCACTATATCTTCATCCATCACCTTCACATCCTCATCCGCTTAGCACTCTCTCTCACACTATCATCGTCACCATCACAGCATCCGCACTTCATCATGGTTTCATACCATCACCATTTCTACCAGTTAGACATCACCATCCATATCATCACTGTCACCCATCACCACCATCATTCATATCACTGTTATCACGTTCACAGTACCTCTATCTCTACCGCATCCTTCCTTCAGTCCCAACCTCTCCAATCACCACCATCCTCACTACCACCACCTTACAACTATCGTCTCCAATCCTCTTCCTGCAGTGTCTCTTTTGTGTCTCCCCTCTCACCCTCCAATGTCTTCTACAGTATTTCCTATCTTAGCATCTCCCTCCTATCTTCTCAGTGTCTTCCTCCTCAGCTGCCTCTATCTCCTCCAGTGACTCCCTCCTATCTCAATATCTCCTCCTCCGCCGCCTCCTTATCCTTGCCTCCTCTTCAGGGCACCACACCGGAGGGCCTCGTCAGGACTCATAAGTCAGGTCGTAAACTTGAGCGATCGATCACGAGTGTAATAAGTGAGGGGAAAACGCCCCTTACTTGCCCTGCCTCGCCCTCACTCTCCCTCACCCTCCCTGACCGTCTAGCACCATTGCCTTCGCCTGTGTGTAAAGGGGGTGGTTGTATTTGTGTGTATGTGTGTGTGTGTTGAATTCCTATTAGTAGTCAAGGCTGGATTCGTTCATGTACTGGGATATGGTGGGAACTGCAGTTTTAATTAGGTGTTGGTGGATTATTCGGCATGTCTTTTTAAATTACGTAATGTATATGTATTCTGTAATATAAATAAGTATACCTGCATATATACATACTGGTCAATAAACTCTGTCTGTCTATTCATCTGTGTGTGTGTGTGTGTGTGTGTGTGTGTGTGTGTGTGTGTGTGTGTGTGTGTGTGTGTGTGCCTGCTCTTCCATGTGCGTTTTGCATCACAGCCTCGATCAAGATTAATGTTCCAATTTTGCGACATTCACAATCTCATTTGTCATCAAAACTCGTCCATTTTTTTTTCGATTTCCTTTCCTCATTCATAAATGCATTACCTCTGGGACATTTATTATACCGGTGTCACCTGTCCAGTGTCGCGTGGGGGTGGTTTTACCAGTGTCTCAACTTCAAAACTGGATAGTGTATTTTTCATAATCTCGTAAAGCTAAGTAGGATTGCTAAGGTTTGTTCTATCTTCGTGTTCATGTGTGTGTCTTCTTCCACATTCCCGGCCCATTACCACAAACTCTGAGAAATGTGTGGGTTTACCGTGAGTTTCTTTGTGTGCTTACTTGTTTGCTGGATAGTGTAGCTTATCACATCCTCATGAGGCCCAAGAGGATTCCTGCAGCTTTTTTTTTTTTTTTTTTTCGTTCTTTGTGTTTGTACGTGTCTCTGTCCTCGTGTAGCTTATCACATCGTAAGGGCCAAAAGGGCTGATGCCATTTGTTCTTTCTTTGTGTTCGTTCGTGCTTCTCTCCGTTCTTGTGTTCCTGCCCCGTTACCATAAATTGGGTCAAATCTTCCTGCCCCGTTACCACAAACTGGGACAAGTGTGTGGGCTCTCCTGAAGTTTCTTCGCGTGTTTACGGAAGCCACAAAAAAAAAAAAAAATGGTTTCTTTTAGTTCCTGTTTTGTGGTTCCGAGCGGAGTAAGACTTGGTTCCTTCCTTTCTTTCCCCCAACTCCTTCCCGCTAAATCCCTGCGCGCTCTAGCGAACACTCAAATGGAGCCCCGCGGAGATTTTGACGAATCAGGCGCCACAGAGCTCCAGAACTTCTGAATCCGGCGCGAGAGGGGACCATCCCGTCAAAAGTTTAATTAGTTTTGATCCGGCACTTAATGAAACGCGTGACTGGGGAAGCTATTCGGCGGAAACTTACTTCCTGGTGAATGCGGAAGTGTGCCTGCTGAGTTGAAACCCGCGCCTGCCTTCCACTCCCCACCGCCACTCAACTTTCCTCACACCAAGAATAAGACCCTCCTTGAAAGCCTCCATTGGTTTCACAGCTATAAGGAAATTCTCAGTAATCAGACTTTCATGTTTTATTATCGTCACAAAACTTTATTTTTCACACTTTGAAAGCGAACAATTTTTTTATATAGTTTTCAGAGAGTGTCAGATTTATTTTAGTAATAAGAGGTGTGAAGTGATAAGGAGTGGAAAAAGAGCATTAAACTGTAAAGGATAAGTGGAGTGGATGAAGTACAGAAAAGGAAAAGAAAGGAAAGAAATTTGAGGTGATATGAAGGAATGGTGCGGGGAGAGAACTGCTGATATGAGAGTTATGAGAAATGGATCAAGTGTAGAAAGGGACGAATAAACGGACAGGGAAAGACTGAGAGTAAGAAGAAAAAAATCACTACCTCAAAATCCCAGTTCAGTTCTCGTCAAGCCTGCTGTTGGTCATCGCACCGCTGGCAGCCTCGCGGTCCTCAGTTCACCTCGCCGCCACCTTTGACTCATAACGAAACTTAAACCATAAGAATGTTGGCGAGTCTTAAAGAGAATTATTAATGGGGGTAAATTAAGTAGGTTTTTACGAGTCTCTTTGGCGGCATGTTGTACAGACGTCTTGCTTCTCCATGAAATCGAACTTGCTCAGAAATATAGGAGTGTTTACGCTCCTGAAACTCAAGGCAGTAAACTTTTGACTCCTTTCGCTGGACTGCTTTGTATCTCACCTTTGTCTGGCGCTTCGAGTATCCGACCTTGGTGTTGCAGCGCGCACACCAACACAGACACGGAAGAAATATGGTAAAAAGCAATTATTCTGATTAACACATTTGTCTTGTAGGCTCCTCGTCTGGGATGCCGTGGTTTCAGGATAATAGGATACCAGGAGACCTATTGATGAGGCACGGCAAGACGGCAAAACACTTCCCAGAACCTACATAACACAATACAACTACTTCTTCACTTCCAGCTGAGGCAGAATCA